>NC_088928.1:6477500-6762500 GCF_038396675.1 Hydra vulgaris | reverse complement strand
AAAAAAAACGGTCGTGGTAAAACGTGAATACACTTGAAACGTGAAAGAACTTGTAAAATAATAAATCAATTGAGAAAAAATTACTATTAAAACATTTATTAACGTTTTTAAACATAAATCTTGCTCAAGCGACCATTAATCATTTACTAAACATTTGCAAAACATTCTTGTGCCCATTGAGTAAAAACGTTTTGTATCTATAAGTTAAGTAAATAACTTATGTTACCCAAAAAAAAAGACCTTAACAAAAAGAAACTTAGGTGTAAGACTTTTAAAGTTTATTTATTTTGTATTCATTTATAATGTGAACATAAAAATACTAAATAAACTATTAGTTATTCTATTCGATCTGGAGCTCTTTTCAAATGGTCACCTATTAACTTATCAACCAAAACAGATTTTGTTGAATGTGACACTGATGTTTCTAAAATATAAAATAAAGTTATTCATTTTAAAGCACATACAAAAGCGGTTACATAAACACACACTTCCTCAAGAAAAAAATTTTATATCAATATTTAATAATTACCAATAATTGCTTTATACAATAATGTTTTTCTAAATGATCTTTTGCCATGTCTCTCTGCTTTGT
This sequence comes from Hydra vulgaris, assembly GCF_038396675.1. Taxonomy (NCBI): domain Eukaryota; kingdom Metazoa; phylum Cnidaria; class Hydrozoa; order Anthoathecata; family Hydridae; genus Hydra; species Hydra vulgaris. The sequence continues at coordinate 6,761,908 of NC_088928.1, read as the reverse complement.
TAAATAGGGATTGAACACTTTTAGACATAGTTTCATTTAAAACTTTGTTAACTGAGGCTGAAATTGAATTACCGCCTATTTGTTTAAGTTGACGGACCTACAAAAGTTATAGAATATCATTTTCAATATCACTACTATTTTTTTAATTAACAAAAAAAAATTATAAAATTAACAATACCATTCAATTAGATTTATTTAGAAAAGCACCATATATTATTATATACAAAAACCATTCCAACAAATGAAACTTTTCTCTATCATTTAAAAATGTTTCTCTTTCATCAAACTCTCTTATATCATTTGATTTACAAATATAAAGTAAGGTTTCTTCAGGCTCAGTTCTTCTTCCCAGCTTTTTGATTGAACATAAAAATTTTTTATTTCGGATTTTAAACTTGCTAACTCCTTAAATATTGCATATTGAAAACCTAATATAAATAAGTTAGAACTAATTTAATTAAAATTTTATATAAACTCAATAGAGTCATAGTTTCAATACAAGGTTCAATAAATATTAACATACGCCTTTCATCCATAGCTTTAAAGCTAGCTGGTGGTTCATCATAAAAAAACGTACCACCAATGCCTCTTGGAATGGTTTTTTGAACTGGTTCCAAAAACAAATCATTTTGAAAAACAGAGGACAAACTAGATTGAGTTTTATTGATTTGATATGATTTTGAATTCAAAACGTTCTCTTCTTGATATTTTTGAGTAGATAATATCTCCTAGCAAACATCCTATCTTAGGATGTTTGCTAGGAGATTTACAAAATGATATTGAAGAAAATAATGGCGATTCACCAACCTTTTCAACTGTAATGTCAGGACTACTTTCTCTAACCCAAAGACAATTGCAATATGCTTCACTATTACATTCTAAAACTGATATTAAAAAATAAACACAAGACTGTATTATTTTAATAAGGTACTTGCAATAAAGTATTTAAATAAAGAAAACTGAGAAAACTAATTTTAAAAAAACATTTTAAAGTTTAAAAGCATGTGTATTAAATTTACCAAAATACTTGTTTCTTGAAAATCAGAATTTGAAGATTCAGAGTCAAACTTCATCACACATCTCCTTTGTTCCCTTGTCAAGATTTATTTTTAACAATATATATTCTCCCCACCCTTTATCAGGTGAAACCCAATTACTAATATAGTAGTTTATTTGTTTTTTGTCTTTCGGAGGCCAATATATAACACTTTTGAGTTCATCTACCCAATGCACAGGTACAGTCATTTTCTTTTGTTTTTCATCTTCAATGATAGTCACTACAGAATAAAATCTTTTTATTGGGCTAAAATCAAAAACAAAAAAAGAAAAATTGATCCCATTGATTTTCTGATGTCAACATATAAGATTGTTTATTATTACAGTTAATATAAATAAACAGACTTTATATAATAAAATATATAAAAAAAATTATTAGCAACATCTATAATAAAGAATTTATTTTAAAACTGTTTTCTCATCAAACTTACCTTGTATTGGGTTGTGATCGCTTCCTTGTGACTGTTCTTGCTTTTTTAATATTCATAATTGAGAGCAGCTCCTTAACTTTCGAAGTAAATTGTAAAAGATTCATATATATATATATATATATATATATATATATATATATATATATATATATATATATATATATATATATATATATATATATATATATATATATATCTGTGTGTGCGTGCGTGTCTATGTGTGTGTGTGTGTGTGGGCCACAAAAGATATAAGAAAATACTTATATGGCTATAATGAAGAGTAAAAAAAGTAAAAGCAAATATAACAATAATAACAATAATATATATGTATATATATATATATATATATATATATATATATATATATATATATATATATATATATATATAAATATATACATATATATAAATTCCTTTACTTAATTAACACAACTCTAGTGTATAGCATGTATTGAACATTAAAAAGAGATATAGATAAATAAAAAGTTTAGCTTAGCATATGTTGTGCAACAGTTTACTAATAACAAAGCCATCTTTTATTGGTAAACAAACACATTTGTTAACCAAAGTATCTTTATGCTTAACTCTGACAACATGTCGAACATTACTTCTTAAGAAATATACATCTATATCCTTTGAGTTTAAAAAGTGTGTAAAATAATTATTCAAACAATCTTTTCTATAATAGAAGCACGAGTATTGATCATTCCCTAAATTAACTTTTATGAAAACCACACCATGTTTGGTTAAGAAGCAACCATCTCTTAAGTTGGTATTAATTTTGGTTTATTTTTCTCAAACCTATTAAAAAAATTGATTTCATCAAGCCTTTTACATATTTGTGAAATAGGATTATGTTTAGATCGAACTAATCTTTTAATCTGCTGCAAGAAATTTTCAAACGGAAAAGCAGATAAACTGTCAAGCGAAGCATTGTAAAACGCAACATCATCACATATATGCAGAAGACTATGTATGTTATAAACACAAAATAGTTGACCAAATGTTTCGGTTGAGTTTATAACAAAGTATTTAATCAACCAACGAGCATTCTCTAAATTTGATCTTCGAAACTCAGCATTACTATAACATAAAATCCGTATTGATATTGATAAACTTAAGAAATGTTTATATGTACGCAAATCAATGATGTCTTTTAACACTATCATGCCGTAATATACTAAAAAAGAACGTAATTCTGTTGCTTTCCATCTATCTAAATCAGAGAGAGACGTAGGCTGTCCGGCAAAATCACTGGGCAATTTTCCATTTAGCTGCAATAAACTGTTTGAAATTTGGTCTAACATGTTTAAAGAAATTTTTCCATGATTAGTTCCTTTAATCCCACCCTTAAAAAAATATAGAATTCTCCGAGTAGCTCCTAAACAAACAAGGTGCATATAGTCCAAAGTAAACATGTTTATAAAATCAAGGGAATTTATCTCACTGAATATAGACTTTTCAAGTTGGTGACATCTTCCATTGTGATCTCTGTTAACATAAGTATAATCAAGAAATTCAATATTTGTACACAAATCTACATTTACTTCTATATGAGAAAAAACAATTCGATTTAATATACATCTTCCAACAATAGTGCATTGCTCACAAGAATGATAACCAGTATGATTAACTATACCTTTTAATAAGGAGCGAGCAGGGGTATCACAAATAAAAGCATAAATTTGAACCATGTAACTTTTGTCATTCACTACAAATGGAGAGCTTGTTAGCATTTTTAATTTATCTGAAAAATCTTTTAAAAATAAATGACATTTAGGTTTAATTGATCCACAATACATTCCAATCAAAAATGGATTGTAACCTTTAATAAGACCAACAATAGACCACAGCTGTGTAGAGCTGGATTTGTACAGTGGTAAACCATCTATATTAAAGCTTAAAGAAATGTTAACATCAAGAATTGAATGATAAATTATATGATTAGTGATCTGTTTTTTTAATCCAAGATATATATAATTTCCACCATCAACATTTTTGGAACAAATACTTCTTTTTGTTTTTAATGAGGTTCTACAATCAAAAGGCACTTTAAACTTATATTCAAAAAATATAGCTAAAATTTCATTAGTGCATCGTCGCGTACAGTTGTTTTTAAGTGACCATTCCTTAATTTTTGAGCATAACACTAGATCATACTCTATTTTATTATCAGGTATCACATATCTAGAGTCAGAAAGACTGTTACTACTTTCCAAGTGCTGAATTTTGAAATAAATTATGACACTTAAGATTATCACTCTGAGATTTTGGTAACTTCGTCGGATAACTATTGCTTTGGGAAACTAAAAAACTTTGATGATTATTTCCAAACTTTTCTAGAACTGCGTTTCTTTTTTTCTCCATATACTAAAATAGTATTTTTATCTCATTTCATATATATAGTTAAAAAACTTAGTTCATTTAAAAAAATTAAACAGCATATTATAAAACATGCTCTTTAAAAATACCTTGAATTTGGTTGAGATTGTTTTCTTGCAACTTTTTCTTTGCTACTCATTACTAAGAACATATGCACTAAAATCTTTGTATTACATTATATCTACAAATTATATTAACAAATATAAAAACTACAAATTAGAAATAAATAGTTATAAATGTACTAAAATGTTGCTAAAATTGAATAATTTTATTTTAATGCTTTATAATAAAGTGTGTATTACAAATACTTAAAAATTTAAAATTTATACACTAAATAAAAAGAACAAAGAAACTGCTTTTAAATATATATATATATATATATATATATATATATATATATATATATATATATATATATATATACATATATATATATATACATATATATATATATATATATATATATATATATATATATATATATATATATATATATATATATATATATATATATATATATATATATATATATATATATATATATATATATAATATAAATATGATGAGATGTATAAATCGGGTTTTTTTTTCTTATTATGATAATTGCGCCCTAAGAACGTGATTGGTTGTAATGGTTCTCACATGACCGAAAAGGTGAGGTGGACTGACAGAAAAGGTGAGGTTAAATGGGTTGAAAAGGTGGGGCGTCAAGGGGTGTAACAAGTGGGTGGTGTCAAGTGACATGGTGACAAGTGACAAGTGGTAACATGGTGACAAGTGACAAGGTGACAAGTGGTGACATGGTGACAAGTGGTGACAAGTGGTGACACGTGACAAGGTGACATGGTGACAAGTGGTGACAAGTGGTGACAAGTGACACGTGACATGGTAATATGGTGACATGGTGACAAGTGACATAGTGACACGTGGTGACACGTGGTGACATGGTGACACGTGACAAGTGACATGGTGATAAGTGAAAACGACGCATGCGTGACAGGGTCATTCTTGTCACAGTGTGCATGTTGTGACATGGTGATTTATAAAAGAATAAAAATAATCGCGTATATTTTATTGAATTTATTAAAAAAAAACAACGGTTTATAATCTCGATAGGGTCGTTTGCCATAAATTAACCGGGTAAAAAAGAAAAAAAAATGTTTTTATATTATTTCTCCACAGTTGAAAGAAATAGTCAAAAAGGTTCGATTCTCAGAAGAAAAGTATCAGAATGGTGTTTCGCACAATAGCGCGTATTTTTTAATCTCTGTGTGATAAATTTAAAAGATCCAAAATGTTGAAAATATTAAAACTCGCGTTTAATTGTGTATTCGTGCCTTTTGGGCTGACTGGTTTATTCATAGTGGAAGTGATACCTTGCTTACTCATGAAATTTTTCAATGGTATTGCAATGTTTTTTTTTGTTCTTTTTCACGTTTGTTATTGTTTGGTCGACGAATATCAAAACGAACGAAAAAAAGAGACAGTTGTAAACGAATAAATATATTATTTTTAACATTTGTTCATTTTTATTTTCCAATTCGATTGATTCCGTACGAAATTCCGCCAGATACTAATCCGCCTAATGCTGCTTTTCCAATTGTGGGTAATATCGAAGCTCTTAATGTGGGTAAAAGTCGTGCGCCTAACGCGGTCAAAATGGGTAAAAATTTTCCTCGTAACCGTTTTTTGAAACGGTGAGTGCGTCTTTTTTGAAACGAGCGTCTGTTATAATGTTTTTTTTATCATTTTGTTCTCGTTTTTCTGCAATTTTATAAGCTTTCCATGGATTAAAAAATGGTAGTAAAAATCCTCCTCGTAATTTTTTTTCAAAACTGTTTTTTCGTTTGATTCGTTTGATTCGTCTTTTACGTGATATTTTTTTACGCATTAGATAATTAATTGACAAGAGTTTGTACAAGTTTTCGAACAATAAATTTTTGCATAAACAGAGGGAGAGAACCTCCGCGTGTTTTCTTTTTAAACTGTCTTTTGTAAAGTTTTCTTTTCCTCATTGTAAAAAAAATTCAAATGTTAATTTATTATCAAGGCAATATAGACGATAATAAAGTTGGCGCCAACATAGCAGCTAAAATTGGAAGAAATTTACCGCGCATTCTTCTTTTCAAACGTCTTCTACCGGCACCTTTTAGTGGGGGTAAATAAACTCTTCCTCGTCCTCTTCTAACCATTTCTTCGTTTTTGTAGGTAATCTAAAGCGTAACCTCCAATATCAGATTTTAAAAATCGTTTAACTGAGTTTCTAACTTTTGTTAAAAATCCTTTCCCTCTTGTTCTTTTATGTCTTCGACCTCCTTTTCTCGTTCGACAATGTCTACAAGTCATTTTTATAAAGTAAAAAAAATACAAATATTGTTTTTTTTTTATTAATATTATATATACATGAATAATTTAAATACAAGGTCATTTTAATTAAAGTAAAAATGTTTAAATTGAAATTTATGACGATTTAAATTTAGCGGGCGCATAGCTATAATTTTCATTTTGCTGAACTCCAGTTTGAACAATGGCAGATTCGTATTGCAGGTACAAAGTAAGAACTCCATTAAATGTGTCTATAAATTGAAAATGAATCTGAAACGCGTTTTTTCCTGCGATTGTTGCTGGAGGTTTGTCGTTTGCATATCCAAAATCGCTTGTGCAGTCAATGACTAAAGGCTCTGTTAAATTTGCAGTTCTACTATAATAGTCGCTTGGTAATTTAATAAACGTGTCGTCGTCTTTCGTGTAAAAGTCTGCAAAATTATTGAGATTTAAAGTAGAAGCTGAATTTTCTTTGCACCAAGCAACATAGCATCTATAACAAAATTGTTGATCTTCTAATTTGTTGCCCAAATCAATTTCAACAGTGTCACCTGGCGAATTGACAAAAGTTCTTCTATAATTGTTTAGAGTAATTTTTTTAATATAAGTGCAAGCCATTTCTACAGGTGTGAGGCACGCTTTATTTAAATAATCATTTTCTTTTTTTGACATTAATGAAACAATGATAGTGTGAGGCACCAAGTCAGAAGTTTTTATGTTGCCCAAGTTAATTGTAATTTCAGTCGTTCCTTCTACGTTTGTAATAACTTGTTCAAAATGTGGCATTCTAAGAACCGTGTAAGGCGTGTCGGGTTTGCTATTTAAATATAAAGCTTTTTCCAAGGGAATGCTTGGTTTAATTCGATAAGTATTGACCCAAATAACTGGATTTCTTATTGCGACTCCAACTCCTGCTAACGCGGTGGCGACGGCATCTGTATAGGGTCTTACTAGTTCTAACAATTGATTCATGTCATTTTCAATAAAAAATTCAAGCTTAAATTCTTTAGCTTTTCCAAAATATTCTTTATTTTGAAAAAAAGGGTCCAAAAGTTGAAGAGGAACTCTAAATCTGTAACCTTTATCACTTGCCATTAAAGCATTATAAGCTTTTAGCGCGGTTTGGTTACCTGCGGCTGCTCCATCATTGGCTCTAATAATGGCGGCTGCGTCAGCAGATTGAAATAATGTTTTTGTTTCGGCCCAAGTTGCAAAACCCTCCATATTTTCTGAAATACCCATATTTCTGTTAATTATGTTATCTCTGAAATTTTTCAAATAGTTTTTTTTTACCAACATTGCTTTAAATTTGTCAAACGAACGGTTATAATTGACATTATTAGCAGGTACAGAATTGTTCATTTGCAAATTGGGATACAATCTCATTGTTTTAATCAAGTAGGATATAAAATTTTGCGTTATACAAATTTTGTCGAGTAAAGCTTTTTCTTCGTTGGTTGTTCCAAATTTAGTCAGTGTACTCAAATTTTTATACAAAAAACAATCAAATTCCAACCAGTAGTCTTGCGGAATAGTCCATTCGTTAAATTTTAAAATAAATGTTATTAAAGTACTGAAATCAGAAGACATATCAAAAGAAAACTTTTGATATCCGACAGAGATTACTTCGTCTTGGCTTCTCGTCTTTTAAAACCGGGATATTTTTGACTGAGTTGCTGTTTAAATTCGGCGCTTATATTGTCATTGGTAGCTTCTTGAAGCAATTTATTTTCATTTTCAGCTTTTGCTAAAACGTCTTTAAGAGTAATTTGTCCGTCCACATTGGGAGTATATCGATTTCCGTCGCCTCCTCTTTGGTATTTTGCTGTTGAAGACATTTTTTTATTTGAAAAATGAAAGAAGGATATTTTTAATATATTTATTCTTCGTCGGAATCTGTTGCGTCTTTTTTAAATGGCAGTTTTTTATTTTTAACATCCTTCAAAGCGCGAGTATAACCGAGCTCAATTAAACTCTTTTTGTTCAATTTCTTTTTTTTTTCTCGTTGTTGTTTTGCAAAAGTGGACAGGATAGTATAGCTCGTTGTTGGATTATACAATTTTTACACAAACCGTATATTTTGTCAACTGCGGTAACTTCTTGATAACATTGAGAACAAACGTGACGTGACGTGGGGAAACCAGTTTTATATAAAGCGTTTGTTTTATTTTTTTGCTATTGTGTTCAGTGTCGCTATCAGACGAATTGCTATTTTCAGAAACTTCTTCAATTTTTCTTTTCCGATAAATTTTTTTGTTATTTTTGGTTCAGAAGGTATTGAGTGATTGGATTGCTTTATTTGATCGTTCGATTCTGAATTATTTTGTTTATTTAATATTTTGCATTTTTCATTGAGTTCCAATTTTACATTTTCAACGTCGGTTTTTGTTGGATATTGTAAGAGTTGATTTTGCAAACGTGCGATATGATTTTTCAATTGATTAATTTGATCGTTAGGATTAACCGACAGTTCAATATCGCAGTCGATCAAATTTTTGTTATAACGTGTTCCAAGAGTTTTAAACAGCACGATGTTTGATTAAATTTTAGTTGTAAATTGGTACCATTTGTATTTTTAAAGTTGGATTGAAATAAACTTTGTTGCTTATATTGGAAAAGGTAAGCGGTTCTTTATTTGAATTTAAAAAAAGACCACTTTGTTTGTTTCCAATCGCCGATATCGACAATGTCAAATGTCGCTATTTGTCCTTGAATTTCGGTTTTGCGATTTTTTGTAAAATCGATATTAACTGTTACTTGTGTAGAGTTGTTATAGTCTGCAAAATTAAAAAAAGAGACAATATTTGAATCAAATTTTCTGTTTAAATACATGCCGCAGTTGGTTGCATGATCACATTTGATAAAGATATAATTATCTGCACTATTCGGAAAGTTTGAAACAGTGTTATCAAAGTTGCTTATTTGTGTTAATGCACACCTTAAAAAAGAGAATTTTCTTTTTGGAATTTTAAAATCTTGATTCATAGAGTCGACCATACTTTGATCGACCGACATTGTAAACGGGTTAATCTCGTTGATTAAGCTATATTGATCTCTTTGTAATAAGAGTGTGTAAGGAATCGCGTTGTTTGCAAGCGGTTGATACATTTTTAAAATGCTATTTTTCAACGGTAAACTGTTTGCCCTAGACGATATGATTGCGTTACTCGAATTTTTTTGATAAATAAACTGACCGTTGAGCGATGTGCTATAAAACGTCAATTCTTTTGCGTTTTTAACGTTTAATATGACTTTTGATCCGTTTAACCATGTTTTGTAACTGGGCGTAGTAGATCATTCAAAAGAGTCCATAGTTAAAAGTGGTACTTTGATCGAAGGAGAGTAAATGGGTTTTGTTTGTTCGCAATAGAGTAAAACTTCGATAAAAGTTTCTGCGTTATATTTTGCAATTAAAGATAAATCAGCTGTGACAATATTATACACGTCTAAAGGTAAGTTTGATGGTAAAACTTGAAACGGTGTGGCTGACAGATCGGGTAATCCCAATGGTAAATTATTTTGATTTAAAATATGGTAAGGTGAATACGAATTTGATTTCAATTCAACTGTTCTTTTAGTGTGGGCATTTAAGAGTGACAAACTTATTTTTTTTGGCGATAATAACCGTCTTTCAAATGAAGGTTGACACCAAAAGGAATACAAGTTGTTAAGTTTGTCAGCAGGAATGCAAGAGCGATTTTTTAAAATATCATAACCTCGTAATAAAATTTGATTGCTTTTAGGATCTGTTCTTTCGTAAACAAAATCTTTGAATGCAATATTGTTTAAATTTAAATTGAGTAAATTATTAGGTAAACTATAATTTAGAGCAGCTGTAAAAATATCCATCATTTTTAGTTCCCGTTCAGGCCATATAATTTGTTCAACGTTAAAAAAAGGTTTTGGTAAAGAAGAAAGCGGTATATCTTGCAAACTAAATCGATAATATTTTCGCTCGTTTGTTTTGGGAAAAAAAATTTAATAAAAACTTGCCAATAGCTCTGTAGGTTCAAATCCTGTCGCTGAGGAGCTTATGTAAAGATACTTTGTCGATATAGATATAAAAGCCGCTTTAAGGAAAACTGCAAAATCTATTACAGACTGTTTTTCATTTGTATCAGTGTTTACATGATTGTTCCAAATTTTCCACAACGCGTTAATAGAAATAGGTACAGAAGTGAGTTCTGTTTCGATATTGAATACGTTGCCAACAGTTTTAATAGTGTTTGTATTTGTTAATATTTTTAATTAAAAAAATGCAATTTGCCAAGGAACAATGTGTTTCATTTTGGACGATTTAACGCTTTCTGAACTGCCTAATAAATTATTAACATAAACATCCAAGTCTACACCTAAAATATTCGAATCACTCGTGTCGGGTACCATTACATTTAACGCATTTTTAGTAACAGCTCCCCCATATTTAGGCGTAATCATAATATGTATAAAAGGGCGAACAAAAGCTTCTTCTGTTCTGTCTAAAATAACATCTTTTTCAGGTGAAAGTTTGTTTATATCTCCTGCAGCCACATTGGGATGTTTAACAAGAATTAAAAAGTTTTTGCTATTTTGCGTTGATAAAGAAAAATTATACAAATTGTCATATCTTGATTTAGTGACATCGTCATCATATTGTAACAAATTTGTAAAATCTTCTATTGCAAATTGAGCATTTGTTGTTCTGTTTGAAAAAAAACCAAAATAAGTTAATCCGCGTTCCCAGGATTTGGATGGATCGACGGTCGAACGGATAGGATACAGTCCGGAAGGATTGTTTTCATTTATTTTCTTTTTAAAATACCATAAAAAATTATAGTTAGGAACGTTGATTAAAGAGTAACTTTGTAATAACAACTTAGCATTGTCTTTATCCAAACTAAATTTTGAAATAATTGTGTTTTCGCTATTATTTACATAACGCAGATGCGTGTTAGAATCAAACAAATATTTCAAATTTAAATATTTTGAAATTGCAAGATTTTTATTTTTGTTGTGATAATTTGAAAAAAAGTCCGATAACGTAAGCCTTCCGTTTAAAGACGTATTGAAAAGTTCAAGTCGTCTTATGAAAAAATCATCTTGATAAGGACTTACTGTTAACGAACCGTAGAGTTTAATGTCAGCTATCACGGAATTAAGTTCTTTAAGATGTTTATAGGTCATATTTTCTACATCTAATATGTCGAAACAAGGGAAAATATCGCCAGGCAAAGTCGAATGATTGACATACAAGAATATCTTTTTTTGTTAAAAGATAAAATTGAATTTTTCGAGTAGGATTTGAAATCATATCATTTTGTACGTCTATTAACCATTGTTTAATAGTCAAATTGGATTCCATACTTGAACCAAAATTATTTTCTGATATCGACAAATTTTCGTCTATACGAGTTAGATTTGTAGGAACGTCCATTGACATTAAATGAACAACTGTGTTATTTTTAAAATTAGGTTCATCTAAATCTTCAGCTGATAAAGGTAGAGTAAAATCATTCAAAACATTATAATACGTACTTTGTTCGTTTTTATTTTTAATTTCGTTAAAATAAAAAGTACTACAATTATATTTATTCAAATCCAAAACATCATCAAATGTTAAGTTGTTCATTTTATTTTGAGTTTTTTATGTAAAGATTTTTTCAACGGTTTGTAAAATGTGTTTATATATTCGTCAAAGTTTTTATAATAAATGTCTTTATCGTTTTCGTCCATCGGAAACAAATCTTCTCTTTTTACTTTACAAGTCGTATTTAAATCGTTTACTCGTCCTACTTTATATATATAAACCGGTAAGTAACCGTCTACTGACGGGTTGGCGCGTTTGGATACTTTTAAAATGATTACTTTTTTAGAGTCCCAATAACTCCAATCGCGAGTTGAAGATTTGCTAAACGTGTCTTGTGGATCTTTTTAATATTTTCTTAAATAACATTCTGTTCCGACCGTCAACGGCTTTAAAATTTTTAATTTTTGGTTTTTGTATTCTTTTTCAACTCTGTTTAACATGTTCGATTTAAATGCGTATTGTCGTCTTTTGTCAAAAGCGTATTGATCTATCATGCGTAACGCTTTACCGTTTGCGTCATTAACATCCAATTCCTCAGGGCTAATGTCTGTGGTTACTTTTTCTTGTCTGTTTAATTTTTGTTCCATTTGTTCAAGAAATTTACTCCAATTGTGTTTTTTTAGTTGGCCTAATTTTGCCAATTTTTGATACAGCAATTTTAATCTTCCGATAGCTGCTTCGGCCAAATAAGCTTTGCCATAATTTTTAGAATGGAAATGATGTATATTTTCTTTTTCGCACCAATCATTCATTTTGTTGTTAAAAAACTCTGTTCCTTGGTCAGTTTGCAAATATATAAAATTTTTATTGTCGGCTCTGTCAATATCTTTAAATATAACTTTAAAACTGTTCAACACTTTTTCAGCGCTTTTATTTTTGGTCGCTCTTAAATAAACTTTTCGAGATACTCCGTCTACAACAACCAAACAAAATTCAGGTCGATAGGGACTAAAATTTAAATTAAAACTGTTCATGTCGGCCAAATCAGCTTGAAAATATTCGTGCGCATTTTCGTACGAATAACGGTGAGTTTCATAAACATATGGTTTTCTTGGAGCTTGTATTTTTAAAAACGCTTTGCTGTTTTTTTAAATAATAATGTTCGATGGGACCATGCGGTAATCATGCCTTCCCATTTTGCAAAAATAGAATTGGTGAGTAATTGATTCAGTTCTTCATATAATTTCAAATCTGTGCCGTTATTTTATAGAGTCGAATTGTGTAAAAATCTTTTTAACTTGACTTGTATTTGTTAATCCAAATAAACGACTTGACAAGTTTGTAACTTGTTTTGTTACTAAATGGTCAATTTTGTCTCGCAAATTTTCGTTCATTTTTTCAGTTTTTTATCTCTCAACTTGTATTTTGGTTCCGATTTAACTTTTTTAATTTGTGTTGCTTTGTGTTTTTCGCTAGAAGTTGATTTTGGTGTGTAAGCCAATTGAACTGCCAGTTCTTCAAAGGGTTCTTCTTTTTTTAATTCTGAAAATAAAAGCGAATCTGATAGAAACGTTTGCGGAAGAACAGACTTGGGATAAATGTACAAGTTTAAATTTTTTGGCAACGCCGTGTCTTGTTTTAACATGAATATAAATATTTCAACACTATCATCGTAAAGTGATATATCAAAGCAATATATTTCGATTTCGTAACAAATAATGATTTTTACGAATATATTCTTTTAAAATATCATATTCGTCGCCTCTAAACATTTCAGCGTATTTCACAAGCCACGAGTTGACCAAAGATTTTGATTTTGACAATATATTAAATGCTTTTTCGGCTGAATAACTTTGAGTGTTAATTGAATCAGATTCTAAAAAAGCCGACGTTAGTACAGTATAAGGTTCACTTTCAATGAAGCTTTGTATGAAACTTCCAAAGTTAATTTTTTTTCGTTGCGAAATGGCAAGTTGTATTTTTGAATAAAATTCCACAGTATAGCAAAGGTAAGATGTTTAATATGATAATAGTCGGCAACAAATCTCAATTTTCCAATAGTGTTTGGAGATGTTAACAAGTTTAAAAATTCGTTTGAATAAAACGAATATTGTTTAGGATCGTTTATTTTTCAAAAGTGGTATTTGTTATATTTTGTATAATGTTTGCCAACGATTCGTCTACGTCTACAACTTTCGATAAATATACAATGTAAATTTTTAAATTATTTAAAGTAGCTCTTTCTGTTCTAGGTTTGCACACTTTTAAAGTTATTTGATGAGATCCGTGTTGATAATTTATTTGATTTTGACACATATCTATCAAGTGATCAATGATATTATACTTTCGGAGTCCTTGCTGTTTCAAATCTTGATTGTTTGCTAATAATGTAACAACTTCAGACTATTTCGGTATTTCGTTTGCAAATAAAAATTTATCCAACGGTGTCAAGACGTAAATTTTTGAGCGAGTTTGTTCAATATTTTTGGTGAGAGCAGAGTGAGGAAGTTGGTTTAAACTGTTTTGAACCAAAGAGTGTTTTTGTTGTGACTCGATCGGGTTGTTGTTATCGGAAAAATTGGAAAATTTTTGCGAATTTCTCATCAACCGCAAAGTCTCGCTAATATTTTTTTGATCGACTTGCGAAATAAATTAGTTTTGTCTATTTTGGGATAAAGTTTGACTAAAAGCATAAGGATCTTGTCTAACGTTTATATAGAGTTTCCATTTTTCTTGATCTGCAAGTATTCCGCTCGCTACGTCGCCATTAAGTAAATTTTCCACAGGTAAAATTTTATTCATGTTTTGCTGAAATTGAATTTCGCCATGGAGCCTATTATTTAAATCTATATTGTCGGCATAGTTATAAGATTGAGACAAATCGTAAAAATTCAATGTCGAAGAAATATTTGTATCATTTTCGCCTTGCGGTTCACTTGTTGCGTTTTCCGATGTGTTATTTTCTTGATGTTCTTCTAATGTTTATATCTACTCATAATGAAAAAAATATAAATTATCTTTAGTATAATGAAGTTCTTTATTGTAATCCGAATCAAATTGTTGTCTTAACAAATCGATAACAGTTTTGTAGGTTGTATGGTATCAAATGATATTAATTTATTAGAGTAATAACTAATTATTTCGTGAAAACGTTTGAAACGAGTAGAGTTGAAATAATCTTTTAATACGTTATAATTATCAGAAACTAAATCAGATATCGCTTGATTTCTTTCCTTCATTTTTTCTTTTTTCACAACCAATATCCCGTTTTCGTTAAATTTTAGGTACGGATATAACGACTCTTTCACAAATTGTTTAATTTCAAGACAGACGTTATCTTGAAAAGCGTTTTTGATTTGTAATCTTTCATTGTCAGATAATAACTCACACTTGAGCATTTTAACGGCGTTAAATCGAGTTAAAGTTTCTTTTATCCATATTTTCATTTCGTTTTCATCACTATCATTTCGACTTGTCATTTTTTGAATAAAATTTTTACCGCGTACAGCTAATTTTTTTTGCATGTCTTGTCGTTTTGTTGTTTCTTTCTTTTTTATGACGTTACATTGTTCGTAATCGCTTTGTAATAGTTTGAAAAATTTATCGCTGTCCCATTCAATTGTCTGAATTTCATTCTGATTCAGAAGAATCTCGTTCTGAAGATTCGTCCGAAGAGTCGTAAATTCCATAACGTTTTCTTCTTTTAATTTCTTTTAAAATATACGCTGCTTTCTCGCTTTCACTCCATTTCCTTCTTTTTATCCGTTGTTCGATATTTATATTTTTTTTGACTTCTTCGTCTGGTTTTTGCACTTCTTCGCGAGGTTTTTCAATTTCTTCTTTGTTTTCTCCACCTTGAAAAGTATTTTGATAAGATTTTAAATAATAATAATTTTTATAATTTGGGGTTTTTGCATACGTAAACGATTGAAAACTTATAATTTTTTTGTTGACACTCATTCCGTTATAGTCAAAATCTAATTGACCCTGAATATCGACCGGAATAAATACTTTTTGTTCTTTACTGTTAGTAATATTAGTTCTCAATCTTGCAAAAGAGCAATTTTTTTAAAATAAAGCCAAATGACCGAGAGGTTTGGATGTTTCTTTTTTTAATAAATCACTTATTGCGTGACTCATTTTTCCACACGATGGAAATCGTTTTTAAATGTTTTTTCAATTTCGTTGTTATTATCAAAGGTGATGATGCATTTATAATGCGATAATAAATTATTCCAAGACGAACTTTGTTTAAAAGGAACCGAATGAAAAATTGTTATCGTTCCAACACCGTGATGTGATCCGCTCGTGCACGCGCTTACATATTGTTGACTCTTTAAACAAATAGTGCTAATGTCACTAAAAAATAATATGGTTTTTAATAAACGGTAGTCACTATTTTGAATTCCAAGTTTGTCTTTGGAAAAACCGTTAACGCGTTGAACAATTTCGTCCAATTTTTCAGGACCGTCGACTGTTAAAATATCATAGGCTTGTAAATTATTTTTGGGGAATTTGTAATGTTTTGCCATATTTTGTGCTGTGCTTCGCTCGGTTCTCTTATTTGAATTAGAAATACCATTTCTGCTCAGGATATTTTCCTAAGTGAATTAAATTGCGAGCCATGGTCGATTTTCCGCTATTATTCGGTCCAGTTATAATTGTATTTTCAGGATAAACATCTTTGCATGGTTTAAAAATGTTAAACTTTGGAGCTTCATTTGGACAATTTGGCTCTTTGGATTTTCCTCTAATTTGAAAACTGTCAAAACCTTTTTCTTTCAAAATTTCTGTTAACGATTTCGAACCTTGATTTAGAGTGTCTGATATTTTAGTTTCTGTCTCCTTGTCCATTTTTTTGTTAAACAAAAAGATTTTTTTTTTGAATCATTTTTATTTCAAGTCAATTTATAATATAGTACAAAAAAAGTTAACAGTATTGAGTTAAAATTGAATTTTTTAAATCGTTTCTTCCCATGACAACCAAAGCTGACATGATCATATCTATATTGCTGTGTTTTCACATATATCTTTGGAGCATGTCGTAAGCTTTGTCTGTTACTCGCTTATGATCATTGTCAATCATTTCAATTTCGTGTTCGCTTACATTTAAGTATCTGGCACATCTTTTCCTTTCGCTCGCTATACCTCGTGAAATGTCAGTTAACATTCGTTGCATTTTTGCTCGTACTCTTAAGCAGTAAAATGTTGTCGAGTTCATAATATTATTTATTTTTTCTAAAAGAAAAAAAAGTTGAAAAAAAAATCAAGTATTTATATTCAAACAATATTTATTTTTAACAATTTTGTTTTTTAACAAAACTCAAAAGAATACTGTAAACACTAAGAATAATTTCCAAATAAAAGTTTTTTTTGTTCTCCAATTTAATATCGTCGTTAACGTCTTTTTTTCTAAAACTGGCATTCACCATTATTTCCAATCCGATTCTTATTTGTTCGACAGTGCTCGCAATTATACGAATAACGTTGTTTTTGCTGTCAAAGATGTCGCTTTCTTGACTTACAATACCATCGTTGACAAGATGTAGTGCAAGTAAACTATTATCGAGAGCATTATTGAGATGTGACAATTCTCTTTTTAAAGGATGTATTTGCCGTTCAAATTTTATTCTTTTTTCACTATAGTTTGAAATTAAAACAACGGTTTTTGATGACGACACACACATTTGTGCATGTTTTTCACATAATCTATTTTTATTTGCAATTTTCTCGTGAATACTTTTCCAAAAAGTAACAAAAGTCAATAATTTTGAGTCTTCCAATACATTTTCTAATATTTGTTTTAAA
This sequence comes from Hydra vulgaris, assembly GCF_038396675.1. NCBI lineage: Eukaryota > Metazoa > Cnidaria > Hydrozoa > Anthoathecata > Hydridae > Hydra > Hydra vulgaris. The sequence goes on along the minus strand of NC_088928.1, from coordinate 6,744,400 downwards.
ATTTTATAATTTGTTTCTCCTTTTGCGAGATCTCTATTAATTTGCAGATTTGAAATGTTTGCCAATTTTTCAGTAATTTCACAGAGAGCGCACTCCATTTTTAATAATAACAACAAAATTTTAAATGTTCGATTTTAAATTATATAATATTGGAATTAAAATGTTTTTATTAAATGTTGTCATTGTACTATAACGCTCGGTTTGTTTAATTATATTTTTTCAATGTTTAGCAAATGTTGAATATGTTCATCACTCCAAAATTTTTCAATGTCGGGTAAAACTTTGAGATTTGCATCAACAATTGGATAGAGATAATGACAGTCTCGAATTTCGGTAAGTATACCATCATCAAAAACGTAGTTTTTTTGAGTAAATTTATTAGGAAACCAATGGTGTGCTGATTTATACTAATGTTTTTAAAATTGACAGACATTCTATTTTGTTGAATAGGTTGAATTTCGTTATCAAGTTGATCTGGTAAATTTCTAAAATATTTTTCTACTCGATATGTATTGGACGCGTATATATAATTAGATGGCACTAATTTATAATTTGGCACTCCTTTTGCACGGTTTTATGCTTATTTTCCATATTTTCGTTAACAGAATGAACACTGTAGCATTTTGGCCCAAAGCAAATGTTTGAACTATAAACTGCGGTGGCGGAATTTCGTTTTGAAAATCATCGCTTTCTTTTGCATATTCTATCGAATAATAGGGGTCCATCCATTTTTGTCCCATTTTCGAGTTGTTTAACCATTCTTCGACTTTGTGTCGAAAAGAAGTTTTTTCTTCTTCGTCTTTTTTTTGAGTAATAAAAAAGCATCCAGAGTCTGTATCTGTTATAACTAAATGTTTTTCTGCTCCGCGTTTCCGCAAAGCTTCTCCAAGATCCGAGCAAAAACGACCGACATTGAGTTTGGCAAAAGATAAAATTTGTGAAGCGACAATTCTTAATGATTTGTTTTTTGTTGCATTTATCTGACGATTTTATAATTAGAGATGAATTTATCGAATCATCGTCAGATTTTAACAGATCGAATAAATCTCCCATTTCTCCGTTGTTATTTAACATCAAGATGCTTTTTGTGTTGTAATTTGTGCTTGAAATGATTAACAAATCTCTAAAATAATTGTCATAAGTAAAATCTTCAGTTTCGTATTGGTCAATTAAATTTTTTTTTTAAATATCCAATTTATAACGATTTGATTCTATATTGTTAAAATTTTCTTCATTATATAATAAATTTTGAATATGAAGAGGCAGCAAACTTTTAATGGCTTGATCTGAAAATCCTTTAACTAGTAAAACTTTTCTGATTTCATGTATATTATTTATTAAATCTTGTAAAACTTTTTCTTCGTGATCTAAAAAATCGACATTTAATTTAGTTATTATTTGTTTTGACAAAGTACCATAGTGGCCATTTGTCATTAATTTTGAAATGGCGTCTTTGACTTGATCATTATTTTTAACAGCTTTTTTTCTTTGTACTATATTTTGCCTTACGATATCTCGAGCAAGAGGATATCTCCTTAGAGGTAAAACTTTATAAATTTCTAAAATTTTGCAACCGCAAGATTTTGTTAACCATATTAAGGTGTCTAAAAATTCGCATGTTTCGTGCGGACCTAATTTTATTAATAATTTAAGAGTTTTGTCTTTTACGATGCCGTAACGGCTGTTTGCTTTCAAGAAACGTTTTTCCATTATTTTTGTCGGAGAATAATTTTCCAACGGAATACAATTTTTTTCAACCATGGGAGAAAAACCTCCTACTTTTTTTTGATATGCAGGGTCCATCGCAATTTTGCAATGTACCAACGCGCCAATAGAAAAATCGTTCGGGTTTTTACGATAATATTTTTTAACCACATTGCCTAGTGTACGACACTCATAATCGAGCGAATACTTCATCTGAAAAGGTAAAGATTTTAATTGAGCTCCTCCATATTGTCCGTTTTCGTCCATAAATAATAAACAACCTCTTATGTTATTATTTAAATTCCATTCTTTTATTTTCGAATCAAAATAATCAGTGTCTAAAGCGTATCGTTGTGCTCCGTTGTTAGACATTCCTCCTCGAACACTATTTTCAATCATTTGTTGATGTTGAGCCGTTGAAGGGTATTGTATTTGAATTAAACTTTTTGTAGAGTTTAATTTACTTGTAAAACTAAACATGCTTAGATGAGGCAATATACGAAAATTGGTATTTTTAAAAGTTCTTTCATTAAAATTAATCATAACAGAAGCAAGCGCGACAGTATCCAAAACTGTATATATTTGCAATAACGATTTTAAATTTTTTATTTCTAAAAAACTCCATAATTTTGAAACTGTCGTGTATGAATCTTTAATTTTTTTTATTTCCTCTTCCAAATATTTAGATTTCATTAGATCGTTTTGGGCGAAAAGTTCTATTGGAGGCACACTTTTGTATTCAATGTTTAACAGTTCGTCATTAATTTGTGAATAGGGAAACAGAGTTTTTTTTATAAAGCAATTTGTAAATTCATCATCGGAAATTAAATTTTGAATTTGTGGATAAAACGGTTCTAAATAACGTGTCATTGTATTAATAATTTCACGCTGAGCTTTTTTTGAAATCATACTACTGGCTTAATCTAACGAACACTTGAGCAATCTTAACGTATCGACAAATTTTATATGTTTTCCTATACAAATTATATTCAGTTTGCTTGTGTTTTTTGCAATAACAAATACGTTTTCCATGTTGCTATATTTTAATAATGCGTCAAAAGATTCTGTTTCAGAATCAGCGCAATGGTTAACCCTTCCATAATCATTATCCGGTTATCAAAGGAAGCGTTATGGGCAAAAATGGGACAAGCTAAATAATTATCAGTTCTGCCCAAGTTTTTGTCACAAAAATCATGCGCGAGTCCGTACGTTTCACCAGTAAAATGATCATGACCAATAACGGCATAGTCTTCAAAAGTAGAAAGTAACAAATTACAACGAGCAAATAGTTTTTCTCGCGACTCTTTTATTCGAACTAAGTTGTCAAATACAATTTAGGTTTCATACTTGTTTTCAATATCGACCATGCATTGAAACCACAATTGTGAATATGAAAAATTTAGTTTTGAAATAAAATATAAAAATGCGACAGGATCAATATTCTGTAAATATTTCGATTCTGTAAATAAGTTATTCTGTAAATATATCGATGAGACAGAAAATTCAGACACACATTTTTGAAAGAGATTGTTTAAAAAATAAGGTTGATTATGAATAATATCAACTTTGTCACCTTCAAACCATATTTTTATTTTTTCTTCATCCATTATGAGCGTACATAAAAGTTTAAGATGAGATATAATATCATAAGCTGTTATTCGGACCGTCTGACTTAATAATCCGTTTTTTACTCCGTAAGAACGAAAACAAGTCCACCATTTGCAACATATATAAAAACATAAAGATATTTGATAGAGATCAGTTTTAATTTTTTCAGCTTTGTTCGATATCAAGTAATTTTGAACTTTTTTAGGAGTCATAAACAATTCTAACTTGGATATTTTTTTAAATATAAAATTGACAACTCGAATACGGCGGTCAGAATATATTTTAATATTGTTATGGTTTTGCATTTCAAATTCTTGAAGAGTCAGCGGTTTGTTATATATATCTATATATGATATTTTATCTATCGGGAGTCGACAGATACTGCACAACTGATTTTCTTTTTCCCATATTAAATTTCTATCTTCCTTTGAAATATTTAAAAATTCAAAGCGAGGTTTCAAAATTTGATATGAAAATCTCACCAAAGTATCTGTTAAAATAATAATATCAAAGACTCGCAACTCTAATTTTAACTGTTCTATATTTTCACAAGTATCTCTTGTGTTATTTAATTTTTCCCACAAATTGTCTCTATGAGTCTTTTGTAAAATCGAGATGGCATTTTTAAAACAAAGTGGCAATTCGTTTAATGGATTTTTTTGAAGACTGTCTACTGTGTTTTCGTAATAAAACACCCACTGTGTGATAATATTTCCAAAAATATCCAAGCCAAAACATTCCTTGCTAAACTTTCATTTACACACTGAATAACAATGCTGTGGCAATAATAACTTAATTCTGATAACGGCGTTATTGTATCTGAAGCAATGTTATTACTTTGTAAAATAGCCGTTTTACAATCATAAGTAATGAAAAACGGAAAACAGTTTCGACTTTCTCTAATAAATTAATCTTGTGGCTCGTAATAAGTCCTTTTGTCATTATAAATAAACTTGTCATGAACGTAAAAACCTTTGCAAATTTTTTTATGCGAATTTTTTGCTGTAAATTTTTGTCCGCACTTCTCGCATTGATAAATTCCTTCTTCATGGAAAACGGTATAATTTTTGTTAAGCATACTTAGTGCGTGAAAGTTATCTTGTTTTTGAACTATGCAAATTTTAATGGTGTTGTCAGCATTTTTTCTTTCGTTTGCTTTTTGATGTTCTATTTCTAAAAGAAAGTCTTTATAGGGATTTTGGTCTTCTCTTGTTATATTCGCACTTTCGTAAATAATTTCAAGTAATAACTCCAATTTTTTTTTGTATTGCGATTTTAATCGAGGATGTAAAAGCCGAACTCTTTTTGTTTGTTTTCTCAAACTAAAAATTTTAAAAATTAATTTGTCAAAAGGAGGTTCGTAAAATATTTCGCAAAATTCTAAAAGATGTTCATATGTCATATTGTAACATTTATTTTTTAAAGATTGTAAGGCCGTATACAAGTGATCATCTTCGGTGTTTTCAAATAAAATTCGATATATTTCGTCTTCAGAACTAAAATCCGACAAGTTGTTTTCAAATAATTTAAAATTCCATTTTTTAAAGGTATTGGTTTTCCATTTTCGAATTAACAAACCAATCATTAAAGCTGCATAAAAACGAAGACCTGAATCAAATAAACCGCTGTAATCTAAAAACATTTTTTTTTCCTGATTATAATTTAAAACTTTCCATGTTGTCGAACGACGAATATTGCCGTCATGTGTACGATTCCATTCTCCTTCCCATTCGTCCAATGTTTTGTCTTTATTTTTTTCATGATATTTTTCTGAAATATGGACTTTTATTTTTTCATAATATTCAAGTCGTTTTTCTGAAATTTTGTTTTTATTTTTTTCATAATATTCAAGTCTAGCTTTTGCAATTTTGTCTTTATTTTTTTCATAATATTCAAGCTGTTTTTTTGCAATTTTGTCTTAATTTTTTTTATAACGTTCAGGCTGTATTTTTGCAATTTTGTCTTTATTTTTTTAAAAATATTTATGGCATACATGTGCAATTTTTTTTTTTCGATATTTGCAAACTTCTTTTCATCATTGTCTTCTTCATTTAGTTTTCTTTTTCCAGATAAATGAAAATTCCTAAAGTTTGACATTGAAGTTTCGATCAATCGACTTAGACTTTTGATTTTAAAATTGCATAATCTGATGATGCGCCATTGACTGTCATTCTCTAAAATATTAAATACAGAACGGATATTGTTATCTTTAATATACTGTAAATTTACAAGTCCTGTTAACGGCTTAATGAAATAGACAGGAGAATTGTAACACCTTTTTATTAACTTGCACCAACCATTATCGATAGTTTTGGCACATAATGTCACAATATTAAAAGCGATAAGAAAATTTTGAAATACTTCTAAAAAAGATTTGCATTTGTCAAGTTCAATTTCAAAACCGTGTTGTGTTTTTTCGTTGATATGGAAAACAATGTCATCAGGTGATTGAAGTTGATAATTCAATTCTTTTTCTTCAATGACATCTTCGTTTTTATAGTTGTCCATGATGTAATAAAAGTATTCGCTATAAATGTTTCCATTTTTTAAGGTTTCTTCATTTTTAGTTTCTTTGAAATTCATTGTTTATATCTAAAAAAAAATTATTTTACAAATTGTTGATAATGACCGTTAACAAGTTGATTAATCTTTATACTTTTAAAAATTTTTTCAAGTTGTTCTTTATTATTATGCAAAATATAAACATCGTTTATATTGCAAACTCTCGACAACGAAACGTAATAAAGAGTAGGGTTAAATGCGTTTTCATTAAAATCCAAAACTATTTTTTTCATGGTGCTTCCTTGCGCTTTGTGTACGGTTAAAGAAAAGGCTAATTTCAGCGGAATTCCAACACGAGAAGCGATGGTCGAATGGGCATTGTCTAAAATATCTTTATTCACCACTTCAATTTTATTTTCACGATTGTTCATCAATATCCAAACTCCGTCATTTTCAATTTGAATGACTTTTCCAAATGCACCATTACACAAACCTTCTTCGACATTTATATTTTTAATCAGCATAACAATCACATTGACTTTAACTGTGAGAACTTGAGGAATTCGAAATAACGCCAACACTTTTGGATCTCTTATGACATCTTTGGAATAAAAAGTAAATTCTTTATGTTTAATATCTTTCATTTTCTTATGATTATAAAATTGAACAGATAAATTTCTAAAAAACAAACGCGTATATTCGTCGTTGATTGAATTCTCGTCAATAAAATGCCTTTTTGTCATATATTTTATCGAGTCGGCAGACACTTGACCTAAACGTAACTCGTTGAGCGCATTGAAAAATTGCAAGTCATCTTTCTGTCTAAAACACGTTGTTAAATTGAGCACTTTTACAATATACTGTTTCCAAATGGAAGACTGAAAAGCATAATTTTCGACAATGGGTTTTAATTGATAAAAATCACCGCACACAATGACTTGGATCCCTCCAAATAATTCGTCTTCACATTTTCTAATTTTACAACCTAATCAGTGCAATAAATCAAAAGTTTCAGCGTTTATCATTGATATTTCGTCAATAATAAGGACATCTGTTTGTAACCATCTTTTGTGTACTTCTGGATGCATGTACCGAATATAATAGTCATCGCTTTTGGTGCCAGTTTCAATTCCAGCAAAAGAATGAACGGTACTCCCGTTTAATAAATAGGCGGCTATGCCTGTGCTTGCCGTGACAGTCATTTGTTTATAAATTTGTTCACTTTTGGCAATCGCATCTATTAAATAACTTTTTCCACAGCCGGCTCCGCCTGTTATGAAAAAATTTTCTCCGTCATCTAGCCATTTAAAAGCTAATTTTTGTTCACTTGATAGTTTCATTTTTTTTTGGTTGACTAAAAATAATTTATTCTGAAAATGTAAACAAAAATAAAAATTTTACAAACCATAAAAAGTACATGATTTTATCGTTGCTATAAAAACTTTTATTATTTATAGAAGACAAATAAGCTGTCAAAAATATTATTTCTTCTGGATTTAGACTTTTTGTATAAGTTTCAAATTCTTCCTTTGTTTGACAATTGTTTACATTTTCAATAATTATTTGTTTGTTAATCATCTAAAAAAAATTAAAAACTATTTAAATAATTATAAGCTAAATAACAATATACAAAGGAACTTAATTGTTCGTTCCAATTGGCAATATTATCGTTCATCTTGGTTAAAAAATTACATTTTTCAAACATTTCCGAATTATAAAACGTATAAAAAGTGTCAAAGTTTTCATTAAAATAATTGCCAAAATTTTCTTTTATCGTTTGAAAAACAATCCTTCTTAAATTTTGCGGATATTCATTAAAATCAACAACGTGTATGAAAAAACTTTGCCACGTGTCTTCATTGTCTTTACACAACAGCATGGAAACTCGAATTTCGTTTAATGTAGCTGGACAAAAGCAATTTTGTTCGTATTCGAGTCGCAAAAAGTCGTTCAATTTTTTTTCCGACATGATATGCAGAAGACACATTATTTTTATAACTAAATAAAATAATCAAAAAAGTTAATCGTCATACCGTTCGATATTTTTAACATCTTTTATTATTTCATTTATTTCAGTCAACCATTTTTCTTTATTTTTATTATTGTTATAATAAAAATAAAAAGCATCAAAACTTTGACAATAATAAAACGGACAACGGTTTTTAAAGTATTGTAATAATATTAAAATTTCAACATTTGTCAAATTTAAACATTTTATTTCGAGCGTAAATAATTTAACCCAGTCGTCAAAATATGAAAAAGAAACTTGATAAATGTCCGTGCTATAATTTTCTTGTAAACATTTCAAAGCCGCCTGTTGAATAAATTTTAAAGAACAAACTTTATTAAATTTCCAAATCATTTCAACAAAACTGTCCAACTGTTTTATAACGACCATTTTTCGACACTGTCAAAGACATAAACAAACAAACCAATCATGTCTTATCAATATCTTTTATAAATTAGCGACCGACAGGTGTATTATTAAAATTGCACTTTGATGGAAAATTATTATTAGTATAGCCGTTTTCTAATAATTTTTCACAATCTTGAAATCCTTTTTCGTTTTCAAAACATATTCTTTCTTTTGTGTTAAGAGAACAATTGATAACTTTGATTTTTACTTGACTAAAAAAAATTTTTTTTTATAGATACATATATTAAAGATTAATAATATCGTTCATAATTTTACAATACATTAAATACAAATCATTTCTAACAAATTTTTCAAACTCGAGTTTACTATTTTTTTCAATCATTTTGCGATATTCTTGATACGAGTTTTTAAACTCGTGAATTTTCTCTTCTGGAATATTATTTTCTTTTAAAAAAGCAAACATTTTTTCGTAAGCATACAAAGAATAGTTTTGGAGTAAATCTTGATTTAATTTAATACTTTGATTATATTCCACAATAACATCATTTAGACTTGTTAAAATAATATTTATTAAAGATATTCCGTCGTCGTCAAAGTGCTTTTGCACTTCAGATTGAATATGGCCTTTTACACGGACATATAATTCTCTATTATCGCTTTCTTCTTCACCATTGTCTTTACACTCGAACAAACTGACAAACGATTCATACAGTTCAAAGTTTAACCAAGCAAGATTTCTCCAAGATTTAGATTTGTATACTAAATTATATTGTGACATTCTAAAAAAAATTAGAAAAAAGGTTTTATAATTGATCCAAATACAGATTCTATGACTTTTTTTATGAACTAAAAGTTTTTCTTTGCGTGTTACATAATTAAAATCTTGAAAGATTTGTCCTTTAAAGTCGTATTGAAAACATAGATCTAAATATTTTGAAATGGCAACATCCCTTTCTTTAATAAATTTATTTTCTTCATTTATTAAAATTTCCAGTTCCAAAATTGCTTTGTGACATTTTTTAATTATTTTGAAAATGCAATCCATGTACAATAAACTTAATAAATTTTTATTAATGCTCCCAATATCGTGTTTCAACCTTATTAAAATTTTTGTTATTGTACCAGAGCTCCATTTTGTTTCCCAATCGTCTTTTTCATATTTTAAAATTTTTCTAATTGTTTTGAAATGTTCATAATGTTTTGGATTTTCATCGAAAACGCGGTTCCATATATACAAACATTTACATTTATGCTTTGCCCATTCCACGTTTTTATTAAAACTGCATTTATTGCCAGAGTTGTTTCTACTGTTGCATTTCATTTTTTTTATATCCTAAAAGAAAATTTATTCTTTATAAAATTGTAACAAACATTCGTTTATTTCGTCAGAAATTTGCATATTACAAGTCAATTCCTTTAAATTGTCACAAAGTTTTGTTTTATTTTCTTCTCGACTCTTGTTAAATATTGAAAACTGACGGTTAAAGTAATCAAATAACGCCTTTAAAACTTTGACTTTATTCTTCGATAACGCAAATTTAAAAAAATATATAATCTTTATGCATGACGTTAATATTTTGAGAAGTATTTATAATATCCAAAATTCCTTCATCATCTTCCCAACAAAAATACCAAAATAATATCGTGTTTGACATTCAGTTACTTTTTTTTATACCTGCTAACTTTTATTAAAAAAATTTTTTATTTAAAAATTAAAAACAACTGTCAATTTCAAAAGAAAAAAGTTAATGAATAAAAAAAATAAGCAATGCTTGAAAATTTTTTGTTCTAAAAAACGAAAAAAATTTTATATGATATTTATTGTCCAGTCGATCCAAATCCTCCAACTCTTTTATTTTCAATAACGGCTGATACTACATGAAACAAAGATTGACAACCTTCAAATTCGACTTCAACCTTTTGAGCTCGAACAAATGGTACAAATGTGATTTGACCAATAAAACTTTTTTTTTCGATTTTATAAGGTTCTTTACTGTTATTAAAAAGCATGACTTTTATCTCTCGAGTATAATCAGAATCAATGACGGCAGGCGAGTTGAATACCACTAATCCATATTTTAAAGCAAGACCTGATTTTGCAGTTATAAAACCTTGAATATGGTTATCCATTTTAAATATAGAAACTCCAGTCGAAACAAGTTTTTTTTCAAAGGGTTCAAGAATAACTTCTTGCTTACTTCTCAAATCAAGAACGGCGCTACCCGAAGTAGCATAAAAAGAATGATTTTCCAAATCTTCAATCAAAACTGACATTTAAAAAAACATTAAAAAAATGATGTATCTAAAGAATTTCATATAAAAAAAACATTTAAACTTTTAGCGCATACATACATTTCAAGCTCACTTGCACTCTGTTTTTTTATTTAACTAAACAGTTCCTTTTATACTCTTTTTTAAAGCGAAAAGTACACAAAAAAACGTCATCGAGTTCAAAGTTCAGCAATCGTACGTTGCTTATTGTTCAAAAAAAACTTGTTTCATTCTTGTTTTTTAATCTTAAATTTTATTTGTTTAAAAAAAAAAAATAATAATGAAAAAAAACGTATAAAAGGAAGTTGTTTAAAATATTTTTTCATTCAACAAAAAAAAAATGGCTAGCGTTGATTTTGAAATTACATATTGCAACGACAAAAGTTATTTGAAATTTGGCGATTTGGCTGCAAATACATTGTGGCTTTGTGACATTCAACGAGAGAAAGATGTCATTGCTGGGTAATATTCAAAATGCCCGGTAAAACCTGTCGCTCAATTCGATTTTACAAAAAACGAAGTGGTTTATTCTAACCATGACGACGAAGAATGGATATTGCTTCCTGAAAAATACAGGCAACAATGCAAAAACAGAAAAAAAATTCATTTTCTGTATAGAGCAGAAATAAAAACGAGTAAAGACGACAAAAGTTTTTTAAATAAAAAAGGCGGCGAAAACAACTATCAAGCGTTTATACATACGCAATGTAAAGTGACAAAGAAATTTTTGGAAAATTTAATGAGCGATTTGGAAATTATTCAAAATAAAGCTTATTTGTACGCGTTCAACGTTACGAAAATTTCTAAAGAAGTTAAATTTGCCAATTATGCAATTCGACTTGCAAAAAACGATGAAATGTTTCATTATTCAGAATACGAAAGATTGGCCGCAATTGAACCTCCCATGATGAACGTCATTTTGAAAGAAAAAGGTTATCGAAGTTTTAATCAAAATTTAAAAAGAGCTGCGAAAGAAAATGCCATTCAAGAAACTGGCAATAAAAAATTGAAAAAGAAACTGAAGAAGAAGCTTAATTTTAAATATTATTTAATTTTTTGTGAGATATTTAAATGTATTGTTAATAAAAACTTTAATAAAACCAGTTTATTACCAGAAACATTGCTTTTTTATTCCCTTAAAAGGTAATTTCAATTTCAAATACTTTGAAAATGTTAAAATACAGTCAGTTTTAAAAGAATGACGAGCAAGCAAGTCAATCAATCTGTAGAGAAAGCGTTACAACTGTTTTATCCAAATAATGAACTACATCCTATACTTCAAGAATTTCATCATTTGGATCACACGTACGAAGATTGGCTTAATATTATAAAAGAATATTTAACAAAATGGAATCTTCAATTAAATTTACCCGAGGAACAATATTCGGTTCTTTATCATGTTTTTATAATGAAAGATTATAATAACAATATGGACTTGTTTGCAAAATCGTTTAGAGAATGCATGTCATTTGAATAACAAACGCTTAATTGGACTCGGGAAATGTATCAAGTTTGCGCTCTAATAAATGAAACTTTTTTAGAAATTATCAAAAAGGAATCAACACACCCGATATATAAATTGTACAAAGATAAGCTGGATAAATTTATTGCAAATTTTAAATACTTCGTTTAACACGTGGAAAAATAAATTAAAACTTTCTCTCAAATATTACTTTTTGTTTCCTTATTTGATTAATAATCATGGCGATTATTTGAATAACCATTACCGCGATTATGAAGAATTGCGAAAAAAGTACATACCTTCAAAGTTTACTCTTCAAGCCAATTATACCCGTTTTAGTTTTAATGACAAACTCTTTCACAATGGTTATTATACTATATACACGCCTATTCGCATTTATGATTATTTTTCAAAAACTGAAAAATACAAAATAGTGCAAGATAAAGTTTTAATTTACAAAGCTATTAATCAATGTAATTTTTACCACAATTCGCCAATTGAATTGTTTCCGCAAGCAAACTGGTTTTATTTTTTCAAAAGAAATTTTACAATATCTGCTATTCTTTACAAGAAAGACGACAAACTTTACGATTACTTGAAGCATAAAGAAAAAAATATTGCAAACAAGGAAGAGTTGAAAATTGTCTTTCACTCATAAAAAGAAACATTTGTTATTTTTTAATAATATTATTTTTGGAAAAATTTTCATTTAAAAAAAATACATTTTCAAAACATGTACACGTATTCTTATTTTTACAGTTGTTATCCTTTAAAAAGTTTAAAAAACTCGAAAATTGTTTGATGAATTTTCATCTATATTAAAATAAAGTAAATCTTGCATGTATAATAACAACATTTTGGTTTCATATTTTGGACAGTGATGTAAACGACAAATTTGAAATGTCAAATGAGTATAATGATATTCACATTTTTGTTCTCCATACCAATAACACATATTTTGCACTTTTGGAAATTTTAAATAATTCAAGTCAAAGACATATAAATTGAGATTTAAAGATTTTAGAATACTTTTTTTAATGTCTCCTTCTTTAAACAATATTAAATTGTTTGCATAATTTTTAAAAATAAGAGTCAAATATTCGTCAGTATTACAACGAAAGATATGTTCGCCAGAAAAGGAATTATTAGGTTGATAAGTTAATCCGTGAATATTACGATTGCAAAAGTTAAAAGTACTTTGTTCCTTGAAACTCAATTTATTAAAAGGTACACATGGCCAAATTTGAACGTGATAAATTTTGTTTCCATTAAACATTCGCAAACACAACTCTCTTAGACATCTTTTCCCCCATATATGTCGTTCTGTATTTTCAATATATTCGACATCCATAAATCATATCTAAAAAAAAAAGGAGTTGTAAATCATAAATAACCTCTGTTTCTTTGAAAATTATTTTTACAAGTATAAAAATGTAAAATGTGTTTAAATTTTAATTTAAACAAATGGAAAGAGTAGACAGTATAATTAAAAGAATTCACAATAACTGCGTTGTATGCGCTTTAGACGAAGTGAGTAAAAGATACAGCCAGTTTAATAAGTCTGGCAACTCCTCTCCACATTCTCCTATATCAGATGATGAACATACAAAAGATGAATACTCTAACGAATTGCTTCAAAAAATATTAAACTCCAAACGAGCAAATCTTGATTCTAGCTCAATTGAAAAATGTTTCAATAATAGCAATTTTAAACACCTTTTAAACGAGCCTCAGCTTTGCTTTGACCATCAGAATCATTTTGAAAAAATAAAAAAAGACTATAAGGATCAAAAAGATTGTATAGCAAAATATTATCATTCAAAACTTGTAGTTTTGGTCATGGAATCACAACCTAACAAAAGCCAGTTTGAAGCAGAAAGTGATCAAACAGACGGTTTTATAGATACGTTTAGTACAAAAGTGCTGCCAGCTACTTCAACTCTAATTAAAAAACTCGAGGCAATTTTGCGAAAACAAACTGTTAAAAGAAGCATTGACGGAATAATAAAAGAAGAACCGACGGATAAAAAAACTTTATTGGTTAATATTTTACATGCTGTTGTAACAATAGTTATTTCAAGTTTTTTTAGTATTGAAGAATAATGTGCTTAAATGAGTCTTTAATTTCGTATTTTTCTCAACCCGTGTATAAGAATTATTTTAAAGGTGTGTATGGCATTGACGAATAAAGTCGATCCACAACCCATATCGACATTATTAAACGCATGAACAAAAACGGTTCTTTTATTATTTATAACAATGAAACAGGTAAAGAAGATGGTCAACACTGGCGAGCGCTGATAAAATTGGATGACGGTCATTTTTTTTGCTTTGACAGTTTAGGTCCAGAAAGCGTTCTTCGTCAAATTCCTTTTCATCTAAGATATAACAGACTTTTGTTTGAATCTGTAGACGAAGTTCAAACAAATTTAAAAATTAATACCTTAAATATAAATTATAACGAAATTGAAATTAATTCTTATATAAAAAACACAAAACATTTTCCGTACGAGCGGACACTTCATAATAAAGAATTTTATTGGTTTACACATTTCATCTTGAAATTTAGCGCAGAAACTGGAAAACAAAATGTCATGTTATCTTACAACAAAAATTGCTATCAATGGAATAACAGTAGTTTGTGTGGTGCTTTCGCGGCATATTTTTTAACAATTTTATTTAACATACCTGATTACAGACATGGTTCATCTATTTACATACCTTTACTTGACACTTTGTTAAACCGTCATTTTTTTGAAATTTTTGAGCTTCATAATTCTGAACAAATTCTGCTAAAGATGGCTCCATTCTTTAAATTTGTAAAAAAAGAATTCTTTCCTTATCTTGATACAACAGCGAAACAACTGTTTGAAAAAGACGTCTTGTTACCTTTATATTTCAAAAAGCAAGAAAAACTGGAACGAGACTGGAAAACAATTAATCGTGATATATATGAAGCACAAATATTGTCTGATAATACTGTACGCAATATTTTAAATAGTCACGATTTGCTTAGAACAAATAATAAAACACAATGGAACAAAATCTCAATGCAGGATTTATTAGCTATACCTTCTATAATGAATGAAGAAAATATTTATTTAATGCAAAACGAAGAAAAAAAACAAATATACTTGAATAATTTTTCTCGATTACAAACAATAGACAGATTTTTAGACAGACCATGGGATGACGTCATCACAAAAGAACATTTAAAAAGCCTTTTTGATCTCAACTTGTTATAAAAAAAATGCAAAGACAAGCTATATGTCCTTTACGCGACACTATCGAAGAACAATTGTGCAATACGTGTGGTGGTTACGGTCAATTATATTGTATTTTGGCAAAAGAAAATCGAAAAGCAGTTTTGGAAGAATTTAACAAATGTCTTGGCGTTATCAAGGACGATATATTATATGTCACATACGAGAAAAAGATATTTAAGTTACCAAAGATTAACATAACTTGTGTTTATTGCAACGGCAAAAAAAAAGTCTTTATTAAACGCAACAGAAACCAAAGTTTTCAAAAAATAAAAAAACATTTATTTTTGTATATACATTTTATTTAAATAAAAAATAAAATACAAATTGTAATTTTTTTCTTTACCGTACTTCAAAAGAGTAATCTTGCATATAAGGTTCAACAGCTTTTGTTAAATTTACCGTGTTTGGTTTTTTTCCTTTCCACGCTTTTTTTAAACTATACAAAAGAGAACCGATTTGCAAAGCATTTGACACGTTTTTCGGAGTTATGTAATCGGCTAATCCGTGTCCCCGAGTTTTCTTTATTTTTCGTCTCAAAAAATGTCCTTTATTTTTAGCGCTTTTTTTTCTCATTCGCTTTCGAGTAGCCATATTTGAAATGTATCTTTTATCACTTCAATAAAGTCATTATATAGCATTTCAAATTTATTTTCTTTTTGCCGAATTATAAATGTAATAAAAGCCATATCAGATGAACGTATTATTTTCATTTGATTGCTTGCGTCTACTCCGAAAAACAATTTAATATTTTTATTTAAAGATTTTAACGTGCTATATGAAGAATCTAACGGTTGTAAATCCGAAACAGGCGAAGGCGAGAAAAAATTTTTGTAAAACTCAGCAAAACATGTTTTGAAATTCATGATTAAAACTTGTTATTTTTTTTAAAAGTTGCGTTATTTATTAAAAAATTTTAAAAGTCGCGTTATTTATTAAAAAAAAAATTAAAATTCAAACAGTTTAATTTTAAAAAAATGCAATTTTGTTTTCTTATAATAAAGGCAATTTCTTTCCTTCATATAAAACTCTATCATTATATTTTACAATGTACATATTTAATGCTACAACATATTCAAGTTCGAATCCGCCTAAAAAAGAAGTTAAACTCGAATCACCTTCATTTATATTACCACATATCATCTCGACCAAATGACCGTTTAAATATGAAAATAAAACAATATATTCTCCGCGATTCGAAACATCCATTCAGATATTTCTGATGTATCCTTTAACATCGCGTTTCATGTCTTTTACCAACAAAGAAAATGTTTTTACGTCATTTTGCACAATAGTAAAAAATGCGTTTAAAAAACAAGTTGAACATTTTTGTTTCTGATGATGAATAGTGCCAATTCGATGACAGCGTTTATACATTTTTTTTTAAATATAGTGTTAAACAGTAGTCCAAGCAATGGTATATTACCAAGTGCGCTTCCTAAAATGCCTTGTCCGCGTTTTTTATAGTGTTTTTGAGTGTTTACTCTTCCTCGTTTTTTAAATCTCCTCCTTCCATGATATTGTCGCGATTTTTTCTTTTTTTTTTAAAAAAACACGTTTTCCGACTAAATTTAATCTTTAATTTTCTTTTGTATTTATATAATGGCTTTTTTATTTTTCTATTTCAAATAAAGTCTTTTTTACATATTCAATACTTTTTTTTTTATCTTACTTCAAGTTCTTCATGGAGGATTATTTGGTTTTGTTGATAAAATTTTTTGTTAATATAAAATTTATGTAAACATTTATCTAATGTTTTTTTGTCAAGACCCATTTATATATCGGCTGTCCTGCACGTCCATTTTTGATGTTTTGTCTATTTCTTTTATACGTTGCCTTTGTTTTTCGCTTATAATAAAGATTTTTTTTACAATCCAATTGATCTACAATTACTTGTAGATCTTTCATTCCCATTCCTAAATTTAATAAATTCACTGGTGGAGGACTGGCAGGAAATACTCTAAAATCAATTTCTCGCCTAGATGCTATTGACCTTGTTCTTGACATTTTTTTCATAAATTGTGTACATTTTGTTAAAATATATTTATACAAAATTTATAAAAATATTTAATTTTACGCTGTATTTTTTCTTCTATATACACGTTTAATTAACTTTACTTTTTTTACACAATTGTAATAATTATTTAAAGTAATATTTTGTGCCTCCCAACACTACCTTACTTTTACACCTTATTTGTCTTACTTGCATATCTTACTTAGTAGACCTACTTTACTTTTCGAGTATTTTTTTCTTCATTTTAACTTGCTTATTTTTCCTGCTTACTGACTGGTTTTTTTTTTTTATAAAAAAATTTTGTGTCCCCGACACTGCCTTACTTAGCCTTACTTAATCATCTTACATACTTATTGTCTTACTTATGAGTAGTATTGTCTTACTTATGAGTATTAACTTGCTTACTTATTTTCCTGCTTACTAACTTATTTTTATTTCCTACTTAATTTTTTTTTGCATGCTTAATTTTTGCCTGCTTACTTATAACTTCCAAGACAGACATTTTAACTGACTTATTTTTCTTGCTTAGTGACTTGTTTTTTTTTTCTGTAAAAAATTTTGTGTCCCCGACACTGTCTTACTTAGCCTTATTTATTCATCTTACTTACTTATTGTCTTGCTTATGAGTAGGCCTACTTTTTTTTATTTAACCGCGGTTACCTTGCTTACTTATTTTCCTGCTTACTAATTTAATTTATTTCTTACTTATTTTTTTTTTGCATGCTTATTTTTTGCCTGCTTACTTATAACTTTCTAGACAGACATCACCAAGTCTCGTGTATTCACCAGAACTATAGTGTTAACATATAACTTTCTAGACGGACATCACCAAGTCTAGTGCGCTCACTATGACTATAGTGTTTTTACATATAACTTCCTAGACATTACATCACTAAATCGTACGGTTATAGTGTTTCTTACACATAACTTTCTAGACAATACATCACTAAACCATACGGTTATAGTGTTTTTACATTTAATGACATGATAAAGATCGAAGTTTAAGGGCGAAGCTGAGATTTGAACCCAAGAACGGTTCATGAATGGCGATTACAACATAGTGCAGAATGCGAACGCACTATGCTACGTATACGTGATGTGTTTATGTACTTTGAAATCTTTTAAATTATTGTTTCGCTCTAAGAAAGAGAACAGTTATTTGTTTTTCTAAACACTTTTCTCAGAAATCATTACTCTTTGAAGAGAATGAATAGAAAAAGAAAAAGTGTTAAATAAAGCTGAACAAACATTAAAGTTTATTAAAGTTTTTTTTTAATATTTTTGATCAGAAATAAAAAAAATGTTTGTTATAACATGTATTTAATATTTCTTTCAACTACATAATTCTTTTGTAATAATTTATAAAAAAATAAATATAGCTGAGCACACATTACTTGTTTTTTTCAGATAAATAGCAGTTTGTTTTGAAAAAATATTAATTCGCCACAATGAACACAACAGAAGTTATCACTATATTTGATGATAAGGAATTGGAATTCTATGAAAGGGTGTTAAAACCAGACGGAGTGCCTATTGAAGATTTTATTGCCGCTTATGATATGGTCATGGATTCGATGAATAAAAATGAAATTGATGTGATTGATTTAACAGTCGAAGATATTGTTAAACATGTCGAAGATAATGTTACACAAGTCAAAGATAACGTTACTCAAGTCAAAGATAAAGTTGAAAATGTTGAAGATGAAGATTCAATCGACTTTAAAGTTACAGAGGTAAATATTTTTCAACCATAAAAATAAGTTTTGCTTTTTTTTTATTTTCTTTCACTTTTTTTAGAGAAAAAAAAAGAAAAGAAGAAGTAAAAGCTATAAAGCACGGAACCATAAAAGAAAAATTTTTTTATCTTTTAAAAAAATACGGCTTTCATAACCAGTGTGTAACATTATAAATATTTTTTTTTACAATTTTTTTGAGAATATATTTAGTTTTTTGTTTAATTTTTTATGTATATAATTTTCTTCTGTTTGTCGCCAACGTTTTATTTTTTTACCAACTCTTCCCAGTTTTCGATTTGTTTTGTTATCTTTATATTTTTTATTTGTATTACGTTTGCACATAACTATGTTTTTACAGTTGCTAGGAAGATTTTGTTGAAGAGCAATCGGATTATTTGTTTGTGTTAATTTTGTAAACTTTAAGCGTGGCACTGTCGCTTTTGATCGCGCTATATATTCTAAAAATAAATTTTTTATTTTATTTAAAAAATATTCAAACTGTTTTTTTTTCAAAATATAAAAAGTTACCGGCTGTTACTTTAGTTCTAGGCGTATATCTTATTTTTGCCATCAATAAAACTATTTAAAAATTTTGTTTTTTTCTTATATATATATATTTTTGGCAGTAACAATATAACTTGCTTTGTTTAGAATATAAAAATGAGTATAAATTCGGGAAGAGAATTGGAAAAAAGTATTGAAAATGTTGTGGGTGCTCGGTGGAAAGAAATGGCCAAATATTTTGGGTTTGCTGATAATACCATAGAAATCATTGATCACGATTACTTGCGTATTTACGATGAATTTTCAAGAGTATTTCAATTATTATTTCAACGCGAACAACACGAATGGGCAATCATAAACATTGTAAACAATTTCTAAATATGGCTAAACGATGAAAAAAACCGTCTTGAACGCGACGAACTGTTTATAAGCAATTTAGACGCGTTGATTATTAAAGTTGATAATTAATTTTAATAATTAATAGATTATTAATAAAATTTTGTAAATTTTCTCGGAAAAAATCTTTCTAAATTTTTTTTTCGAAAAATACCTTTAATATTTTCTCAGAATTTTATCAATGAAAATCATTTTCTCTTTAAATTTGTTTTTACAGTTTACTGTCGTTTTTTATTTAATCCGATCATTTAATTTTGTCGTTTCACACTTGTTTAATAAATATTTATTTTTTTTAAATAAGTTTAAAGTTTATAAAAAAAAAATTTCACACTTGAAATTTTCAATTAAAAAAATGGAACCATTAATCAAGTAAGTTTTGTTTTTAAAAATGTTTTTTTTTGTGTTTTCTTTTTCAAAAATGAGCTCATAAATTAATTCTTTAGTCACAAAAACACTAAAAAAATATGCTGCTGTTATTGTGGAATGTTGCAAAATATCGAGAACCTGCTTGATCATCAACAAAACTGTTTGGAAAAAATTAATTCGACTTCTTGCTTTTGCTGTGGAATCAATGTAAATAATTTAGAAACGCACGAATGCCGATATGAAGAAATTCAACCAAGCACCTTTTTGTGTTTTTTATGCGTCCATCAAATACCAACTGAAATAATGGCAAACCATGTCATAGATTGTTTTTCACATTTAGAAGAAAGATTAATAATAAAGGCAACTGAAAATATAAACGAAACCATAAAATCAAACACAAATGTCTTTAACAAAATAATCAATAACTGTGTGTTTTCACTTTCCAATTCAAACAAACAAATTGCTCAACTGACAAGTTTGGTCACTAGCAAAAATAAAGAATTTGAAAA
The DNA here is from genome assembly GCF_038396675.1 of Hydra vulgaris. Lineage (NCBI taxonomy): Eukaryota > Metazoa > Cnidaria > Hydrozoa > Anthoathecata > Hydridae > Hydra > Hydra vulgaris. The sequence goes on along the minus strand of NC_088928.1, from coordinate 6,723,688 downwards.
TCATATCAAAAGCTCAACGGAAAACTTGACAAATTTGATAAACGAAAAAAATAAAGAAATTGCAAATTTAAAATCTCTTGTTTGCGATATGAAAATATCAAAAGAAAATTTTCCAATCACTGATAATCAAATTATTAAATGTGACCAAATTGATCTCAGATTACTGTCCATTGAACCGTTTTATTCCGACCCTGCTTACACCACAGACGGTTATTTTTATCGAATAAAAATGTATGGGTACGAAATTGCTGAAAAAAAAATGGCCATTTACTTTCAACTTTTAAAATCTCCACATGATCACGTTTTAAAATGGCCGTTTAAAAGAAGAGTTATTGTTACTCTGCGAAATAATGTTAACGAAATGAAAAAGGAAATTTCATTTGGTAGTTATAACCAAGGTCAACTTGAAAATGCCGGATATTGTCGATACTTTTACCAACCTGTTCATGAATATAATCCGGCTATCGGATATACAGAATTTATAAATCACGAACATTTGAAAAATTTTATTGTAAACAACATGGTGTATATTAATGTGCCTATTGAAAATCACATTAAAAAATTTTTTTTTAATTGTATTAAATAATTGATATTAAAACTTTTTTATTCTTTAGCAAAAAAAATGGTTGAAAAATATTTCAGAGAACTTGCAGATCATCTTACGAGTGACAACACACGTAGTTTAAAATTTTGTCTATCTATACCGCTCCGTTTGAAGGAACAAATAAAAGATGGCATTGATTTAATGGAACACTTTAACACATATTCCGTTTATCACGACAACAAAGAATTCATATCACATGAAAGCAAATTCAATCTTTTATTAGAAATGTTAGCAATAATCGGAAAAACGGATTTATATATAAAATATAAGAAGAAAATTCCTCAAATGCCAACATATGAAGACTGCATAAATTTATCAAACGGTCAGACGCCAAAAGCAGCGATAATTGACTGACAACCAAACAAAAGCGATTACTATCCGGCCGAAGTTGTGGTCGCAAAACAAAAAGAACTTTTAAATATTTATAACAAATGATACTTTATAATATTAAGAATAAATATTAACTTTAATTTTTGTTGTTGTTCACACACAGTATAATATATATTATAATTATTATTTTAATTATTTTTGTCATTTTTGTTTGTTTTAGAACCAACTAAAAAAAATGCTCACAAAAATAAGGTAAATTTACAAAGACATTCAAACGTTTTCAGAAAATTTCAAAGATAAGTTATCAAACTGCTCTGAAGATTCTTTACCAACGCTGAGATTAGCAAATTTAAATCAAAATTGAACAAAGAAAAAAACCAAAAAAGAAAATATGACGGAGAAAGAAAGGAAGACTCTTAAAAGAAAATACAGCAGCAATTTATTTGCTATCAAACACAAACGTCCTCGAATGATAATGGAAAATGGAGAACATAGTTCATTTAATCCAGAGTTGAGACGATACACATACTACACTGAAATGTTTATTAATAAGGCTCAGATATGGCTTGATAAAGATAATCTTTCTAACACGTTTCAAGAACTTTATACCGACAAACCGATACTTTCTTTATTAGATTTATGTAAACGCAAAATGGTATTTATTCGAATAAAAAAAGAAATGACAAGTTTAACTCAAAATGTACTTTGTGTTCTCGAAAAATATTTTGATAAAAAAACTCTTCTTTACTACCTCGAAAAAAGAAAAGAAAATTCGATGAAAAAAAAAGTTGCCAAATATACTAAAAACTGATAAAGTATCAACAAAAAACTTGGACAAGTTTATAAAACCTCATTTAAAATTTTTTATTTTGCAGCATAATGTTTTAATAAATTTAGTTTATTTATTTGCACAAGTATATTATGAAACTGAATATTCAAAAAAAAAAATATTATCACTTGAATAAAGATTATCTGCACCATTTTTTTAAAATTATTTTAAAAACTATTGAATGGTTTACCGATCAATATAACTTTGTCATTTATGAAAAATTTGTTTGTAATAATAGTATACTCGATTATCTTTAATAAATTTTTTTTTTTCAGAACGAAAAACATTAAAAAATACACTTAAAAAATTTGGTGACACGGAAAATTATGAAGAACCTAAAGTTGATTTTTTGTGTGTTTTTCATCGAGATTTAGAAGAAAATATAGTCTGGGAAGAAATAATTAAACGGAAAAAAGCAAAACGAGAAAACAAGTTTATTCCTTTTTTTTACTATTTAAAAGAGGTGGCACAAAACACAAGAATTTGGTTTAATATTGACATTTACGATCAAATCATGAAAGAAATAAAATGTTGCCCCAATGGAGAAATTGATTTGTCATTAAAACAACTCTGTTTAAAAAAATTATCAATAAAAAAGTTAAAAAATAAAATGGAAGCAGTCATGGATGAAATTGAATCTATTTTGGTTAATTTCAAATTTAATTTTGACAAAATCTTGCAGAGATTTCATGACGAATATGGTTTTTCTGAATATAGGACACATAGAATATTTATAAAAAATTTAAACTACACTCGTGGACCGTATTGGCTATGGAGAACTTCTACAGATTTGTCTTCTTTTATTATACAAAAAGCTTTAATAAAAGGACTTCAAAGTATTTTTAGTTGTATTTTTGCAGAAATAAATTTTAAACCTTGTTTGGATAACCAATGCAAAAAATATCTTGACAATATATTTAATATTATTTTAAAAACTATTTATTGGTTAAAAAATCAATACGAATTTATAAATGCAAATTATTTTCTTAATTATAAAATAATTTACGAATATTTTTTATAATTTTTTTAGATGGATAAAAAAATTATAAAAAAAGGAAGAACAGGAAAAAGAAATAGGTATTGAGAAAAAAAGAAACGGAAAACACGTTCTCAACTGAAGGTATGTATACAGTTACATTTATAAACATGTCAAACTTGAGCACAACCTAATCACTTTTTTTTCTTTTTTAGAAATAAATTATGCCTACAAAAAAACAAAAAACGAAAAGGAGATTGATATGAAAAGAAAAAAAATGAAAGAGCTTGAGAAAATTAAAAAAGACTTTGACAAACCGGACAAAAGATATTTTCGCTCTGGTTGCTGTTTATGCAGTTGGCCAGAAAAACCATGCTGCTGGAAAGAATGCTCGTTTATATGGGATATAGACGAACAATGTGCAGGATGTCATTTTTGCATCCCACATTTAAAACAAGATTTTTTTTTAAACTGTAAATAGACTTTATTATAATACATTTTTAATTCATATTTCAATATTTTTTCTTTTTACAACAAGTCAATTTTCAGGATTATTTACTTTTTTATTGCAAAATTGGTATTTTTTATTGCTGTATTCTTTTATATCATGTCTGAAGCAGTCGAATAACAAAAAAGTTTTTTGATTTTTTAAAAAATCTTTTTTCCACCATAACTCTCTTTAATTTAATAGACAGGGAAACTATAGTGCGTGCTTTCGTATGGAATACCATTATGATACTTAATCGTGCTATCGTCTTGAGGGTTGTACGGTTTCACGACTGACGTGCTATCGTCTTGAGGGTTGTACGGTTTCACGACTGATATTTTTTTCGGCTGCTCAAACTGTTGCAACGCTTTATTTTTCTCCATCTAAAAATAATATCAATGCCGAGTTTTTATCGATTATTTTTATCGTTTTCTTGCGTTTTTTATTATACCATTTTTCAACACCTTTTTATTAACAGATTCAAATTTATAAACTTGAAAGTTTTTTTCCTTAAAGAATAACCCGTTTAAAATTTTTTTTTTTAGATTAGAATAAAAATGCCAATTTATTCGCCATCATTGACACAAGGAGAAAAAGATTTTATTGCAGAAGAAGCGTTCAGTTCTGAATTATCTTACAACTGTGAAGAAATAATATAAAAACATTTTTTTTTCTTTTTTAAACTGGTTAATTTATGGCAAACGACCCTATCGAGATTATAAACCGTGGTTTTTTTTAATAAATTCAATAAAATAAACGCGATTTTTTTCATTCTTTTATAAATCACCATGTCACAACATGAACACTGCGACAAGAATGACCCTGTCATGCATGCGTCATTTTCACTTATCACCATGTCACTTGTCACTTGTCACGTGTCACCGTGTCACCATGTCACCACGTGTCACCATGTCACTTGTCACCATGTCACCATGTCACCTTGTCACGTGTCACTTTTCACCACTTGTCACCATTTCACCATATCACCTTGTCGGGTGTCACCACTTGTCACCACTTGTCACCATGTCACCACTTGTCACTTGTCACCATGTCACTTGACACCACCCACTTGTTACACCCCTTGACGCCCCACCTTTTCAACCCATTTAATCTCACCTTTTCGGTCATGTGAGAACCATTACAACCAATCACGTTCTTGGGGCGCAATTATCATAATAAGAAAAAAAAAAAAAAAACCCGATTTATACATCTCATCATATATATATATATATATATATATATATATATATATATATATATATATATATGTATATATATATATATATATATATATATATATATATATATATATATATATATCCATATATATATATATATATATATATATATATATATATATATATATATATATATATATATTTATATATATATATTTATATATATATATGTACATATATTCTTGCGTAATCATTTTTTCAGACAAAAATGAAAAACAACAAAATAAGATTTTTTTTGTCAATATATTTTCCTACTAAATTTTAAAAGGTGAAATAAATTTTTTTGTGTAAGTCTACTAAATTTAAAGTCATTTTTGAAAACTTTTATTACTCAATAATTGATACTTCGTAATGAAGAATTCTCATTAAGCTTAAAACATGTAATCACTTAATAATTTAATTGGCTTTAGTGCTATGCATCAACTGCATTTTTAAATCATTGATAATTTTTTACTTTGATTTAAAATTGTAGGCTTGTAATATCAAAAATAATATTATATTCATAATAATAACTTTTACTTACAATACTTATACTTATAAATACTCATAATACTTAACTTATATTTACAATACTGATAAAATATTTATTGATATAGACTTTTGCATTCAAATTTCCATTATAAAACTTTAATTTAACTTATATATTAATTAGTAGAAGATAATAGTTATAGTTTACATCTAAAGCAACTCTTTTTGCTGATGACTCAAGTTTATACTCCTGTATTGACAAAAATTCTTCTCTTCTTAATCGCTTAGAACAGGTGGCCGATCTTGAATCTCATCTCACTTCTGCGAAAGATTTGGGCTCACAGTGGCTTGTAAAGTTTAACTCCAACAAAGCTCAGTTGAGTACTGAAAACATCTATTACAGTACTGTCATCATTCCTATAATGATGAATGGCAATCCTCTCACTGAGTCCTTTTCTATGTCTTCTTTGATTACCCTTTACTACTGACCTTTCACGGAAACCATATATACAATTGATTGCTAAAATAGCATCTGCTAAGTGTGCTTTATCGTGTTTACCATTTTCTCCATCCTGATTTCATTCTCTACCTCTACAAACCTCTTATTTACCCCTGTATAGAATGCTGTTGTCATTTGGGCTGGTTCTTTTAATGATGCTCTTTCTTTTCTAGTGAAGGCATGAAAACGCATAGTAAACGTAGTTGGACCCAGTCTATCTGCTAAGCTTCTCATCGTCATAAAGTTCCATCAACTAAAACTCGTTCTCGCTTGACTCGTCATTCATCAAAGTCTCATTCTTTTATTGTATCTGTCTCTGCATGCTCCTAAAACTTTTGGTTTGTCTAGCTTTCTACCCTGCACTTTAATCCTTTGAAACTCTCTCCCATCTTCATGTTTTCCTGACTCATACAACTTTCAACTTGGTAAGTCTTCTGTCAACCGTTTCCTTGCTCTATAAATCTATTCTTTTTTTCTAATAATTCCTAACTTAATAGTGGTTGCTTGCAGCCTTGTTGGGAGTAAATCAGAATAAAAATATAAGAATAAAAAAAGGAAAAATTATGAAATTTCGCATTTACTTTACAAAATTAAATCAGTAGTCGTTTCACCTTATATTGAATAATCCACAGTAAGGTCGGATCTCAGACGCCATTTTTGGACATTAACCTGAAGGAAAAAAAAGTCATTTCACTTGTTTAACATGATAATTACTTTAATATAATGTTGAAAAAGTGTTGAATAAGCACTTAATGTAAAACAAACTATTGAGATAATACAAATAATTTGTTAACATTTTGCCGTAAAAACTTAAAAAAGTGTTTTTAAGAAATATATTGTCTCACCGCAAAATTATAATTTTTTTTTTTTTGTTGTAAATTTTTAACATTTATTAATGAGTTTCACCTGCTAAAAGTTCTGCTGGATACAAACCAACTTTTCATCAGACTCGGGTTGAAGCTTTGTTCGTTTAATTGTAACGATTTATCCCGCGTACTGAGAAGACTCTTTTAGATGTTGTAGAAGGAATGGGTATGCAAAATCAACGTAAAGGAAATATATCTTTCTTACTTTCTACCATTTAAATGTATGGCACTATTCGTCTGTTTTTAATCTATTCATAGAAATATAATTTTCCCTCTTTGTTTCAATATCGCTTTTGCACTCCAAACTTAATGAGAGTTTTTCACTAAATTTGTTACAGCAAAAGAAGGTTTTTTGATAAAATCTCGTTTTGTCTCAAAATGTAGCTAGATTAGATCTTTTATTTATTGTTATAACGAGATGGCAACGGTAAATTTTAAGTAAGCGAATGTCTTCCGAAACAATAAATTGCCGATTCAGTTATAAAACATCAATATTTTTATCTTTTAGTTCCCATATGTATTTTGAGAGCAAGGTGTCTTTTAAAAACTTTTTATTTTTAATGGATTGCTTATGATTGGCAGAAGGTTTTTTGCATTCACCATCTGTTGAACCAATATATTATTTATCAGGTACAGTTTTAGAGGAAACCACACATTTATTATACGGATTGCCTCTTCTGGAATAACTGCGTGGCTTTTTGCAAATTAAATTGTTTTATCTAAAATATCTGCAGTTACTGAGGGGTGAAAACCATTAATATCAAACTGAATAAATGTACATTCATTTTTATTTTTGATTATGGATAACCAATTTTATACCATCAGTGGTATTTTTTCACTGTTGTAAGTTTAATTTATTTCTAAAAATGTTATTAATTTTATCCAGTTTGAATTGCTACTTTTTAAATTAATACAACATCCGTACGCCTTTAAAATGGCATCGCTAAAGCCATATAATTCAAATTTAGAATTTAGAAAATTTATGATTTTTGAAATTTAGAATTTAGAAAATTTATTAAGAAGTCAAATTGTGAATTTTCTTGATGTCACATTTGACCACCTTGAAAATTCATTTAAACCTTTCAAAAAACCAAACATTGAATTATTGAATATCAATATCGACTCAAATCACCCACCCCAAATTCTAAAGCAAATCCCAATTTCAATTAATAAAAGGCTAAACCATAACTCTTCTAATAAAAATGTGTTCAAATCCTCGAAACAAATTTATGAAGATGCCCTCAATAAATGTGATTTTTTAAATTACTGACCTAAAATCGAAATAAAACAAGAATGTATATTGTTTCATCCCCACATATGGTAAAAATGATTCCTCAAACATAGGAAAGTTGTTTTTAAAAATGATTGATAAGCATTTCTCACCCTCTTATAAACTACATAAATTTTTTAATCGAAATACAGTTAAAGTTAGCTACAGTTGCACAAAAAATATGGAAAAAATTATATAAGTTCATAATAATGCTTTGTTTAACAAAAAAAAAATCCTAAATGAAATATCGACAAAAAATTTTAAATGTAAACAAAACAAAAAATTGTCCAATGATTGGAAATTGTTTATCAAAAAACGTGATATACAAATGTCTGGTTTCCTCTATGAATATACCTGATAAACAATATATTGGCTTAACAGAGGACGAATGGAAAAAACGTTTTGCCTATCATAAGCAATCCTTTAAAAATAAATAATATTCAAAAGACACCCTGCTTTCAAAACACATATGAAAATTAAAAGATAAAAATTTTGATAAATTCATACTGAATTGGTTCATCCTTAAAAGCACCTGCATATAAAAATGTTCCAAAAAAAAAATATATATATCAAGGGTTTTGTAACTTCCTTTTTTTGGTGTTTCCCCGAGCTATGTTGGCATAATTTATATAGGTGCGAATAATGAGTTATAAAGTTAGGTCAAGGCTTTTTTGTTTAAATATGATCTAGATTTAAAAAAGACTCCGTTACTTTTAGATACTTTCGAGCAAATGTATTCAATATATGTATGTGTGCGTGCGTGCGTGCGTGCGTGTAAGTGTGTGTGTGTGTATATTTATATATACACACACACACACTTACACGCACGCACGCTTTTTATGAATAAAAAGATTTACATAATAGCTTTATTTAATTTATTTATCGGTAACTAAAGGAATGTTATAAATTTATTATATAAATCTCAAGCATGTGCTTACTTATTAGAAGTACATTTTAAAGCATTAAAATAAATTTCAATTATAACATTAAGAAATTTATTTTTCAACCTTAAAAGATGAAAGCTTTATTTTTTATCTGAAGAGTGGTGGGCAGAAATCAAAATATTTTTATAATATATTAAAACAATAAAACCTTGTATGTTATCTATTAAACGTAAGTCTAACAAATAAATTCATTTTTCTTACAGCTGATATTAAAACAAGATATTGTGTCAAGCAAGGGCGGATCCATAGGAAGAGGGGGAGAGGCAATGGCGATCGCCTCCTTACATGACTTGAAAAAGATTTTTTTATTTTTAGTATTTGTAGCCTTTTATAAAAAAGCATACTAGATTTGTTGATTATTTTACCAACTCATATTACAAATTCTAATTTACGATTTCCCTACGCAAAACTACTACGCAAAACTACTACGCAAAACGGTCAACCACTTTTTCAACATTTACTGAAACTTCTCTGTGCACATTAAGGCCAATCCGACTAGTCTGTTTTCTATCATTCGCGTTCTCAGCCAATTTTTAATTCTTCGCAAGGTTGAGAAGCGTCGTTCAGCACTGGCGACACTAACACAACATGACTTGATAACTTGAAACAACTTGTGAGTGATTGGATGTTGCATCTTGTCACACAAATCAAAAACAACTGAAAGATCAGTAAGTAGTGATGTGTTTCTTTTCTCATCTTTCATCCTTATACATTTACACTGTAATAGTTCAACTTCCGAGGTAAATTCAAGTGCAGGTAAGTTTTGGATACTAAGTCCAAGAATGATGCCATAGACATTAGTGATTGCAGAAAGAGTTTCAACAATATCTTCATTAGTCAGCCCAATAATATTTTGAAAAAATTGCATCCTTCCCCTCCTCAATACTTGAAGATCTGAATCCGCCCCGGGTGTCAAGAAAGAGGTTTTCAAATAAGTTGTTTTAACAACGATGAAAAAACTTCCAATTTGCAAGATAACCGTCAAAGCATTCGATACACGAATAAAGAATACTTAAAAAGTTTTCCTATTTTTGACAGTGTAATTTTACAGTATTTTGTTTAAAATATTTCCCAATGGGCTCCCATATGTGTCCCAGTTGCCAACCCATTTGGGCTCTTTACGGTTTTTAAGTACGAAATTCGGCTGGGACCCGTACGGAATACTCGAGGAGCATATCTATATGGGTCCCCTATGGAAACCGCGACTAAGATCCAACGGATACCATTGGTCTTCCATAAAGGTACCCAGTTAATAAACATATGGGCTCCGAACGATACCCATTTGTATATGTTGGCTGGGTACACTCTCAAGAGTGTAGGTAAAGTAATAACTTAACTTACTCACACAATATTTTTGTAAGTTAAGTAACTATGTTTAAGAAATGTATAAAATATAAGTTTTGAAATGTATAAAGTAGAAGCTCATTAGAGCAGTGCCTAGTATAGCATTTATAGAAAAGAGAAAGTGAAGCAATATTAGGGCAATGTGAATATGGTTGAAGGTTTATTATAAATATAAAACTACGTGAAATTTATTATAATATGCTACGTTTCCGTAACGGTTAAACCTTTAAAATTTTAATTTTTCAAAATTATTTATTTGAAATATTATTGGGGGAGGAGGGAGGGGGCAAATGCCTCTGCTGCCCCCCGGTTGCTACGGGCCTGGCATTATTGAGTATTTCAAAAATCTAAAAGTTACAATTGGTGTTTTTATTGACTTCTTAACAGCATTTGAAACGGTCGATCATAATATCATGCTGAAAAAAAAATTGAATTCTAAGTTGGTTCGAAAGTTATCTCTCTTACCAAAAGGAATTTGTTTTTAAGGAAGATTCTCTATCTCAAACATTATTGAACAAAGCATATGGTGTCTGAAAAGGATCCATACTTGGAGCACTTCTTTTCGTTATATTATAAACTATCTTAACAAGGCTATCTTAAGGCTATCTTAACTATCTTAAGGCTATAAGGATAATTACAAACGTAGACCGTTTCTCTCACACTCAAACATTATTTAATAAACTTAATATTCTAAATGTATATAAACTAAACCTTTATCATGTTCTTATCTTCATGTTTAAACTTGATAAAAAATATCACCAATGTTATTTAATTCACTTTTTGAAAAAATAAACCACATATACCCTACCAGATTTTCAAAAAACAATTACATTCAATCCAAAACACATTATTCAGCAACCAAATTCTCAATTGCTAACCAAGGTCCTAAGCTGTGGAATACAATATTAAATAATGAGCTGAAATTTAATTATTCTTTAAACCAGTTTAAAACAAAACTTAAGCAATTACTGATGATACATGAAAATGAATTAAAGTTCTTCTAAAAAGCTTTTTAAACTAGCAAATAAAAACAAAAATTAACCTACTAATTACTCTTTAATATTATATTTAATATTCTAAACAATAGTCTGCTATTGTAAATGTATTTCTTATCTTATAAGTTTTGAATTTACAAACGATTTTTTTAAGTTTTATTATTTGAAATACTAATTACTAAAAATATTGTAAAATTTTATAATTTCAATTTTTATTAAAAAAAGTTATTGTAAATTCTTTTTGTAATATTAATACTTATATATCATCTTATTTTACTAATCAGTTCTTAAATATAAATACTCTTTGAACTACTAAATATTTTAAACGTTATATATTTTATTTTTTGCATTTTGTTAAAACATTTTATTTGATGAATATGCATTTTTTTAGGGGGGGGGCTTAATGATAAGATGAATTTTGTCTTCTTCAAGCCCCAGTCATGTAAATATTTGTTTTTATAAATTACGAGTGTAAATTATTTTCAATCGGCAAATACAATACTAAAAAAAAAAAAAAACAAAAAAACAAAAAAACAAAGCATCTAATTTAAAGACCATATTTTTTGCAGACGACACAAACTTGTTTCAGTGAGCAGTAACAGTATCGAAAAACAGCTAAACTGATCTAATTTGAATATAGACTTTCCGGATTAATATTGAATAAGAGAATAAAATCGAAATAGTGAAAAATGAAAAATCGAAAATTCTAAAAGCAGTATAAGATCGAAATAAGAAGAGAATGAATTACATCGAAATAATTAAAAATCGAATAATTTCGAAAATTGAAAAAATGGTTACGATAAAATTTTTTTTATTTGGATAGACTTCCTGCCCAAACCAAACCCTCTGTCAATGTAGCAGCACTCTTAGCATGTTCTACCTATTTGTCAATCAATTTAGAAGCACTCCTTGCAAGTTCTACCTATTCGTAAGTCGATGTGGTAACACTCCTCGCATCTTTTGCCTCATTGCTAGTTTTTTTTTTAAACGGGCTATCTTTAAACATTGAAAAACAAATGGATACTTTTCTATTCAAACTATGAAAAACAGATACTGCCTTTAAATAAACCTGATCTCTTTATCGACAAAGTCATTTTAAAAAGAGAAAAAAAATTATCACAAAATTTATCGGTGTTTTTATTGAAGAAAATCAGTCTTGAAGATAACACAATAAAATTTCTAATATAGTTGCGAAAAGCATTGGAAGTTTATACAAATTCAGAGGTATTTTGAACAAAAACCAGTTAATACAATCATATTACTCTTTTAGTCATTGTCATATAAATTATGCAAATATTTATAAAAAAATATAAATTATGCAAATATTTATAAAAAAACATAAATTATGCCAATATTATTTGGGAAGTACACATAAAACTAAACTAAAGTTTCTTTAAGTTTAGTTTTATGTGTACTTCCACATAAAATAAACTAAAAGACGCAGCTCACGTAATAAGTTTAAAAAATTGTTTTTCGAACTCTGAACCGCTTTTTAAAGAAATGGACGCCTTAAATGTTATCAACAAAATGTATTTAATGATTTATATTTTGTACAAATGTAAAGAACTTATGCCCTCGATGTTTTTATAAACCTTTACAAAATTAAACCAAAAAACAAATATAACCTACGTAATAATAGCATCATAGAAAAATATATTTGCAAAAATAAACAAACTTAATTTTGTGTATCTATTCGCGGATCTTTTTCTGGAATGAAATAGCACGGTTTAATTTTGTTTTTTTAACTAAATTGACTTATTACTTTTTCAAACAATCTATAAAAAAAAATCATTTTTTCAGCAAAAAATGTTTACGATTTTTTTTTTGATATTTTAAAAAATATTTTCAGTTGTTATGCTGCATATCAATTTTTTATGTTATGCTGCATATTGGTTTTTTATTTTGAGTTTCACTTCTACAGTATTTAATTTATGATATATTTAGAGGTTATATTATTTAGTTATGTATTTATTTTATAAGGTATATAGATATTGCAGAAGAAAAGAGAGTTTTGTATTGTTAAGGGCTTCGTGATATTACGATTTTCTTGAAGTCCTGCCCGTATAATATTATAAATCTTATTGTGAATAATATTGTACGGCAAATAAAATAAATAAAATGAAATAAAAAATATTTATGCTAAATAGTAATAGCTAATTTCACAAAATATAAACTATTCTTGACTCGTGTTATTATTTTTGGTTTAAACACGCAACAAAAACCAAGCCTAACATTTTTCCCAGTTTTGCCAATTGGAGTATTTGCTCAATTTATTTTTACTCAATTTTACCTGTTTTATGTTTCAGATGTAACAGATTATGTGTATAGTTTATTTTATGTTTCAGATGTAACAAATTATTTATATAGTTTGTTTTATGTTTCAGATTTAACAGATTATGTATATAGTTTGTTTTATGTTTCAGATGTAACAGATTATGTATATAGTTTGTTTTATGTTTCAGATGTAACAGATTATGTATATAGTTTGTTTTATGTTTCAGATGTAACAGATTATGTATATAGTTTGTTTTATGTTTCAGATGTAACAGATTATGTATATAGTGTGTTTTATGTTTCAGATGTAACAGATTATGTATATAGTTTGTTTTATGTTTCAGATGTAACAGATTATATATACAGTTTGTTTTATGTTTCAGATGTAACAGATTATGTGTATAGTTTATTTTATGTTTCAGATGTAACAGATTATGTATATAGTGTGTTTTATGTTTTTTTTTTTTTTAATCTGTTACATCTGAAACACAAAACAATTTTTCATCATATCTATATTTTTACTTCTACCTTCTTAATATATATATATATATATTTTTAACCGATAAAAAGGTTGAAAGTGCATAACTTATGTTACGAGCATAATATGAGTTATGTTATGAGCCTTAATTTTGAAGTTTTAGCTGCAAAAATAACTTTTTAAATGAAAAACTACAACAATAAACAAAAAATAACGGCACAGTGATGTTTTTGATTTAGCTCTTCTAAATATGTCAATCTGAAACAGAATTGTGAAGAGATATAAAAGAAGCGCAACCCAGGAAAAAAAGTTTTATAGAATTTCTATAAACTTTTGAAACATATGGTCTATATTTTATCGAACTCTATAGAATTTCTATAAAATATTTGTTAATTTTTATAGAACTTTCTTTTCTACTTTTTTTCTATAGAAAAATAAGTTTTATAGCAATTTCTATAGAAATTAATAGACATTCTATTAAAATTCTATAGAATTCTATAGAATTTCTATTGACCATATTTTTCAAAAGTTTATAGAAATTCTACAAAACATTTTTTCCTTTGAAAGTTACTGAACTTTTATAACAGAAATTCCGGATCAAAATGTTGCAGAAAAAATTTTTTAAAAATAAAAAAAATGAAAAAAGCATATTTAAGGTACTGCTTTCTGAACTCCTTTTCTTTTAAGATGAAAAATGGTGAAATTTGAACGAGCTTACTTATTTACAATCAATTTGTTCTTCTACTGCAAGATTCAGATGACGACTTCAAAACTGGATTCGATGACTGGTGACATTGACAGATTATACAGTGCATGAACAAAGCATATAACTTCTTGATGCAGCCCAGCGTTAAAACATTAACAATTCTTGTAGTAAGTTTTATGACTTGGCATTTACTATTTCAAGAAATTACAACGACCAGCTAGAATTTACAGAACAACCTCTAGAAATTGCTACTGAAAAATGAAAGCCCAAACATTGATTTTTGTGCAGCATATTCTTTAAATTTAGTTGGTATAAATACTGATGGCAGCTGTGAGACTGCAATTGGTTTTTTGAGTTTTTTCAATGTCTGTATAATTTCTGTGCTTCTTTAACTCACAGAAAGCAGATTACTTGTTTTGGTCTTGAGAGTGGTGCAGAAAAGGGCAGGAAAATTATTATCAAAAATTGAGCCAGAGAAGGTGGTTAGCAGAAGATATTTCTATTTAAATTCTACATGCAAAATGCAGTTTTTTTTGTGAAGCATATTTGCTTCCAACAAAACTGCAGGCAACCACTAATTAGAGTTGGAAGTTACTAGAAAAGAAAAGATGATAGAGAAAAATAACGATTGACAGTCGACTTAAACCAAGTGAAAAATAAAACCGCGCCCCACGTGGGTTTCGTGTGGGATTGATGGGATTTACGTGAAATGGATTTTCCCATGTGGTATCCATAAGGAAATTTGTCACTTTAAACCCATGTGGGTAATCCCACATGGGTTACATGTGACATTACCCACATGGTAATCGACATTGCATTGCAGCCAGGCTACATTTATATTGTGTAAATAGATTTTACATTATTTTAGAGAATCGCAAGCAAGTATGTAAGTACCACGAATAATGTTTATCTTTCATTATAAAAATAAGATTAGGATTTGTGCAAATAGACATATCATTAGGATAATATAATAGTTATTTGAATATAGTTCTTGAGTATATTATCTGCAAACAATTGACTGTTCAAATGTTGTCAAAAACCAAGCATGCATGCGTGGGACACTACTGCGTCCCAAAAAGAGATGCAGGTTTGAGAGTCAAAAAATTCCCAATTTTCTTTATTAAAAAAGAAAAAAAATAGGAGGGAGTTGGGTTTCTGTAACTTTTTTAGGCTCTAAAACTTTTAACTTTAGATATAATAAGGTCCATAAGACTTAAGAGACTTAAGGGACAGAATATTTACAGAAACTTTTCAGTTTTTAATCTGGAGTACCACAGTGTTATTGGGAATAAAGTCTCTGGGTCCAGTTTTCAAGGCAATATGATCTAAAGTAATATATAAATAAAATAATATGATTTAAAATGCATAAAGTTAGACATATACTTCCTAATTTTTTAAGGTTATGCTTGAACAAATTAGTACCAATTAATTAAAATTCAAGTTTTAGTTAAAGTTCAAGTTAAAGTTCTTATTTGTTCATTGTTTCTTCACTATTTTATATTTACTTGTTTAATTGTTCAAGTTTGTTAATTAGTACTAATTCTTACTACAGTAAGAATGTTTGTCATTGTTGAACGTGATTTTATTAGAAACTTAATTTTAGTTTCAACATATTGATGTTGGGATGTTGAGAACAAACAATGTCAATTAAAAAATTGACTTAAAAAAAAGTAAAACAATTAAATTTATGCTATCTATGAGCAGGTTTTAGAGGTTAAAGAACTAATAATGATGCTCTAAATTGATTTTAACTTTGTAAATTGACATTAATATAGCATTTTGAAATAATAAATGAAGCTTACATGATTTTTATAATTTGCATTTATTTCCATAAATTATCAGTTGTAAGAATTAAGAGTTGTAAGATTTTATAAAATGAATTAAAAGACTATTTATTTATAGTATAATAATAATTTTACATAAATACTAGTTTTATAATGCTATTATCATCACATTGTTAATGGTATTCATTTTAAAATGAAATTTTGTATCAATTTTATTGTTTTAATGTATATATATATATATATATATATATATATATATATATATATATATATATATATATATATATATATATATATATATATATATATACATACATATATATACATATATGAATATTACAAATTTAATAATAATTAGTGTTGTGATGTGTTATATAAATAAAACCATAATAAATGATGATACGAAAACTAAATAGGATATAAAAACAATGATCAAAGAATAAATTTACTTATAAAAATGTAGATGTTTTTTTATTATTTTCAGAATATTACATTATGTGTGAGGAAATAGTAAAGATACTTTTGCATCCAGTTTCCATTGCGCCCAATGTCTACATCATTGTAAAGTAGGTTTTTACATTTTTGTTTTTGTTTTTTGTTTTTTTGTTTAACGACCTATCCTAATTGATCACTTTAAAATTGCTTTTTCTCTCTCTCTCTCTTTCTCTCTCTCTCTCTCTCTCTCTCTCTCTCTCTCTCTCTCTCTCTCTCTCTCTCTCTATATATATATATATATATATATATATATATATTTATATTTTTAAAAAATGTTTAAAGAAAATTAGAAGATACTAAAACCTTGGTATAATGCAAGCTGAAGCGGTTTTCGCAATTCAATCGACAAAAGACGTAAATCGCAAAAGAAAAAAATGATATTTTCAATACTTATTTTGAATGTATTTATTAATAGCATTTATTTAAAAAAAATTCATTTTGCAACACGTTTTTTAATTTTATGAAACTTCGTTATAATAGTTTGTGGTAAATCCCACATAAGTTATAGGTGAAAAATATCACATGAAAAAGATAAAAAAAATGCTACACATTTTGAATCCTAAATGTGATAAAGTTGCAAATACCAGATTAAGTTAAGCCTCTCTGAAAGCTTCGATAATTAATTTTAAATTACTGTTTAATTAGTTTTTGAATAAAAGGGTTTTTAAAAATTATCATAGAAGCATTCGGACTTTCATTTATCTGGTATTGACTACTTTTATACTATTTGGATTAAAATATGTGGCATTTGAGATCTATAACATGTACCATTTTCCACCTTTATCCCATGAAGGATTTACTTTATAAAACTTATGTGGGATTTAACATACAAAACCCACATGGGACAAAATAATAATCCCCATATGGGTTACATATGTTAAAAACCCACGCGTATCCCATGTGCGCTTTTTCACTTGTAAGGATTGCAAATTATATGAATCAGGAAAGCAAGATGAAGGAAGTTAATTCCAGAGAACCAATGTTCGAGGAAAAAAACTTGAGGTATAAGAGTTTTTGGAGCACTTAGGAACAGTCACAGAAACGGAATGAGACTTAATTGAATGAGGAGTAACACGAGAATGAATTTTAGTAGATGGCACCAAAGAAGCTAGCTCTTTGGAACAGTACCCATTATAGTATTTGTAGAAAAGAGAAAGATGAGCAACATTGCGACAATGTGATAATGGTTGGAAGTTGCTGCAAGAGCAGGTCCAACTATGTTTACAATGCGTTTTTGTACCTTGTCTAAAATAGAAAGAGCATCGTTAGTAGATCCGCCCCAGATATGACAATATTATTCCATACAAGGCCGGATTCGAGATTTATAGAGATCAGAATCCAAAAGTAAGAGTGTGTCAAGCTCGATAAAGAGATGTAACCTTAGAAAATGCTAATTTTGCAATGGATTTGATATATGGTTTCCAAGAAAGATCAGAAGTAAGAGTTAATCCTAGAAGATGAAGGGTAGATGACTCATCGAGTACATTACCGTTCAAAAGTATAGGAAGATCTATATTATTGTGATAACAATTGACTGAAAAAAATTGAGTTTTATCCGAATTAAAGTTCTAAAGCCACTGAGAGCCCCATGCTGTAGCAAAAATGAGACCCTTTTCAAGTTCAAATGCTACCTCCAAGCAATCAGAGAGTGTTTGCTTCTTCTCATGATAAGAATAAATGGTAGTATCATCAGCGAACAATGCCGCCTTAGATGTGAGAATATATGGAAGATCAATAATGTAAATTAAAAAGAGAATAGGGCCAAAAATAGAACCTTGAGGAACCCCTAAAGTTACAAAATAAGAAGAAAAGTTCTGTCCATCGAAGACGACTTTTATACTACGATTGAAAAGGAAGGATTCAATAATTTTAAAAATGTTGCCAGATAGACCATAAGATGAAAGCTTATGGAGAAGACCAGCATGTCAAACTTTATCAAATGCTTTTGAAATGTCAAGAGCAATGCCCTTGATCTCTCCATCTTTATCTAATGCACGATAAAACTCATTGGTTATTACTGTTAGCAAATCAGCTGTAGAACGAGAAGATTGAAATCCATATTGATGATAAGAAAGTAAGTTATTAGGTTCAAGGTGAGAGATTAAATGTTAGTTAATTAAAGATTCAAAAACCTTGCTTATGATAGGAAGAAGACTAATTAGACGGTACTTAGACGAATCAAATCGCTCTCCAGAATTTTTGAAAATAGGGATAACAGATGCCGTTTTTCCAGTAGGCTGGAAAACAAGACACTGATAAGCACTAGTTAAATAGTTTTGAAAGTATAGACGACAGCTCCGGAGAACACATTTGCAAGACTATAACAGGTATGTTGTCCGGACCACAAGCTGTAAAAGCGTCTAAGCAGGAAATAACTTTAGATACAGAAACTGGAGTGATACGAATGTCAAGTAATGGATCAACCTTTTTGACGGCTTTGTCAGCTAGAACGCAACTAGTGTAGTCAAGAAATGATTTTGATGAAAAGTTTTTAGCAAAAAATTCAGCTTTGTCTTTAGATGAGGTGATAAAGCTTGAAACATACAAGAAAGGTGGAATTACAGATTTGCCCTAATTTTTAATACTATTTAAAATTCTCCAGAAGTCACGAGAGCCTAATTTTTGTGATGAAAGATAAGATTTCATGACCTGAGAATAGCGGGCTTTGGCGTAAGACAAAGTCTTTATACAATGGTTTCTAGCAGTAATAAACAGACGTCTGTTTTCTGGAGAACTGTTTTGCTGATAGATATGAAAGCGATGGTTTTGATTGGCAATTGCAGCAGCACAATGTGAGGAAAACCATTCAAAGTAGCAATTTGTATATGAGAAATTATTAACTAGGAACTGTTTAAAACTTTCAAACTTAAAACTCACCCATTTCATTTAATAACAGCTGCAGTTTTTTATAAGCATTATGTAACTTATTGTAAATTTGATTTTTCAAAACTACTTTAATACTCTATTTCTTTTTGTTGAATTTTTTCTAACAATATCAAATGCTCTGTCTCTAAAGAAACATATAATACATATTTATACAAACAAATAATACATATTTATACGAACATAATAATAATTTTTACCATTACTGTAACTATTTTGGTCTCTATTTTATAAAAAATATTTAAGTATGATTACTACTAGTATTGTAGTTACAACTTTAAATTATTATTATTTAAACTATTTTGTCGATAATTTAATTGTATTTTTATTTTTATTAATTTTACTACTATTGTAATGAATGTTTTTTTAATTTTATACCTTTTTTTTTCTTATATTGATCATATCAAGCTAACAACCTATGCTTTTACTATCCCTCATTATTTATATATAGAGTTTAAAAGTGAAAATAAATTTAGTGAGTAATAAATAAATCATATTGAAATAAACTTTTAACCTTTAGTTTTCAATAATTCTTGCAATATAGATATTCCTTCTTTTTTACGATTAAAATAACTTATTAGTTTAGTCTTGTTAAATAAAAATGACTCATTAAAGGAACGTTTACAATCATATTTTGATGAATGACCAGAAATTTTTGAGCAGTTTTTTTTTTCCCACAAAGACTGAATGATTCAAAAATATATATTTGTGTTAAAATATTTTAATACTATAAATATATCTTAATATGATAACATAAAATAAAAAAAATTAAATTACTTCTTTGAATGATCTCACTCCATTTCTTGGTTGCACATTGCAAGTTAAGAGATTAGTAAAAAATTATTTTTTTACTTAAATCTTAAAAATCTTAAAAATAAAATTTTTTAACTGCCTAATTATAAACTTTGCAACTTATACAAAAAAAAAAAAATATTATTTCAAGAATTTTGTAATATTATTTTGTAATATTATTTAAAATTTCAAAATTTTATCATAATACGAAAGTAAAAAAAAAATTGCCGGCCAATAATTTTTCTGGAAAATCACTTGGAAATATTAAAGCTAAACTTATACTTCACTACCACTACATTTATAAAAAATTTTCACAAATGATCTTTGGTTTGTGAGGATAATATTTAGTATGAGATTTTAAAAATGATTTATTATTTTAGGTTTTAAGGCTTTTTGAAAGTTGAAAATGTCAATTTTAGCAAGAAAAAATCAAATATCTCAAGAAATACAATTTAGCTTTTAAAGTCTCTTGCTAAAAAGAAAGATTGTAATCCAAGTATCCTTTTTAGATACTTAACAATAAGTATGGAAGAGGTAACATAATGGTTTATCGATCACCTTTTTTTAGGCATCTATATATTAATACGGTAATGAATAGTGCGCATAGTTAGGCCTAATGTTCGTGTTGTTAATGACGGTTCTGTATTCTGTAAAATACACCATTTCTTAGTTTTCCGAGTAGTTTCTAGACTTTTGAATGCGCGGTTATATATTCCATGCGGTCTTTCGCAAGCAAGCAAGCAAATTAGAGCTGATATATTATTATTTTCGAAAAGAATTGATCTTGTTCATTGTTTAAAATAGAAAATTTAAATAATTGTTTGTTTGTTGTTGGTTGTTTATATTTTTCTAATTTTTATAGCCTGTTTTCATTTTTTAAAAGAAGTTTATAACTAAAATTTCTGTTTTAGTAAACTGTTTCAGTTTTGTCGTTAGTCTTTTTAGAACATTTTAAGCAAGTATTGTTTTATTTTCTGGAGCCATTTAATAATCTGAAAACCATTTTCTAATGAACAAATTATTGCATTCATTAAAACAAAAATGTTAGTATATTATTTTTTATTTTTTTATTTTTGTCACCCTAAACTGTCAACTGGTCATTTCTGAGCTGACATCTAACCAAACTCGCTGCTATTGAAACGTTATATAATTAAAAAAACTGTTTTTTAAAAAAAACGTCTGCTAACTCTAAACTGACATCACTTCTAAACTGTCAAACCAAAAAATAAAATATAAAACCATTTTCTAATAAACAAATTGTTGCTTTCATTAAAAAAAAAGAAGTTAGAATATTATTTTGTATTTTTATTTTTTTTCACTCTAAACTGTCAACTGGTCACTTCTGAGCTGACATCTAACCAAACCATCCTGTAACCAAAAAATAAACTATAAAAACATTTTCTAATAAACAAATTGTTGCTTTCAGTAAAACAAATGTATTAAAGTAATACTTTTTTAAAATACTTTTTAATACATATTTTTTTTTTATCACTCTAAACTCTTATGATGTCACTTCTATACTGTCATCTATGCAAACTGTCATTTAACCAAGAAGCAAAATATAAAACTATGTTCTAATGAACAAATAACAAAAACAATTTCTCTAAAATAACTTCAAAATAAACAAAATACAAATGAAAAATTTAGAATGATTTGAACGATAAAGCAAATTTAAAGTATAAAATAGCAAATAATGGTTTTAACTTAATTAACAGTTCAAAGAGTAGTATTTTTTTAAATAAAATTTTTTTATTTTTATTTCAATAGAATCAAATCACTGTATATATGCATATATATATATATATATATATATATATATATATATATATATATATATATATATATATATATATATATATATATTAGGGTGGTCCTCAAAAATGAAAAGTTGAAATGTTGTGCTCCCACCCCCTACAATTGTTCGTTTATATGATAAGATGTTTGTGTAAAAATATTTATACATTTGGTTGATGTTTAGAGGTCGCCCAAACATGTTCTATAAATGTTATTTTGGCTTATTTAAAAACAAAATTAGTTTATGAAACTTGTTCATGAAACATTGAAACTAATCAACACTTTCACCTTGTGGTCGATTCAGGTGTTTAGTAATATCAACCATCAGCTGATTAAGTAATACGTATTCTTTGATGCATGTTGGTTGACGTCATTTAGCATAAACGTCATTTTTTAAAATATTAATGCGTGTTTTGTGAGATAATTACCAGTTAATGCAATAGAAACGTCTCACTATCTGCAATTCAACTCAGTAAATACAATACAAGGAGTCAAAGGAATCTTCAAACCAGGAATAGTGAGTATAAATTTATCGTTTCATTTTGTTTTTTGCCCCTTGACCAGTTGAAATTGTATTGCGTCATTCGTTGTATTTGTAGGCAGCGCAAAAAATCAATTGCTGTAATTTTTTTTATGCATTGAAAGCAATTTACTACTTATTAATTTTGCATCACTCAACACTTTCTACAATTAATATGAATTTCATGAGCGATTGACCATTTTATCATTTTAAGAAATAGCCTATGGGCCTAACGCATGTCCCATCGCACTGTGTGAACTTTATTTGTTCTTTATTTCACTTTGTAGGCGAAACCTGACAACACGTAGTAAGTCGGCACTATATCTCCTGGGTGAACCAACTACTGCAGTTTCCAGCATCCGCCTTGCATCAAATGGTGAAGCACTAGGGCTTTTCTGTCATCATCATCTCAATCTTGGACTCACAACACGCCAAGCATCATCGTATGTGATTGAAGAGGTGACAAAAGTCTGGAACATTGCTCGTATTCCAACTTGCCGGAAGGATCATGCCATTGCCAAGTTGGAGCTACTGTATAAGGATTGGTCAACTCTGAAAAAGCACAAAACACGCCAGTCGGAGTCGCATACATCAAATAAAACCCAATTTTGTGGCAAAATGAACGATCTCCTTGATATCGCTCACGCTAACGCTGTCACGATGATAAAAATCCAGGAAGATCTCGAGTTTTTTGCCGCACAGCGGGAACCTGGTCGACGAGGTTTTATGGGCTCAATTGACACAGCACTGGTAGCCAAGGAAGAACGGAAGGCAAAGCGTACTGAGCTGGAAAATGCTAGAAGAAAACGAGCGAAGGACCAATGGGCTCAGGCTTCAGCCAGTGCAGTGCTGGATGAAAAAGACTACATCAGTGAAGAAGAGCGCATCGATGATGATGGTGAATTAAGTGCGCATAAGTTCTGTACTCCACCAAAAAAAAAAATAAGAGCAACGAAAAAAGTAATAACACCTCAGTTAGCTGCTGCATTAGATCGCACCAAAATGAGCGACAGGAAAGCCACTTTCGTCATTGCTGAAACTGCTCAAAGTTAGGGATATGACATCAGCAACCTCAGTATAAACCGTAGCACTATAAAGCGTGGACGTGAGAGATATCGGTCGGAAATTGCAGATGCTTTGAAGCACAATTTGTCAATGGATGTACCGTTGACAGTACATTGGGATGGCAAGTTAATGCAGGATCTTTGTTGAAGGTAAGCAAGATGGTTGGTGGAACAGGAAAAAATCAGGCGTCAGCGGTAGTCCAAGCACTTCAAGAGTGGAGAGTCCAAGATCGTGTTATTGGAATGTGTTTCGACACAACCAGCTCAAATACTGGAATTCACATTGGGGCTTGTGTTGAAATTGAGCGAGCACTTGGCAAGGATTTGCTGTACTTGGCATGTCGCCATCATATAATGGAGCTGTTGGCCGGAGCTGCATTTACAGCAAGCCTTACCCTCTCGTCTGCCCCAGAGGTTCTGCTTTTTAAAAGATTTCAGCAGAAATGGTCCGTTTTGGATCAGACAAAGTATGAGACAGGCTCAGAGTTGGGTGAAATTCCGTACGCAGTGAAGCAGGAAACACTGGAATTTGCTCATAGCCAGTTGCTCCGTGAGTCAGTGCGAGACGACTATTGTGAACTCCTCCAGCTGTCCATCATCTTCCTCGGAGGTTCACCCGATCCTGCACGTGGAATCAACTTCATGGCACCAGGTGCCATGCATCACGCTAGATGGATGTCGAAAGTTATATACTCACTCAAAGTCTGGATGTTCCGGTCACAATTTAAGCTCACAGCATTTGAAGAGAAAGGCCTCCGTAAGATGTGCGTCTTCACAGTCATCATATATCTGAAAGCCTGGTTCACTGCACCACTGGCTGCCAGCGCTCCTCGTAATGACCTTCAACTGCTTCAGAATCTCTACAGCTACAGGCAGTTTGACGAAAAAATTGCCATATTGTATCTGTCGGAATATTTAGTGGGCCTTGCCTTTTTCAATCCAAACGTTTCATCCGGGACAAAACGAAACATGGTGAATGCACTCCAGTCCAAACAATCTGTTCAACCTGGTCCAAAACGAATCATTCTAAAAGCCAGCGAGTCATCGCAACATAACTTAGAGGACTTCGTAACTTCAAACACTCGTGATCTTCTCAGCAGTCTCCACATTGGTTCTGATTTCTTGTGCGCGGACCCCGAAACATGGGAGGGCAGAGATGATTACAAGCAAAGCACAACAATTGTGAACAAACTTCTGGTCACAAATGACAATGCTGAACGGGGTGTAGCCCTTGTGCAGGAGTTAAATAAACTCATAACCCATGATGAGGACCAGTTCCAATTCCTTCTGCAAGTTGTGGCCGATCACCGACGTCGCTACCCGGATTGCCTCAAGTCAACACTGCAGGCACAGACTGTCTTATAGGCCTGCTAATTTAGTCATTACTGTGGTGATTTTGAACATTGAACAATTACAACACACTACACTAGTAATACTATATCTCTACACTGCCATTACATTAACTATGAGTTACAAACACTAATAAGAATACTGTTGAACTGTCACTTCAGTCAATTACTCTTTTCGGAATAATCGTAATCGGTGTTCATGTTTGCTATACCCTACAAAAAGACAAGCTGGGCGACCTCACAACACTCTCTGATTGCATAAATATTTTTTGCAGGCTCTCTTGTTACCCAAAGGAACATTTCAAAAGGGTGGGAGCTTAACATTTAAAAAAAAAAAATTTTTTATTGCTTTAAGGACCACCCTAATATATATATATATATATATATATATATATATATATATATATATATATATATATATATGTTCATATACATATACATATATATATATATATATATATATATATATATATATATATATATATATATATATATATATATATATATATATATATATATATATATTAACATTTGTATATATATATATATATATATATATATAATATACATTTCTATTTTTACATATAACTATATTTGTACATATAGTTTTATTAATGTATAAACTAAAGTTATATTTAAAAATAGATTATGATATATCAATAAAAATGGTTTCTATTTATATTTAACTACACTAACCATTTCTTTTTTGTATGCCAACATCAATACCTTTTTTCCAACAATCTAAAACACTAGCAAGTAAGTCATATCTATGCTCATATTCCCTCTGATACAACAGTGGCCGATTTTTGACATAATTGTAAAGTTTTTTTGTATTTTTCATTTTGTGACAAAATTGCAGTTGTTCTTGCTTTTTCATTACTAGTAACTACACTATATTGACCAGGATTACCCTGCACCAGAGATTTTACAACATGATGCTTTGATTTGTAGTAGTCTAATGACCAGCTTGTTGCACACAGCGTTCTGTGAAATAAATTAACTCCTTCCACTTTTCTAACTGCAAAAATGTGCCTACATGGCAATAGCATTGCAGACCTGAACCCACAATCACAAGACAGAACAGTCACTTTTAATTTAGCATATGTTGTTGTAACTTCATATTGGTTCTCGAAAAGCTTTTTTAATGACCTTACTTCTGATGCTAATTCTAACTGCTTTAAAACAAAACTAAATGCATAAGGTGTTAACAATTTCTTGTAAGACTCTTTAACAGAACCAGGGTCATAAAGAATAACAGGTCTTTTATGGAAAATATTTATTGCTTTGTGATCTTGCATAACCCTTGTGGACTGTAAAAACACTAAAAAATCGTCAAAAAACTGTCCAAGGTTTGTGTTTCTAGAACAAACTTGTTTGATCTTTTGATTTAAAGATTCCAGTCTGTTATTGGTTCTGTTCAGGAATGTTAGATTTACAGACTTCAGACCCTCAACCCATTCATTCAATTGTCTTCAAAATAACAAATAACACTATTAATTTTTGTTGATTTCAGAGATTGATAAAGGCTAGCATAGTCTTCTTCTGTTTTTGCATAAGTCATTTTTTGCAAGATCTCTAAACTTAAACGTCTCTCTTCAGATGTAATACCCAAATTCTCTAATGTCAATTTCCTTCTTAAGGTCCTTAGGACATGGAACAAACATAAATGCAACTTTGCTTGTGGGAACTCTATTCTTAAAACTTGTCTCTCGGTCATATCTTTATCTGACATGATATTTAATGTTTTTTCCCAATTAGGATTGACCTTCTTAAAAATGCGTATAATTAATTCAATCATTTTTTTATCCTCATTTGCAACCAGAAACGTTGCAAATATCTCACTATGGCCATTACCATCCTCTCCTAGCAAAATATATAATGGCATATTCAAATTATTAAGTTTGTATGTGGAATCAATAAATAATATTTCTAGAAATGCAGAGAAATAATCCTTCATTGCCTGGTCTTGATTAAAAATACCCAGTAAATTATTGTTTTCATCTGCAATAACTTCCGTTGTTGACTCTAGAAAGATGATTAAAAAGCATGCAATTATTTTACAATTAATTTATTTAACTTAACAAAACTATGTTGTGTTTTTAAAAGTTTAAAATTTTCAAAATATTTTTTGATTTACAAATTGTTTATATGCTTTTCACTCATTCTTTCATAACCAAAATTTCAAAAACATAAAAAATCCACCCATTAGGGGACGTAGTTGCCATAAAATTCCTAGATCCTAGATATTTTTTTTGAAACTTTTCATTTACCTTACTTGTAAGGTAAAGTGGGTGTTTAACAAATATATAAATAAATAAAATAAATAAATCAACTAAAATTTCATTCTACAGATTTTTCTTTAGAACCCTAGGGAACTGTTTATAAGGGTTAAAGTCCATAAAATAATTAAAAGAGCTATTTTTTATCTTAAAAAGATATAAATAATTTAAATATTTCTTACCTTCATTATTTTGCAATTTTTTAACAATACTTTCTACATTATTTTTTCCTATAGACTATGTGACATGATTTGGTTTTATATTTGAAAGGTCACAACCTGTTATTACTTTCCTAGTAATGTTTTTCAAATGATTTTGCAAAACCATCTTATTGCATCGCATTTTTAGTAGTTTGACTGCTTCATCAGAAGCAGATCCAGATAACTTTCTTTGATGAGGTAGATGATAAAATGCTACCTAAAAAAAAAATCAAAATAAAGTAAAGAAGCAATAACACTGTCAGTATTTGTTTATCTAAATTTCTTTATTCACCCTTATACTAAAATAAAAGAGAAAATATTTAAACAAAGTTACCTCACTAGATTGATGGTTATGATTCATATTTAAGGATGCAACTTTAAGGCAAGGACCTTCCTTTTCAACTGTGAATATTATTTCCACTGGACAATTCATTTTGAATGTACTTAATCATATATTATTTTTTATTACAGTTGCCAAAGTTCGTTGCAACAACACTTTCAACAATTTTTAACCTATTTTTCCAGTACATCATTAAAATCTAATGAACATGATATATAAACGAAAATGATCCTATCTTATTACAAAACTTATAATATATTATAGTATAAATTATGTAATTCAGACAAGTTTTCATAATGCAATTTTTTATATAAATGACATTATAGAAAAACAAAGCAATTTTTTTACAACAAGACACCTTTTCTAGAATTAACCTATTTTGCAGATCAGGACTGAATAATTTAATGGTGAAACAATCAATAAGATTACTAACCATGTTGACTTTTTAGATATAGTACAAGTTCTTCCAACCTTAACAAACAAATAAATGTGGGGTGGGGGCGGTAAAGCAATGATTTATTAAAGATCCTCCTGCAAGAAGGAGCTTTAATATATATATATATATATATATATATATATATATATATATATATATATATATATATATATACATATATATATATATATATATATATATATATATATATATATATATATATATATATATATATATATATATATATGATATATATATATATATATATATATATATATATATATATATATATATATATATATATATATATATATATATATATATATATATATATATATATATACATATATATATATATTTTTTTTAGGTGCCCCAAGAAGTCTGAAGGGTCTTCTTAGGGCAACTAAAAAAAAGAGCACCACGGAAGTGCATTTAACCAGGAACTTCACGCCTCCTTCCTTACCGTGTCAGGAAAATTTGTCCAGAGCTCATATCGAACCTGGAACTACTGCTTATAAAGAAGGTGCTCTAACCACTGCACCACGGCCGCACACACACCTTCACACACACACATATATATATATTTTAAAAATGAAGACAACTTTTTTTATTTAGAAAATACATGTTTCTACTATGTACAATTCATCATCAGTTTTAAAGTATATAGTCATGTATTTTTAAAATAAACAAATTTGTCAATTTAAAAAAAAAAATCTTTAGGTCATTCTATGCTAAGTGGAAAAAAAGTACCTATATAGACCATTCTGATTTTGCTAAAACTTTTTGATTTTGCACATATGAGATATGCGAGAAATGAATGTTTTATAAAGTTAAGATCAATAACTAATACAGTTCTTGAGAAAACACTACTTAAGTGATGGTATATTTTGCAAAAAATTTCACTCTTCAAAGTTTTTTCATCATTTGCAACAGCTAATAACTTTTGAACACGCTGATTTTATACTTTAATTATTTCAAGATGGCAAAAATGTGATGGATAGCAAATAGAGCCACAACCTAATGATATTGGGAGAGCTTGGCAGGTAAAGCAGGCCCAACTACGCCTACAATGAGTTTTTGGACGTTGTCTTGGAAAGATATAGTACCATTAAAAGAACCAGCATAAAATGAAAATATTATTTCATACAGGGGCGAATAAGATATTTGTATATGGAATCAGGAGAAAGAAAATGTTAAGCACAATAAAAAGAAGCAACCTTGGCAGGCTCTAACATAGCAATCGATTGCATTCTATATTATTAATTTATGTAGAAAAGAAACAATTAATGTAGATTAGTATCAATACAGGCCAATACTAATACAGATCAAGGATTTCAAAAGCTTTCAAGCATTTCTTTAACAATAGAATGTTAAAAATTTATTAATAATATAAAAAAGGATGATCGGAAAATAGCTTTAGGGGACAGAGAGTTCTCCAGAGTTTTTTATAGTGGAACCATAGATGCTATTTTCTAGCAGGCAGGATAACAAGATTCAGCCAAGCACTTATTAAATACTTTAGAATTGAAGAGAGTTCTGGAAAGCAATTATGTAAGACCATAAAAGGAATGTAGTCTAGAACACAAGACATACAAGAGTTTAATTGAAAAATGACTTTAGCAGCAAAAGTCAGAGTGATTTGGATATCTAAAAACGGGTTAACTGGAAAGGCAGAAAGAGTTAGGCCATTAGATTTAAGAGTCATATTAGAGGAAAAGTTATTTGCAAATAATAGTTCTTTGAGAAGGCATTGAGATCAAACCCATGAACTAGAGATAAAATGTTTGATTTATCATGGTTAATGACAAAGTTGAAGATTAAGATGTACATATATGTATATATATATATATATATATATATATATATATATATATATATATATATATATATATCTGGTACCTTTACAGTTATGCGGTGTAAAATAATTTAATTTTTTTCTTTTTAAAAATGTATCTATAATAAATAATGATAAAAAATTCATGACATAAAGCATGAACACAAATATACTTTTATTGGTCTCTAGAAGAGCTTTTTCAATGCGTTTATAATCGATATTACCACAGCAGCATTTCTGGCATCCGACGTAAGAGATATGGACCTCCTTTTGATCATCGGATGGACACTGACAAGAAAGTTTGTATTGTAAGTAAGAACCATCTGAAGTTTTAAACTCGTCGTCATTTACGCATTCGATGAGATTTTCAGTGGGGTGAGGAATTGTCAAACGTACAAATTAAGCTATTAACATTATTCCAAAAATAACTATCAGCATTATTCCAAAAATAACTATCAATGTTGGTAACTATTAAAAAAAGTAAACATCAAAATATATACATTTTGATTCAAGTTATTATGATTGCATTGCATAAAAGGTATAAAAAAAAAATAAAAAAATTGGGACCTTTCAACCTATAAATAGGAAACTCTTTTGGAACTTCCTATTTAGAATTTCCTATTTCAAAATAACATTGAGCAAGCACGAGAAATTTTTTATTGTTTCGGAAGTTTCCTTCAAAAATATTTGGAATTTGAAAAAAAAATTAAAAAGAAATTCTGATGTGGAATTATACTTTTGCAACACAAAAGTATATTTCTACATCAGAATGTGATTTATCCCATACTTAAAAAGTATATCTTTTTAAGTACGGGATAAATCACATGAGACTATGGCGGGAATAAGTCAGCAAAAATCCTAGTCCATGGCCTAGCAAGATTTAAGGACCGGCGAGGCCCTCAAACCTGAGTAGGGCAAAATTTTTCAAGAACCGAATTAAACAGAAAGACGAGTTTAAATCATAGGCGTAGACCGAGTTTAAATGAAAGATGAATTTAGGCCGTATATGTAACCGTTTATTCTAGTTTAATCTAAAATTGTAAAGAACTTTATACTACTTTGTCTTCTACTTTGAAAATTTCGACTGGGAACTATTATTCTCTGTGACTAAGTGTATGTTACAAAATGTTATAGTATCAGAAAGTTGCTGTTTTTGGAAAACCAATGAAATGATTTCTTTTTTAAAATGTGTTTTAGATGTTATGATAAATTGTTATGTAAGTTTTATGTTTGATGATACTAAATTTCTTTTGAAAATGTTATGAAAGCCAATGAACAAATAAATTTCTAGTATTTATGTGATCAAATTCATTTAACTCTGCACACCATGAAAATCTAGGAAAATCTGAAACAATATTTCATCAAATCCTTTTAATCAATGATTGTGTATATTATAACGTTCTCATCACACCAAAAATTGAAATCGTAGTTTGAAATCTAACAGAGATCTTTTGATTTAAATATTTTGTGCAGAAAGTTAATTTTGACCGTTATTTTAATGA
Source organism: Hydra vulgaris (assembly GCF_038396675.1). Classification (NCBI taxonomy): domain Eukaryota; kingdom Metazoa; phylum Cnidaria; class Hydrozoa; order Anthoathecata; family Hydridae; genus Hydra; species Hydra vulgaris. Next base: position 6,692,108 of record NC_088928.1, on the reverse strand, counting down.
TAGATATCACCTTATTTTACAAATTTTTAATTATCAAAGTTGTTAAAAAGTGTTAAAATGATCACATTAAATGCTTTATATGTACTTATAAAGAGCCTATCTGGAATTTCAATCAACATTTGTGAGCTTAAAGAATTTACTCAGCTTATTCCTATCAGGTACTTATTGTTTAGGTCTATGGAAAAAATATCTAATTTTAGGCGCGCATAAAACTTGTTTTCTATCATGCATACGTTTGCCGAAAACCATGAAGACTGCAGAAAATTTGTTTGCTTAATCTGTATAAAAATAGCAGACAGGCAATTGATAGAATCTTACCAAAAGAAAATTCACGAGATTATCTCAAATACTTTCAACTTTAGGGGTGGGTCTGTGTGTTCAGGAACTTGAAAGACTTAAAGATTTAAGATCAATAAGCCAAGTGGTAAAAATTTTCCAGACTTTATCAATTCATCGACTCCGCTGTTGTTAGAATCATCAGACGGCAAATAGCTAAGTGTGATTATTTGATCTGTTAAATTGCCAAAACCAACAAAAAAAAGAGAAACACTGTCCACAATTTAATGAAGGTTAAGCTAGTCCACATACTCCTGCAGCTAAAAAAGGTGTACAACATACGTATCAGTGCTTGCTCGTGGACATCCTCAAATGTGTAAAACAACTGCACCAAGAGGAACCTGAAAAATTTGTGTCGCCTGAATTATTTATTGAGAAGTGTTTTTACAGCCAATACGTTTGTTAATAAAAAAAAAGAGTAATAAAATAAATCAGGAATCAATTCTGTGTATTTCTATTTAATATTTAGACTTTTTTGAGTGAAATAGTTTTATTTGGGATAAGTCATAAGTCGTTATAACTTGAGATGAATATCAGTTGTAGAAAAATATTATTAACTCTGTAGGATTTCAATACAAGTTTTTAAAACCTCATTATGGATACTTTATGGTATACAGTATTACCACTATAAAGGATTTTGATGGGAATTTTCATCAGCATTAGGGTTTCAAGTTTTTAGGGTGCGTTTCTACTTTTTTTTATATAGATTAAGCAAAATGGATTTTCTGCAGTCTTTATGGTTTTATGTCTTTATGGCAAACGTCGGCATTATGTAAATCAAATTTTTGGCGCGCGGAAATGAAATATTTTATTGCATGGAAGTAAACAATAAGTACGTGATAGAGATATGCTGAGTGATTTCTCTATGCTTAAAAATATCGGTTGAAATAAATAACCTTTACAAAGTTTAGTATGAGCAAATATGACTTTGATAATTAAAAACTTGTAAAATGCATATTTAAGAGCTGATATCTATCATTAAATAACTGTCAAATTTAACTTTCTGAACAAAATACCCAAATAAAATTATTTCTAACTATGATTTCAATTTTTGGTGTTATGAGAACCTTATAACATACACAATCATTAGTTAAAAGGATTTTGATGGGATTTTTTTTAGCATTAAGTCCCAGATTTTCAATTCATTGTCAGTTTATTGTTTCCAAAGTTATAAAGGTCAAGTAATTCCTAATGTTTTAAGAACAATTCTTTTAACTGTTACATTTAACACGCATAAGAATGTCAAAAAATTGTAGAAGAATATCATATGATAACGTATGCAATCAGACAGATTAGTTAAAGAGAGAAAAATGCACCATATGATAATGTTTAGTCTGAGGGTTGAAAATGCAACAAAAGTGGTGTGTAATTTCTAAAAACAGGTTATTTTTATGAATTGAAGTTACCTCTATTGTAGTTTTTATACTTTTTTTAAGTTTCAACTTTCAAAAAATGCGTTATCATAGTTTTTTTTTCTTATACATTTTAGCTTGACTGGAGTGAAATACTTTTCAAATATTCGTATAAAGTTTTCAAATGTCAAATTTGTTGCTCTAATAATTAAGTTTCCTAAATACTACTAAATTTAGAATAGATGAAAACGTCAATTCGACGAAGATTAGTTAATCGAATGGACAACTATTTCTACAATAATTAACATTCTTTATAAATAACAGTAATGAACATCTTAGTTAATAACTCTAGTCTTTAAAAAACAGTTTTTAATAAAAAATGACTTAAAAAATAAATTAAAACAGTATATTTATTATTTAATTTTTCATAAGCTTTATTGTAATAAAGTTATTGACAAATTAAATGATAAATATATTGTTAAATATAATTATTTAGTTAACTAAATAATTATATTTAACAATAGTTAATTAGTTATTAAAAGTATAATTTATTTAAGTTCTATTGAAAATTTATAATAACTTATAGTTTACTAAAACAATTAATATACCTATGTTATGAATGTTGTTATATATTTTGTTATATATATTTTTATATTTTTTTAACTTGAAAGACTCGGTGTAAAGACTAAGAAAGTTTGCGTCTTGTTCTTGGCAGTATTTATATGCGTACTCAATTTATCTAATAGTAAATATCATCATATATTTAAAAAAGAATAAAAATAAAATAAGAAAGTATTATTGTAAAAAAAAAGAAATAATTTTACAAGAGACTTTAAAAAAATAAAAAAAAATCACAAAGCTTTTCCGAAATGTTTCACCAAAATAATAAGATATAATATTTTATGTAAAAATATGGATTTTCACATAAATGATAACATGTCAAAATTAAGTTGACCTAATCAATGCTCAAAAATATTTTTAGGCACTTAAACTATATAATTAAAAATTTTCATTACATTTCAAAGCACGAAGAAAGATTAATGTTAAAAAAAACATTTAAAAATTGTTTTACGCTTCTTCTTATAAATATTTTTATCGAGTAACTTGATTTTTTTTTTAATTTTTATTATTATTTTAATAACTTTTGTATTTTCTTAGGTAAACTAATAAAAAAAATGGAATTCTTTCGAGATTATAAATGTGGAAAATACATCTCTCGTAAATATAGAAAGTTGGATAAACTTAACGCAGATGTTGCTGCTGAATATAAAATAGTAAAATGTTTTGTTAAATATGGTGATAATTTTAAAGATTTTTTTAAAAATTTTCATGACGATATGTTAAATGAAGCAGTAGTTGAACTGAACCAATTAATAAAAAAAGATGCTGAAAAAGATGGTTTTATAAACAGATTAAGAACTTTGCAACTGTATTATCAAGCCATGTACAAATTATTTACGACAAATCATAAAAATATTGAATGGCTTAAAACAGATGTAGAAGAAGATATAAAGAAAAACAAAAAGAAAGAGATGTGGCTATGTTTGAGTATATTGAAAAAAATGTCCCTGAATTTCGCAAAGTAATGAATCGTTTTTCTTTTGTCAACAAGACTGAAAAAACAATACGTATTCGCGAAGAATTACAACTTTCTTTTTTAAAAACAATGGAATATTTGAGTACCTTTTTGATTAAATTTTTTTTTCTCTTTAGATAACATAATAAAAAAATGGTAAAATTAATAGTTCGACCAACAAACAGCATTACGGCAACAACACCAACAATTTGTCAATACATAGAATTGTGTCATCACAAAGAATGTCAAAAGACTAAACTTGTTTATGCGATGAATGTCGAAAAAAAATTTTACATCAATAATATCATTTTTAGATAATTTTTATTGTAATTTTTTTATAATTTTTATTGTAATTTTTTTATAATTTTTATTGTATTTTTTTTAGATTACATAATAAAAAATGGAAAATGAAACAGATACAAAAGAAGAACTTTTTGAAGAAGAATTTTCAGAAGAACTTTTTAGTTAAGAAAAATTACAAGAATTTTCAGAAGAACTTTTTAGTTAAGAAAAATTACAAAGAAGTTTCAGCTGTTGATTATTTAGAACTTTGTGAATGTGAAAAAAACTCATGTTTAGAATGTAAAAAGCGTTTTAAAGATATAACGGAAGTGTTATCAGAACTTAAAACATTAATGAATAATTTTTTTATTGTATTTTATTATATTTTTTTATTGTATTTTTTTTAGATTACATAATAAAAAATGTCAAACTTTAAATTACATGTTGAACATCACATCACTCAACTTTTATTATTAACAGCTGTTATTCACGATCAAACTCGAACGATTGGGAGGTTATTGGATCAAACAGAATCTTGTTCAAAAGAAAGTTGTACTGGCTTGAGTCCTTGTGATTCTTGCAAAACAATATATGATTTTGTGAAACATTATATTCGTGAAGAAAATATTAAAAAAACTGTGCTTGAAATGTTTGAAAATTATACTTATATTATAAAACTTTTGTAATTATTTTTTAATAATTTTTTTGTAATTTTTAGGTTACATAATTAAAAAATGGTTATGGTTTATGTATTTGAAAACAACGCTAAAGATTTTTTTAAGAATAAAAGTGGTTGTTTGGAAGATTGTTTGGAAGATTATCATCTTAAAGAATTGTTTCAAGAAGAAATGACTCAAGATGAATTTGATGAATTTGTAAAACAAGTGCAACAAATTAAACCTAAAAAACTACGAGTTGATAAATATTCAGAAGAAAAAACTTTTAAAAGAGAAAAAGAAATTTTTGAAGCATTTTGATTTTTAGATTGGCGTATGAGTGAACAAGCTTCTGAAATGTGTGAAAAAGTAGCTAAAAAAATAGGAGTTAACAAAACAATACTCTTATTTGTTTGTAAAAAACCTGATTTTGTTTACGAAGTTTTATGTAAAATAGCTCAATGTGAATGTATATCGAATTGTGTATTTTGTATTTTAAATGCTTGTTACATTTATGCTGAAATAGGAAGAATTTTTTAAATTTTTTAAAAAAATGTATTTTTTTTAGATTACATAATAAAAAATGGAAAAAAATATAATATTAGCTTGCAAAAAGTTGGGATTGTCTGAAGTGTTGATAAAAAAGACTTTTCGTTATCATAAAGATGGTATTAATAGTTTAGCTTCGTGTGCTTGTGAATCGGATGATATGTGTCAAAAATGTAAAAAGATTGTGTTGGAAATAATATTTTCAGAAAATAAAGATTATGTGTTAAAATATAAACAACCTTTATATATGGATAATATTGAATAATAATATTGAATTTTTGTATATATATTTTTTTGTATTTTTTATATTGAATTTTGTTTAAACTTTGTATATATTTTTTGTATTTTTTAGATTTCATAATAAAAATGGAAAATACTACAATGTTGGAATTAACAGAAAAAACAAAGAAAAGACTGAATTATTTAGCTTTTTGCACTTGCAATATGATCAATATGTGTAAAGATTGTAAAAAAATTGCTTTGGAATTGAGTACAGAAAAAATAGACTTTAAAACAATATACAAACATTTTTTAGATACGATTATTTAAACACGCTCATGTTATATTTAAGTAATAAAAAAATTTTTTTTTTATATTTTGTTTAAATTTTGTATATATTATTTTTTATATTTTTTTATATCGAATTTTGTATACATTTTTTGTATTTTTTTTAGATTACATAATAAAAAAAATAGAACAAGATGAGATATTGTGGTGTAACTATTCTATTATATTAAAAGCTTCAAAAAAAATGGATTTGTCTAAAAAACAACTCTTGGAAGATTATAAAAAACAAAAGAAATTTTTAACCGAATGTCAATGTGATGAATACGAACCATCATTTCTTTGTATGTGTTGTAGTTCTTGTGTGGATACAGCTTCAAAAAAAATGGATTTAACTAAAGAACAACTCTTGGAAATTTATAGAAATCAAAAGAAAAAGATTAAATTTTTGGCTGAATGTCAATGTCAGGAATACGACGAATATCATTTTCTTTGTTTGTGTTGTAGTTATTGTGTGGATGCAGTAAAAGAATTTTACATTTCAATAATAAAAGCTTCTAACAAACTTGGTTTATCGACGGTTTTATTAAACAAAACTTTTCATATTCATAAATATGTAATACGTGATTTAGCAAAATGTAATTGTGATTTTGAACAAATGTGTGATGATTGTAAATTTGAAAAAATATTTGTTTTATCAATGGGAGGATTAAATAAACTAATTTATATTATTTTTACTTTTTTTAGATTACATAATAAAAAATGCAACTAACAGAAAATGATTTGGATTTTTTGATGGAAAAAATATGCCCAATTCAATCAAGCTCACCCAGCTACTTTGGAAGAAATTCGAATGCATGCGATTAGTTCAAGAAAAATTTTATGTCGTCGTTGTAAATGGCATGGTTTCGAATACAAGTGGGATGAATTTTTCAATCAAGAAATGAAACGAGTACCTCATTTATTGATTTTGATGGTTTTTCAATATATTAAAAAACATTATCATGTTTTTTTGAATTTAAATTTTGAATCTTTTTATGATTTTTTTAAATTAAAATGTAAAGAAGATGTTTTAAATCATGTAAAAGATTAATGTGAAGAGATTGAAAGTTGTAAACATTATTTAAACGAATGTGAAGAGTGTGATGAGTATAGAGTAACTGATGGAGAGAGTTGTTCATTTATATATTGTGAAAAATGTTTTAATTCTCAATATTAATTTTTTTTAGATGAATATAATAAGAGAAAACCATAATAAAAAAATGTTCAAGATGATGATCAAACAAAACCAATTGCCTGAAAACGAAATGATGGTTGCAAAGTTTTTGGTTAATGAACCAGATGATTTATATTGTAAAGTGGAGCAAGTTGTCGATCAGAACATTATATATATGATGTTTTTTATAAAATATGCTGTAATATATTTACATTCAAAATAAAAAAAAAATTTTTTTTCAGATGAATAATATAAATGAAAATAAAAAAATGTTGGAGAAGATTATAAATATGAATTCTTTGTTGAAAGAAAATCGCAAAACTTTAACTGTCGAGGAGAAAGAAAATTGCAAAACATTAACTGACGAGGAAATGGCATCTTTGAAATTTTTGTTAGATGAAAACGATAGTGACTTTTTATTTAAAATACGAACGAATTTAAATGTTAAAGTGATTTTGTTATTCTTTTTTATCAAATACACTTATATGTATTTTTTCAGTAAATGAAAAAAATATTTTTTTTTCAGCAAATAATAAAAAAAATGTTATCTTTGCAACAACAAAAAGCACTTCAATGGCTTGATGAAGAAAAGAATTTTTTTATTACTGGTGGTGCTGGATGTGGTAAAAGTTATATTGTCAACCAAATTGCTCAAAGTGAACAAATTTATAAAACAATACATATTACTGCGAGTACAGGAAAAGCATCTTATTTAATCAATGGTGTCACCATACATGCTTTTGCTGGTATAGAAACTGGTGTTAAAAGTGTTGATTATTATAAACGTCATATGCATCCAGACATTAAAAAAACGTGGTTGGAAACTGATGTTTTAATTATTGATGAAATTTCAATGATTAACGCTTCAACATTTGATTTATTACATTCAATAGCTTGTGAAATTAGACAATACTACGATGAATTATTTGGTGGTGTACAAGTGATTGCTTGTGGTGATTTTTTTCAGTTGCCACCTGTTTCAGGTCAATTTGTTTTTAAATCACAAATATGGCAACACTACATGACAGAAGTGTTTGTTTTAACTCAATGCTTTCGACAAAAAGACGACGAACAATTTTTTGGAGCTTTAAATGAACTACGTGTTGGTCAAGTTTCAGACAAAACTATTGATTATTTTATGACGCGTTGTTTTGAAAAAGATGAAAATTTAAACTCTAAATATACAAGATTGTTTTTTAGAAACATCGAAGTGGATGTTTATAACAATCAAAAAATGGAAACTATCAAACAGAAGGGTATTGGTTTTATGCTAAAGATGTTATTAAAAATCGAAATATTCCATGCTCGTTTCAAATTCCGGCAGCTGTTTATCTTAAAATAGGTGCTACTGTGATGCTTGTAAGAAATATTAATGTGGAAGAAGGTTTGTGCAATGGTACTATTGGTACCATTATTTTAATAGAAAGTAATGCAGTTTGGGTGATGATGAATAAAAAAGAAGTCAAAATTGAATGTGTCAAAGAAAAAATTTTAGATTGTTCCGATGCTGTCGTAGGCTCAAGATTTGGTTTGCCTTTAAAATTAGCATTTTCTTTTACGGTTCATAAAGCACAAGGAAGTACCATGAATAAAGCCGTTGTTCAATTTAATTCAAAAGCTTTTATTAATAGTCTTTATTATGTTTCTTTATCACGAGTTTGTAATATTAACGATATATTTATAATTATTAATAATAAATTTGATTTACGAACACTATTTAAAAGTATTACTGTTGATTCTGATGTTTTGGAATTTTATAAAAAATACATGTAAATTTTTTTTTTAGAATAAAAAAAAATGAAATTTGAATATCAAACTGAGGACTCTCGTTTTAGTAATAACAGTATATACACGGAATATTATTTTTACATTAAAGATCGTTATAAAGATGAAGATATTGGAGATGAATCACAACTTTACTCTGAAACTCAAAGTCCTGATGAAATTGTTTATCATGTTGAACAAAAAACAATGAAAGGATTTGAAACACAAATGAAAAACAGTATTCTTTTTGGTGACTTGTTTCAAAATTTCTTATTGGGTTGTAGTATTGTTACTTTGTGTTGCAAGTCTATTGAAAATGGTTATTGTAATATAATGAAACGTTGTTACAATTCGCCTGTTTATTTTATAAAACCTTATAAACACTCATCTGGTTTACCCCAGAAGAACGACATTTTTCTTATTATCTTTTTGATAATTTTACATTGGATAAAACAAACAAATTTGTCCACGAAAATCAATCACAACTTACTTTGAAAGATTTATGTTAAAGAAGATTGGCACAAGAACGAATTCAATTTGAATTTGATCAATTGCAGAAAAAAATGTTTGTTTATTCGATAAAACCAAACTACCACTCACCAAATGAAAACATGGAGATAATATTCGATTATTGTTTTACACCTATTATCAATTACGTTTTATAAGTTAACGTTTATCCTTTTTTTATTTTTAAAGACGATATCTTTATACTTTATTTCATTTACTTTTCACAGAAATATCCTGTTTTGCTGATCCACGTAAACAGCTGGAAATACATCTAATGCGAAAATTATATCGTTTAATTATGGAATATATAAATTGGTCCAAAGAACAATATTTTTATACTACTGAATCTTGTTTTATTCATTTTAATATTAATAATCAATTTTTTTAATTTTTTTTTTTTGAATAACTAATAAAAAAAATGCAAAGAAGCAAACGCTTTTATAAATACGACATTATCCACATTGTTAGTTGGTTTACATCCGAAACAAAAAATAACATAGATCGAGACTTGAAAACGTTAAAAGAATTATGTAAAAGAAAATTGGCTGTTAGAAGAATTAAAATCGAATTTGAATTATTAAAAGATCAGCTTGGAGATTTATATTTTCGTTATGATGAAAACAGTTCTAATGTTGACTTTTTTTATACTTGTGAATTTAGTTCTTTAATCGATCATAATTTATTTTATTGGTTACAAAGGAAAAATTATATATTCTTTATTCGAAATATTTAGATCGCACTATAATAATCATTATATTAAAAGTGTAGAACTTTTAATATAATGATTTTTTTTATAATTGTATTAGAAAATACATTCAATAGGCATAAGATCAATAGTATTATATTCACGAAAATAATTTTGTACATTATAAAAATAACACTTTATATTTATAGACAAACTAATAAAATGACCAACAAACAGCATTATGGCAACAACACCAACAATTTGTCAATACATAGAATTGTGTCATCACAAAGAATGTCAAAAGACTAAACTTGTTTATGCGATGAATGTCGAAAAAAAATTTTACATCAATAATATCATTTTTAGATAATTTTTATTGTAATTTTTTTATAATTTTTATTGTAATTTTTTTATAATTTTTATTGTAATTTTTTTATAATTTTTATTGTATTTTTTTTAGATTACATAATAAAAAATGGAAAATGAAACAGATACAAAAGAAGAAGTTTTTGAAGAAGAATTTTCAGAAGAACTTTTTAGTTAAGAAAAATTACAAGAATTTTCAGAAGAACTTTTTAGTTAAGAAAAATTACAAAGAAGTTTCAGCTGTTGATTATTTAGAACTTTGTGAATGTGAAAAAAACTCATGTTTAGAATGTAAAAAGCGTTTTAAAGATATAACGGAAGTGTTATCAGAACTTAAAACATTAATGAATAATTTTTTTATTGTATTTTATTATATTTTTTTATTGTATTTTTTTTAGATTACATAATAAAAAATGTCAAACTTTAAATTACATGTTGAACATCACATCACTCAACTTTTATTATTAACAGCTGTTATTCACGATCAAACTCGAACGATTGGGAGGTTATTGGATCAAACAGAATCTTGTTCAAAAGAAAGTTGTACTGGCTTGAGTCCTTGTGATTCTTGCAAAACAATATATGATTTTGTGAAACATTATATTCGTGAAGAAAATATTAAAAAAACTGTGCTTGAAATGTTTGAAAATTATACTTATATTATAAAACTTTTGTAATTATTTTTTAATAATTTTTTTGTAATTTTTAGGTTACATAATAAAAAAATGGTTATGGTTTATGTATTTGAAAACAACGCTAAAGATTTTTTTAAGAATAAAAGTGGTTGTTTGGAAGATTGTTTGGAAGATTATCATCTTAAAGAATTGTTTCAAGAAGAAATGACTCAAGATGAATTTGATGAATTTGTAAAACAAGTGCAACAAATTAAACCTAAAAAACTACGAGTTGATAAATATTCAGAAGAAAAAACTTTTAAAAGAGAAAAAGAAATTTTTGAAGCATTTTGATTTTTAGATTGGCGTATGAGTGAACAAGCTTCTGAAATGTGTGAAAAAGTCAGCTTAAAAAAATATTGCGCTAACAAAACAATACTCTTATTTGTTTGTAAAAAACCTGATTTTGTTTACGAAGTTTTATGTAAAATAGCTCAATGTGAATGTATATCGAATTGTGTATTTTGTATTTTAAATGCTTGTTACATTTATGCTGAAATAGGAAGAATTTTTTAAATTTTTTAAAAAAATGTATTTTTTTTTAGATTACATAATAAAAAATGGAAAAAAATATAATATTAGCTTGCAAAAAGTTGGGATTGTCTGAAGTGTTGATAAAAAAGACTTTTCGTTATCATAAAGATGGTATTAATAGTTTAGCTTCGTGTGCTTGTGAATCGGATGATATGTGTCAAAAATGTAAAAAGTTTGTGTTGGAAATAATATTTTCAGAAAATAAAGATTATGTGTTAAAATATAAACAACCTTTATATATGGATAATATTGAATAATAATATTGAATTTTTGTATATATATTTTTTTGTATTTTTTATATTGAATTTTGTTTAAACTTTGTATATATTTTTTGTATTTTTTAGATTTCATAATAAAAATGGAAAATACTACAATGTTGGAATTAACAGAAAAAACAAAGAAAAGACTGAATTATTTAGCTTTTTGCACTTGCAATATGATCAATATGTGTAAAGATTGTAAAAAAATTGCTTTGGAATTGAGTACAGAAAAAATAGACTTTAAAACAATATATAAACATTTTTTAGATACGATTATTTAAACACGCTCATGTTATATTTAAATAATAAAAAATTTTTTTTTTTATATTTTGTTTAAATTTTGTATATATTATTTTTTATATTTTTTTATATCGAATTTTGTATACATTTTTTGTATTTTTTTTAGATTACATAATAAAATTACATAATAAAAAAAATAGAACAAGATGAGATATTGTGGTGTAACTATTCTATTATATTAAAAGCTTCAAAAAAAATGGATTTGTCTAAAAAACAACTCTTGGAAGATTATAAAAAACAAAAGAAATTTTTAACCGAATGTCAATGTGATGAATACGAACCATCATTTCTTTGTATGTGTTGTAGTTCTTGTGTGGATACAGCTTCAAAAAAAATGGATTTAACTAAAGAACAACTCTTGGAAATTTATAGAAATCAAAAGAAAAAGATTAAATTTTTGGCTGAATGTCAATGTCAGGAATACGACGAATATCATTTTCTTTGTTTGTGTTGTAGTTATTGTGTGGATGCAGTAAAAGAATTTTACATTTCAATAATAAAAGCTTCTAACAAACTTGGTTTATCGACGGTTTTATTAAACAAAACTTTTCATATTCATAAATATGTAATACGTGATTTAGCAAAATGTAATTGTGATTTTGAACAAATGTGTGATGATTGTAAATTTAAAAAATATTTGTTTTATCAATGGGAGGATTAAATAAACTAATTTATATTATTTTTACTTTTTTTAGATTACATAATAAAAAATGCAACTAACAGAAAATGATTTGGATTTTTTGATGGAAAAAATATACCAATTCAATCAAGCTCACCCAGCTACTTTGGAAGAAATTCGAATGCATGCGATTAGTTCAAGAAAAATTTTATGTCGTCGTTGTAAATGGCATGGTTTCGAATACAAGTGGGATGAATTTTTCAATCAAGAAATGAAACGAGTACCTCATTTATTGATTTTGATGGTTTTTCAATATATTAAAATACATTATCATGTTTTTTTGAATTTAAATTTTGAATCTTTTTATGATTTTTTTAAATTAAAATGTAAAGAAGATGTTTTAAATCATGTAAAAGATTAATGTGAAGAGATTGAAAATTGTAAACATTATTTAAACGAATGTGAAGAGTGTGATGAGTATAGAGTAACTGATGGAGAGAGTTGTTCATTTATATATTGTGAAAAATGTTTTAATTCTCAATATTAATTTTTTTTAGATGAATATAATAAGAGAAAACCATAATAAAAAAATGTTCAAGATGATGATCAAACAAAACCAATTGCCTGAAAACGAAATGATGGTTGCAAAGTTTTTGGTTAATGAACCAGATGATTTATATTGTAAAGTGGAGCAAGTTGTCGATCAGAACATTATATATATGATGTTTTTTATAAAATATGCTGTAATATATTTATATTCAAAATAAAAAAAAATTTTTTTTTTAGATGAATAATATAAATGAAAATAAAAAAATGTTGGAGAAGATTATAAATATGAATTCTTTGTTGAAAGAAAATCGCAAAACTTTAACTGTCGAGGAGAAAGAAAATTGCAAAACTTTAACTGACGAGGAAATGGCATCTTTGAAGTTTTTGTTAGATGAAAACGATAGTGACTTTTTATTTAAAATACGAACGAATTTAAATGTTAAAGTGATTTTGTTATTCTTTTTTATCAAATACACTTATATGTATTTTTTCAGTAAATGAAAAAAATATTTTTTTTTCAGCAAATAATAAAAAAAATGTTATCTTTGCAACAACAAAAAGCACTTCAATGGCTTGATGAAGAAAAGAATTTTTTTATTACTGGTGGTGCTGGATGTGGTAAAAGTTATATTGTCAACCAAATTGCTCAAAGTGAACAAATTTATAAAACAATACATATTACTGCGAGTACAGGAAAAGCATCTTATTTAATCAATGGTGTCACCATACATGCTTTTGCTGGTATAGAAACTGGTGTTAAAAGTGTTGATTATTATAAACGTCATATGCATCCAGACATTAAAAAAACGTGGTTGGAAACTGATGTTTTAATTATTGATGAAATTTCAATGATTAACGCTTCAACATTTGATTTATTACATTCAATAGCTTGTGAAATTAGACAATACTACGATGAATTATTTGGTGGTGTACAAGTGATTGCTTGTGGTGATTTTTTTCAGTTGCCACCTGTTTCAGGTCAATTTGTTTTTAAATCACAAATATGGCAACACTACATGACAGAAGTGTTTGTTTTAACTCAATGCTTTCGACAAAAAGACGACGAACAATTTTTTGGAGCTTTAAATGAACTACGTGTTGGTCAAGTTTCAGACAAAACTATTGATTATTTTATGACGCGTTGTTTTGAAAAAGATGAAAATTTAAACTCTAAATATACAAGATTGTTTTTTAGAAACATCGAAGTGGATGTTTATAACAATCAAAAAATGGAAACTATCAAACAGAAGGGTATTGGTTTTATGCTAAAGATGTTATTAAAAATCGAAATATTCCATGCTCGTTTCAAATTCCGGCAGCTGTTTATCTTAAAATAGGTGCTATTGTGATGCTTGTAAGAAATATTAATGTGGAAGAAGGTTTGTGCAATGGTACTATTGGTACCATTATTTTAATAGAAAGTAATGCAGTTTGGGTGATGATGAATAAAAAAGAAGTCAAAATTGAATGTGTCAAAGAAAAAATTTTAGATTGTTCTCATGCTGTCGTAGGCTCAAGATTTGGTTTGCCTTTAAAATTAGCATTTTCTTTTACGGTTCATAAAGCACAAGGAAGTACCATGAATAAAGCCGTTGTTCAATTTAATTCAAAAGCTTTTATCAATAGTCTTTATTATGTTTCTTTATCACGAGTTTGTAATATTAACGATATATTTATAATTATTAATAATAAATTTGATTTACGAACACTATTTAAAAGTATTACTGTTGATTCTGATGTTTTGGAATTTTATAAAAAATACATGTAAATTTTTTTTTTAGATTAAAAAAAAATGAAATTTGAATATCAAACTGAGGACTCTCGTTTTAGTAATAACAGTATATACACGGAATATTATTTTTACATTAAAGATCGTTATAAAGATGAAGATATTGGAGAAGAATCACAACTTTATTCTGAAACTCAAAGTCCTGATGAAATTGTTAATCATGTTGAACAAAAAACAATGAAAGGATTTGAAACACAAATGAAAAACAGTATTCTTTTTGGTGACTTGTTTCAAAATTTCTTATTGGGTTGTAGTATTGTTACTTTGTGTTGCAAGTCTAATGAAAATGGTTATTGTAATATAATGAAACGTTGTTACAATTCGCCTGTTTATTTTATAAAACCTTATAAACACTCATCTGGTTTACCCCAGAAGAACGACATTTTTCTTATTATCTTTTTGATAATTTTACATTGGATAAAACAAACAAATTTGTCCACGAAAATCAATCACAACTTACTTTGAAAGATTTATGTTAAAGAAGATTGGCACAAGAACGAATTCAATTTGAATTTGATCAATTGCGAGAAAAAAATGTTTGTTTATTCGATAAAACCAAACTACCACTCACCAAATGAAAATATGGAGATAATATTCGATTATTGTTTTACACCTATTATCAATTACGTTTTATAAGTAAACGTTTATCCTTTTTTTATTTTTAAAGACGATATCTTTATACTTTATTTCATTTACTTTTCACAGAAATATCCTGTTTTGCTGATCCACGTAAACAGCTGGAAATACATCTAATGCGAAAATTATATCGTTTAATTATGGAATATATAAATTGGTCCAAAGAACAATATTTTTATACTACTGAATCTTGTTTTATTCATTTTAATATTAATAATCAATTTTTTTAATTTTTTTTTTTTGAATAACTAATAAAAAAAATGCAAAGAAGCAAACGCTTTTATAAATACGACATTATCCACATTGTTAGTTGGTTTACATCCGAAACAAAAAATAACATAGATCGAGACTTGAAAACGTTAAAAGAATTATGTAAAAGAAAATTGGCTGTTAGAAGAATTAAAATCGAATTTGAATTATTAAAAGATCAGCTTGGAGATTTATATTTTCGTTATGATGAAAACAGTTCTAATGTTGACTTTTTTTATACTTGTGAATTTAGTTCTTTAATCGATCATAATTTATTTTATTGGTTACAAAGGAAAAATTATATATTCTTTATTCGAAATATTTAGATCGCACTATAATAATCATTATATTAAAAGTGTAGAACTTGATTTTTTTTATAATTGTATTAGAAAATACATTCAATAGGCATAAGATCAATAGTATTATATTCACGAAAATAATTTTGTACATTATAAAAATAACACTTTATATTTATAGACAAACTAATAAAATGACCAACAAACAGCATTATGGCAACAACACCAACAATTTGTCAATACATAGAATTGTGTCATCACAAAGAATGTCAAAAGACTAAACTTGTTTATGCGATGAATGTCGAAAAAAAATTTTACATCAATAATATCATTTTTAGATAATTTTTATTGTAATTTTTTTATAATTTTTATTGTAATTTTTTTATAATTTTTATTGTAATTTTTTTATAATTTTTATTGTATTTTTTTTTAGATTACATAATAAAAAATGGAAAATGAAACAGATACAAAAGAAGAACTTTTTGAAGAAGAATTTTCAGAAGAACTTTTTAGTTAAGAAAAATTACAAGAATTTTCAGAAGAACTTTTTAGTTAAGAAAAATTACAAAGAAGTTTCAGCTGTTGATTATTTAGAACTTTGTGAATGTGAAAAAAACTCATGTTTAGAATGTAAAAAGCCTTTTAAAGATATAACGGAAGTGTTATCAGAACTTAAAACATTAATGAATAATTTTTTTATTGTATTTTATTATATTTTTTTATTGTATTTTTTTTAGATTACATAATAAAAAATGTCAAACTTTAAATTACATGTTGAACATCACATCACTCAACTTTTATTATTAACAGCTGTTATTCACGATCAAACTCAAACGATTGGGAGGTTATTGGATCAAACAGAATCTTGTTCAAAAGAAAGTTGTACTGGCTTGAGTCCTTGTGATTCTTGCAAAACAATATATGATTTTGTGAAACATTATATTCGTGAAGAAAATATTAAAAAAACTGTGCTTGAAATGTTTGAAAATTATACTTATATTATAAAACTTTTGTAATTATTTTTTAATAATTTTTTTGTAATTTTTAGGTTACATAATAAAAAAATGGTTATGGTTTATGTATTTGAAAACAACGCTAAAGATTTTTTTAAGAATAAAAGTGGTTGTTTGGAAGATTGTTTGGAAGATTATCATCTTAAAGAATTGTTTCAAGAAGAAATGACTCAAGATGAATTTGATGAATTTGTAAAACAAGTGAACAAATTAAACCTAAAAAACTACGAGTTGATAAATATTCAGAAGAAAAAACTTTTAAAAGAGAAAAAGAAATTTTTGAAGCATTTTGATTTTTAGATTGGCGTATGAGTGAACAAGCTTCTGAAATGTGTGAAAAAGTAGCTAAAAAAATAGGAGTTAACAAAACAATACTCTTATTTGTTTGTAAAAAACCTGATTTTGTTTACGAAGTTTTATGTAAAATAGCTCAATGTGAATGTATATCGAATTGTGTATTTTGTATTTTAAATGCTTGTTACATTTATGCTGAAATAGGAAGAATTTTTTAAATTTTTTAAAAAAATGTATTTTTTTTTAGATTACATAATAAAAAATGGAAAAAAATATAATATTAGCTTGCAAAAAGTTGGGATTGTCTGAAGTGTTGATAAAAAAGACTTTTCGTTATCATAAAGATGGTATTAATAGTTTAGCTTCGTGTGCTTGTGAATCGGATGATATGTGTCAAAAATGTAAAAAGATTGTGTTGGAAATAATATTTTCAGAAAATAAAGATTATGTGTTAAAATATAAACAACCTTTCCTGTATCTGGATAATATTGAATAATAATATTGAATTTTTGTATATATATTTTTTTGTATTTTTTATATTGAATTTTGTTTAAACTTTGTATATATTTTTTGTATTTTTTAGATTTCATAATAAAAATGGAAACTACTACAATGTTGGAATTAACAGAAAAAACAAAGAAAAGACTGAATTATTTAGCTTTTTGCACTTGCAATATGATCAATATGTGTAAAGATTGTAAAAAAATTGCTTTGGAATTGAGTACAGAAAAAATAGACTTTAAAACAATATATAAACATTTTTTAGATACGATTATTTAAACACGCTCATGTTATATTTAAATAATAAAAAATTTTTTTTTTTATATTTTGTTTAAATTTTGTATATATTATTTTTTATATTTTTTTATATCGAATTTTGTATACATTTTTTGTATTTTTTTTAGATTACATAATAAAATTACATAATAAAAAAAATAGAACAAGATGAGATATTGTGGTGTAACTATTCTATTATATTAAAAGCTTCAAAAAAAATGGATTTGTCTAAAAAACAACTCTTGGAAGATTATAAAAAACAAAAGAAATTTTTAACCGAATGTCAATGTGATGAATACGAACCATCATTTCTTTGTATGTGTTGTAGTTCTTGTGTGGATACAGCTTCAAAAAAAATGGATTTAACTAAAGAACAACTCTTGGAAATTTATAGAAATCAAAAGAAAAAGATTAAATTTTTGGCTGAATGTCAATGTCAGGAATACGACGAATATCATTTTCTTTGTTTGTGTTGTAGTTATTGTGTGGATGCAGTAAAAGAATTTTACATTTCAATAATAAAAGCTTCTAACAAACTTGGTTTATCGACGGTTTTATTAAACAAAACTTTTCATATTCATAAATATGTAATACGTGATTTAGCAAAATGTAATTGTGATTTTGAACAAATGTGTGATGATTGTAAATTTAAAAAATATTTGTTTTATCAATGGGAGGATTAAATAAACTAATTTATATTATTTTTACTTTTTTTAGATTACATAATAAAAAATGCAACTAACAGAAAATGATTTGGATTTTTTGATGGAAAAAATATACCAATTCAATCAAGCTCACCCAGCTACTTTGGAAGAAATTCGAATGCATGCGATTAGTTCAAGAAAAATTTTATGTCGTCGTTGTAAATGGCATGGTTTCGAATACAAGTGGGATGAATTTTTCGATCAAATGAAACGAGTACCTCATTTATTGATTTTGATGGTTTTTCAATATATTAAAATACATTATCATGTTTTTTTGAATTTAAATTTTGAATCTTTTTATGATTTTTTTAAATTAAAATGTAAAGAAGATGTTTTAAATCATGTAAAAGATTAATGTGAAGAGATTGAAAATTGTAAACATTATTTAAACGAATGTGAAGAGTGTGATGAGTATAGAGTAACTGATGGAGAGAGTTGTTCATTTATATATTGTGAAAAATGTTTTAATTCTCAATATTAATTTTTTTTAGATGAATATAATAAGAGAAAACCATATTAAAAAAATGTTCAAGATGATGATCAAACAAAACCAATTGCCTGAAAACGAAATGATGGTTGCAAAGTTTTTGGTTAATGAACCAGATGATTTATATTGTAAAGTGGAGCAAGTTGTCGATCAGAACATTATATATATGATGTTTTTTATAAAATATGCTGTAATATATTTATATTCAAAATAAAAAAAAATTTTTTTTTTAGATGAATAATATAAATGAAAATAAAAAAATGTTGGAGAAGATTATAAATATGAATTCTTTGTTGAAAGAAAATCGCAAAACTTTAACTGTCGAGGAGAAAGAAAATTGCAAAACATTAACTGACGAGGAAATGGCATCTTTGAAATTTTTGTTAGATGAAAACGATAGTGACTTTTTATTTAAAATACGAACGAATTTAAATGTTAAAGTGATTTTGTTATTCTTTTTTATCAAATACACTTATATGTATTTTTTCAGTAAATGAAAAAAATATTTTTGAGTCAGCAAATAATAAAAAAAATGTTATCTTTGCAACAACAAAAAGCACTTCAATGGCTTGATGAAGAAAAGAATTTTTTTATTACTGGTGGTGCTGGATGTGGTAAAAGTTATATTGTCAACCAAATTGCTCAAAGTGAACAAATTTATAAAACAATACATATTACTGCGAGTACAGGAAAAGCATCTTATTTAATCAATGGTGTCACCATACATGCTTTTGCTGGTATAAGAAACTGGTGTTAAAAGTGTTGATTATTATAAACGTCATATGCATCCAGACATTAAAAAAACGTGGTTGGAAACTGATGTTTTAATTATTGATGAAATTTCAATGATTAACGCTTCAACATTTGATTTATTACATTCAATAGCTTGTGAAATT
Source organism: Hydra vulgaris (assembly GCF_038396675.1). Classification (NCBI taxonomy): domain Eukaryota; kingdom Metazoa; phylum Cnidaria; class Hydrozoa; order Anthoathecata; family Hydridae; genus Hydra; species Hydra vulgaris. Next base: position 6,672,238 of record NC_088928.1, on the reverse strand, counting down.
AGACAATACTACGATGAATTATTTGGTGGTGTACAAGTGATTGCTTGTGGTGATTTTTTTCAGTTGCCACCTGTTTCAGGTCAATTTGTTTTTAAATCACAAATATGGCAACACTACATGACAGAAGTGTTTGTTTTAACTCAATGCTTTCGACAAAAAGACGACGAACAATTTTTTGGAGCTTTAAATGAACTACGTGTTGGTCAAGTTTCAGACAAAACTATTGATTATTTTATGACGCGTTGTTTTGAAAAAGATGAAAATTTAAACTCTAAATATACAAGATTGTTTTTTAGAAACATCGAAGTGGATGTTTATAACAATCAAAAAATGGAAACTATCAAACAGAAGGGTATTGGTTTTATGCTAAAGATGTTATTAAAAATCGAAATATTCCATGCTCGTTTCAAATTCCGGCAGCTGTTTATCTTAAAATAGGTGCTACTGTGATGCTTGTAAGAAATATTAATGTGGAAGAAGGTTTGTGCAATGGTACTATTGGTACCATTATTTTAATAGAAAGTAATGCAGTTTGGGTGATGATGAATAAAAAAGAAGTCAAAATTGAATGTGTCAAAGAAAAAATTTTAGATTGTTCTCATGCTGTCGTAGGCTCAAGATTTGGTTTGCCTTTAAAATTAGCATTTTCTTTTACGGTTCATAAAGCACAAGGAAGTACCATGAAAAAAGCCGTTGTTCAATTTAATTCAAAAGCTTTTATCAATAGTCTTTATTATGTTTCTTTATCACGAGTTTGTAATATTAACGATATATTTATAATTATTAATAATAAATTTGATTTACGAACACTATTTAAAAGTATTACTGTTGATTCTGATGTTTTGGAATTTTATAAAAAATACATGTAAATTTTTTTTTTTAGATTAAAAAAAAATGAAATTTGAATATCAAACTGAGGACTCTCGTTTTAGTAATTACAGTATATACACGGAATATTATTTTTACATTAAAGATCGTTATAAAGATGAAGATATTGGAGAAGAATCACAACTTTATTCTGAAACTCAAAGTCCTGATGAAATTGTTAATCATGTTGAACAAAAAACAATGAAAGGATTTGAAACACAAATGAAAAACAGTATTCTTTTTGGTGACTTGTTTCAAAATTTCTTATTGGGTTGTAGTATTGTTACTTTGTGTTGCAAGTCTATTGAAAATGGTTATTGTAATATAATGAAACGTTGTTACAATTCGCCTGTTTATTTTATAAAACCTTATAAACACTCATCTGGTTTACCCCAGAAGAACGACATTTTTCTTATTATCTTTTTGATAATTTTACATTGGATAAAACAAACAAATTTGTCCACGAAAATCAATCACAACTTACTTTGAAAGATTTATGTTAAAGAAGATTGGCACAAGAACGAATTCAATTTGAATTTGATCAATTGCGAGAAAAAAATGTTTGTTTATTCGATAAAACCAAACTACCACTCACCAAATGAAAATATGGAGATAATATTCGATTATTGTTTTACACCTATTATCAATTACGTTTTATAAGTAAACGTTTATCCTTTTTTTATTTTTAAAGACGATATCTTTATACTTTATTTCATTTACTTTTCACAGAAATATCCTGTTTTGCTGATCCACGTAAACAGCTGGAAATACATCTAATGCGAAAATTATATCGTTTAATTATGGAATATATAAATTGGTCCAAAGAACAATATTTTTATACTACTGAATCTTGTTTTATTCATTTTAATATTAATAATCAATTTTTTTAATTTTTTTTTTGAATAACTAATAAAAAAAATGCAAAGAAGCAAACGCTTTTATAAATACGACATTATCCACATTGTTAGTTGGTTTACATCCGAAACAAAAAATAACATAGATCGAGACTTGAAAACGTTAAAAGAATTATGTAAAAGAAAATTGGCTGTTAGAAGAATTAAAATCGAATTTGAATTATTAAAAGATCAGCTTGGAGATTTATATTTTCGTTATGATGAAAACAGTTCTAATGTTGACTTTTTTTATACTTGTGAATTTAGTTCTTTAATCGATCATAATTTATTTTATTGGTTACAAAGGAAAAATTATATATTCTTTATTCGAAATATTTAGATCGCACTATAATAATCATTATATTAAAAGTGTAGAACTTGATTTTTTTTATAATTGTATTAGAAAATACATTCAATAGGCATAAGATCAATAGTATTATATTCACGAAAATAATTTTGTACATTATAAAAATAACACTTTATATTTATAGACAAACTAATAAAATGACCAACAAACAGCATTATGGCAACAACACCAACAATTTGTCAATACATAGAATTGTGTCATCACAAAGAATGTCAAAAGACTAAACTTGTTTATGCGATGAATGTCGAAAAAAAATTTTACATCAATAATATCATTTTTAGATAATTTTTATTGTAATTTTTTTATAATTTTTATTGTAATTTTTTTATAATTTTTATTGTAATTTTTTTATAATTTTTATTGTATTTTTTTTAGATTACATAATAAAAAATGGAAAATGAAACAGATACAAAAGAAGAACTTTTTGAAGAAGAATTTTCAGAAGAACTTTTTAGTTAAGAAAAATTACAAGAATTTTCAGAAGAACTTTTTAGTTAAGAAAAATTACAAAGAAGTTTCAGCTGTTGATTATTTAGAACTTTGTGAATGTGAAAAAAACTCTGTTTAGAATGTAAAAAGCGTTTTAAAGATATAACGGAAGTGTTATCAGAACTTAAAACATTAATGAATAATTTTTTTATTGTATTTTATTATATTTTTTTATTGTATTTTTTTTAGATTACATAATAAAAAATGTCAAACTTTAAATTACATGTTGAACATCACATCACTCAACTTTTATTATTAACAGCTGTTATTCACGATCAAACTCGAACAATTGGGAGGTTATTGGATCAAACAGAATCTTGTTCAAAAGAAAGTTGTACTGGCTTGAGTCCTTGTGATTCTTGCAAAACAATATATGATTTTGTGAAACATTATATTCGTGAAGAAAATATTAAAAAAACTGTGCTTGAAATGTTTGAAAATTATACTTATATTATAAAACTTTTGTAATTATTTTTTAATAATTTTTTTGTAATTTTTAGGTTACATAATAAAAAAATGGTTATGGTTTATGTATTTGAAAACAACGCTAAAGATTTTTTTAAGAATAAAAGTGGTTGTTTGGAAGATTGTTTGGAAGATTATCATCTTAAAGAATTGTTTCAAGAAGAAATGACTCAAGATGAATTTGATGAATTTGTAAAACAAGTGCAACAAATTAAACCTAAAAAACTACGAGTTGATAAATATTCAGAAGAAAAAACTTTTAAAAGAGAAAAAGAAATTTTTGAAGCATTTTGATTTTTAGATTGGCGTATGAGTGAACAAGCTTCTGAAATGTGTGAAAAAGTAGCTAAAAAAATAGGAGTTAACAAAACAATACTCTTATTTGTTTGTAAAAAACCTGATTTTGTTTACGAAGTTTTATGTAAAATAGCTCAATGTGAATGTATATCGAATTGTGTATTTTGTATTTTAAATGCTTGTTACATTTATGCTGAAATAGGAAGAATTTTTTAAATTTTTTAAAAAAATGTATTTTTTTTTAGATTACATAATAAAAAATGGAAAAAAATATAATATTAGCTTGCAAAAAGTTGGGATTGTCTGAAGTGTTGATAAAAAAGACTTTTCGTTATCATAAAGATGGTATTAATAGTTTAGCTTCGTGTGCTTGTGAATCGGATGATATGTGTCAAAAATGTAAAAAGATTGTGTTGGAAATAATATTTTCAGAAAATAAAGATTATGTGTTAAAATATAAACAACCTTTATATATGGATAATATTGAATAATAATATTGAATTTTTGTATATATATTTTTTTGTATTTTTTATATTGAATTTTGTTTAAACTTTGTATATATTTTTTGTATTTTTTAGATTTCATAATAAAAATGGAAACTACTACAATGTTGGAATTAACAGAAAAAACAAAGAAAAGACTGAATTATTTAGCTTTTTGCACTTGCAATATGATCAATATGTGTAAAGATTGTAAAAAAATTGCTTTGGAATTGAGTACAGAAAAAATAGACTTTAAAACAATATATAAACATTTTTTAGATACGATTATTTAAACACGCTCATGTTATATTTAAATAATAAAAAATTTTTTTTTTGTATTTTGTTTAAATTTTGTATATATTATTTTTTATATTTTTTTATATCGAATTTTGTATACATTTTTTGTATTTTTTTTAGATTACATAATAAAATTACATAATAAAAAAAATAGAACAAGATGAGATATTGTGGTGTAACTATTCTATTATATTAAAAGCTTCAAAAAAAATGGATTTGTCTAAAAAACAACTCTTGGAAGATTATAAAAAACAAAAGAAATTTTTAACCGAATGTCAATGTGATGAATCTCAACCATCATTTCTTTGTATGTGTTGTAGTTCTTGTGTGGATACAGCTTCAAAAAAAATGGATTTAACTAAAGAACAACTCTTGGAAATTTATAGAAATCAAAAGAAAAAGATTAAATTTTTGGCTGAATGTCAATGTCAGGAATACGACGAATATCATTTTCTTTGTTTGTGTTGTAGTTATTGTGTGGATGCAGTAAAAGAATTTTACATTTCAATAATAAAAGCTTCTAACAAACTTGGTTTATCGACGGTTTTATTAAACAAAACTTTTCATATTCATAAATATGTAATACGTGATTTAGCAAAATGTAATTGTGATTTTGAACAAATGTGTGATGATTGTAAATTTAAAAAATATTTGTTTTATCAATGGGAGGATTAAATAAACTAATTTATATTATTTTTACTTTTTTTAGATTACATAATAAAAAATGCAACTAACAGAAAATGATTTGGATTTTTTGATGGAAAAAATATACCAATTCAATCAAGCTCACCCAGCTACTTTGGAAGAAATTCGAATGCATGCGATTAGTTCAAGAAAAATTTTATGTCGTCGTTGTAAATGGCATGGTTTCGAATACAAGTGGGATGAATTTTTCAATCAAGAAATGAAACGAGTACCTCATTTATTGATTTTGATGGTTTTTCAATATATTAAAATACATTATCATGTTTTTTTGAATTTAAATTTTGAATCTTTTTATGATTTTTTTAAATTAAAATGTAAAGAAGACGTTTTAAATCATGTAAAAGATTAATGTGAAGAGATTGAAAATTGTAAACATTATTTAAACGAATGTGAAGAGTGTGTAATGATAGAGTAACTGATGAGAGGTTGCTTTTTGATTCTATATTCTAAAAATCTTTTAATTCTCAATATTAATTTTTTTTAGATGAATATAATAAGAGAAAACCATAATAAAAAAATGTTCAAGATGATGATCAAACAAAACCAATTGCCTGAAAACGAAATGATGGTTGCAAAGTTTTTGGTTAATGAACCAGATGATTTATATTGTAAAGTGAGAGCGAGTTGTTCGATCAGAACATTATATATATGATGTTTTTTTATAAAATATGCTGTAATATATTTATATTCAAAATAAAAAAAAATTTTTTTTTAGATGAATAATATAAATGAAAATAAAAAAATGTTGGAGAAGATTATAAATATGAATTCTTTGTTGAAAGAAAATCGCAAAACTTTAACTGTCGAGAAGAAGAAAATTGCAAAACTTTAACTGACGAGGAAATGGCATCTTTGAAGTTTTTGTTAGATGAAAACGATAGTGACTTTTTATTTAAAATACGAACGAATTTAAATGTTAAAGTGATTTTGTTATTCTTTTTTATCAAATACACTTATATGTATTTTTTCAGTAAATGAAAAAAAAATTTTTTTTCAGCAAATAATAAAAAAAATGTTATCTTTGCAACAACAAAAAGCACTTCAATGGCTTGATGAAGAAAAGAATTTTTTTATTACTGGTGGTGCTGGATGTGGTAAAAGTTATATTGTCAACCAAATTGCTCAAAGTGAACAAATTTATAAAACAATACATATTACTGCGAGTACAGGAAAAGCATCTTATTTAATCAATGGTGTCACCATACATGCTTTTGCTGGTATAGAAACTGGTGTTAAAAGTGTTGATTATTATAAACGTCATATGCATCCAGACATTAAAAAAACGTGGTTGGAAACTGATGTTTTAATTATTGATGAAATTTCAATGATTAACGCTTCAACATTTGATTTATTACATTCAATAGCTTGTGAAATTAGACAATACTACGATGAATTATTTGGTGGTGTACAAGTGATTGCTTGTGGTGATTTTTTTTCAGTTGCCACCTGTTTCAGGTCAATTTGTTTTTAAATCACAAATATGGCAACACTACATGACAGAAGTGTTTGTTTTAACTCAATGCTTTCGACAAAAAGACGACGAACAATTTTTTGGAGCTTTAAATGAACTACGTGTTGGTCAAGTTTCAGACAAAACTATTGATTATTTTATGACGCGTTGTTTTGAAAAAGATGAAAATTTAAACTCTAAATATACAGTTGTTTTTAGAAACATCGAAGTGGATGTTTATAACAATCAAAAAATGGAAACTATCAAACAGAAGGGTATTGGTTTTATGCTAAAGATGTTATTAAAAATCGAAATATTCCATGCTCGTTTCAAATTCCGGCAGCTGTTTATCTTAAAATAGGTGCTACTGTGATGCTTGTAAGAAATATTAATGTGGAAGAAGGTTTGTGCAATGGTACTATTGGTACCATTATTTTAATAGAAAGTAATGCAGTTTGGGTGATGATGAATAAAAAAGAAGTCAAAATTGAATGTGTCAAAGAAAAAATTTTAGATTGTTCTCATGCTGTCGTAGGCTCAAGATTTGGTTTGCCTTTAAAATTAGCATTTTCTTTACGGTTCATAAAGCACAAGGAAGTACCATGAATAAAGCCGTTGTTCAATTTAATTCAAAAGCTTTTATCAATAGTCTTTATTATGTTTCTTTATCACGAGTTTGTAATATTAACGATATATTTATAATTATTAATAATAAATTTGATTTACGAACACTATTTAAAAGTATTACTGTTGATTCTGATGTTTTGGAATTTTATAAAAAATACATGTAAATTTTTTTTTTAGATTAAAAAAAAATGAAATTTGAATATCAAACTGAGGACTCTCGTTTTAGTAATAACAGTATATACACGGAATATTATTTTTACATTAAAGATCGTTATAAAGATGAAGATATTGGAGAAGAATCACAACTTTATTCTGAAACTCAAAGTCCTGATGAAATTGTTAATCATGTTGAACAAAAAACAATGAAAGGATTTGAAACACAAATGAAAAACAGTATTCTTTTTTGGTGACTTGTTTCAAAATTTCTTATTGGGTTGTAGTATTGTTACTTTGTGTTGCAAGTCTAATGAAAATGGTTATTGTAATATAATGAAACGTTGTTACAATTCGCCTGTTTATTTTATAAAACCTTATAAACACTCATCTGGTTTACCCCAGAAGAACGACATTTTTCTTATTATCTTTTTGATAATTTTACATTGGATAAAACAAACAAATTTGTCCACGAAAATCAATCACAACTTACTTTGAAAGATTTATGTTAAAGAAGATTGGCACAAGAACGAATTCAATTTGAATTTGATCAATTGCGAGAAAAAAATGTTTGTTTTCTCGATAAAACCAAACTACCACTCACCAAATGAAAATATGGAGATAATATTCAATTATACACCTCTCTTATCAATTACGTTTTATAAGTAAACGTTTATCCTTTTTTTATTTTTAAAGACGATATCTTTATACTTTATTTCATTTACTTTTCACAGAAATATCCTGTTTTGCTGATCCACGTAAACAGCTGGAAATACATCTAATGCGAAAATTATATCGTTTAATTATGGAATATATAAATTGGTCCAAAGAACAATATTTTTATACTACTGAATCTTGTTTTATTCATTTTAATATTAATAATCAATTTTTTTAATTTTTTTTTTTTTGAATAACTAATAAAAAAAATGCAAAGAAGCAAACGCTTTTATAAATACGACATTATCCACATTGTTAGTTGGTTTACATCCGAAACAAAAAATAACATAGATCGAGACTTGAAAACGTTAAAAGAATTATGTAAAAGAAAATTGGCTGTTAGAAGAATTAAAATCGAATTTGAATTATTAAAAGATCAGCTTGGAGATTTATATTTTCGTTATGATGAAAACAGTTCTAATGTTGACTTTTTTTATACTTGTGAATTTAGTTCTTTAATCGATCATAATTTATTTTATTGGTTACAAAGGAAAAATTATATATTCTTTATTCGAAATATTTAGATCGCACTATAATAATCATTATATTAAAAGTGTAGAACTTGATTTTTTTTATAATTGTATTAGAAAATACATTCAATAGGCATAAGATCAATAGTATTATATTCACGAAAATAATTTTGTACATTATAAAAATAACACTTTATATTTATAGACAAACTAATAAAATGACCAACAAACAGCATTATGGCAACAACACCAACAATTTGTCAATACATAGAATTGTGTCATCACAAAGAATGTCAAAAGACTAAACTTGTTTATGCGATGAATGTCGAAAAAAAATTTTACATCAATAATATCATTTTTAGATAATTTTTATTGTAATTTTTTTATAATTTTTATTGTAATTTTTTTATAATTTTTATTGTAATTTTTTTATAATTTTTATTGTATTTTTTTTAGATTACATAATAAAAAATGGAAAATGAAACAGATACAAAAGAAGAACTTTTTGAAGAAGAATTTTCAGAAGAACTTTTTAGTTAAGAAAAATTACAAGAATTTTCAGAAGAACTTTTTAGTTAAGAAAAATTACAAAGAAGTTTCAGCTGTTGATTATTTAGAACTTTGTGAATGTGAAAAAAACTCATGTTTAGAATGTAAAAAGCGTTTTAAAGATATAACGGAAGTGTTATCAGAACTTAAAACATTAATGAATAATTTTTTTATTGTATTTTATTATATTTTTTTATTGTATTTTTTTTAGATTACATAATAAAAAATGTCAAACTTTAAATTACATGTTGAACATCACATCACTCAACTGTTATTATTAACAGCTGTTATTCACGATCAAACTCGAACGATTGGGAGGTTATTGGATCAAACAGAATCTTGTTCAAAAGAAAGTTGTACTGGCTTGAGTCCTTGTGATTCTTGCAAAACAATATATGATTTTGTGAAACATTATATTCGTGAAGAAAATATTAAAAAAACTGTGCTTAATCGAAATGTTTGAAAATTATACTTATATTATAAAACTTTTGTAATTATTTTTTAATAATTTTTTTGTAATTTTTAGGTTACATAATAAAAAAATGGTTATGGTTTATGTATTTGAAAACAACGCTAAAGATTTTTTTAAGAATAAAAGTGGTTGTTTGGAAGATTGTTTGGAAGATTATCATCTTAAAGAATTGTTTCAAGAAGAAATGACTCAAGATGAATTTGATGAATTTGTAAAACAAGTGCAACAAATTAAACCTAAAAAACTACGAGTTGATAAATATTCAGAAGAAAAAACTTTTAAAAGAGAAAAAGAAAATTTTGAAGCATTTTGATTTTTAGATTGGCGTATGAGTGAACAAGCTTCTGAAATGTGTGAAAAAGTAGCTAAAAAAATAGGAGTTAACAAAACAATACTCTTATTTGTTTGTAAAAAACCTGATTTTGTTTACGAAGTTTTATGTAAAATAGCTCAATGTGAATGTATATCGAATTGTGTATTTTGTATTTTAAATGCTTGTTACATTTATGCTGAAATAGGAAGAATTTTTTAAATTTTTTAAAAAAATGTATTTTTTTTTAGATTACATAATAAAAAATGGAAAAAAATATAATATTAGCTTGCAAAAAGTTGGGATTGTCTGAAGTGTTGATAAAAAAGACTTTTCGTTATCATAAAGATGGTATTAATAGTTTAGCTTCGTGTTGAAACTTCCATGTAATGATAAGTGATGTATTGTTCGTCATTCGACAAAGAGTTGTTTCGTTCTCACGAATACCTCTTTCTCCTGATTTATTGCATTCAGTTATGATTTAAGACTTGCTATTTTTTTCTATCCATACTTAAATACAACATAACAAAATTAGAAAAAAGTCGTAATGTAAAGTATCTTTAGTAGATGTTCCTCCAAATCGTGGAAGAAGTTGAAACTACAAATAATTTAATAAAAAATGCACTTTTTAATATCTATGGAATTTCAGTTTATAATCAAAATATAAATTCTGCTCGTTTAGTAAAAGCAAAACCTATTTAAATATAAACAGTCTTGAATAAAATTTTTTAAATCATAGTCAAATTTTAAATGACAGAATATTGGACTTGAAATAGAAAATATGAGCTTTTTACAAAAGTTGTTTTATTTGCAAGTATCCCACACTGCTCCTCTAAATTTCTATACCCATTCAAGGTTTGATTAGGTCCAGCAATAACTTCTAGATGAACTTCACCACTTTCTATGTGCTCTGAACTTGGAATACCCATTATTTCAACTGATATTCTCAACTCTTTAATTTTATTTGCCAAATTTGCTAGCTGATAAAGACTTTTTCTTCGGAACTCTGTTAAATACATTACATTATTCAGATAAGAAACATATTTTAAAAAAACTATTAAAATTTTGGTGCACTAACTTAATTTTTTTTTAAATCTATTTTAAAATGTATGTTGTCAAATGTATGCTTAAAAAATTTTATGCAATATTTAATCAAAGTCCATATTTCATAGTTATAAGATCCAAAGATGAAAGAAAGATTATAGCTTAAGCAACTGCATTGGCTACATCAAGCATAAGACAATAAAATTGAAAAACTTTACAAGTTTGATAACTTTCTCGCTTGATAAATTTCATTGACTTGGGGTGCAGTTGCCATACAACTGCTGTTTGTTTGAAAGTTTCTGTTTAATTTTAGGGGTGGTTGTGGAAATACAGATGGTTTGACTACAATATATGAGATATAGTATGTTGGAAAAGTGTGTAAAGACACTAAGACGCCTTTTATTGACACGTCAAGTGAGTTGAGAGAGGGCCCGTCAAATGACGGACGCCAAGTGACGGTAAAATAGTGGGGAGGGGAAAAAAATGTTAGGAATTTTAATTTGTTTAATGAAGCGTGATGCGCGTGCGCAGATATAATAGAGGTTCAGGTGTAAAAAAATTTATTCATATAAAAAACCTATTACAATCAAAAAATGTTACAATAAAAAAATGGTTACAATATTGATTTTTTTTCTTCTCTGAAAATAGGGTATTTTTCTTTCACATCATTTTCAAAGGTCATGTTTGGGTAAAATTGTTTTCCAATCGTAATGTAGAGATTATAAATATTGAGTTCTTCAACAAATGGTTTGTTAAATTTTGTAGACATTTCCAAAACGAATAGTGCTTCTTCAACTGACAAAACAATCTTTTTTTTCACCAGACAATTAGAATTTCCACACATTGTATTAGTTAGCTAAAAAATAAAAAAAATAAATTTATTCATATAAATATTTACAATTGAGTTTAAACGGTGGGGCATCACATATCCACACTTCTTTAAGCTCAAAGGGTGGGGCGTCACATATCCACTCTTCTGTTTCTTCGACTTCTTTTTCTTCTTTTTTTTCTGTTTTTAAGTTCTTTACTTCAAGTTTTGCGCATTTTTCAAAATTAAGACCTCGGAGAGGTCTTTTTAATTTCGTGTTGTTAATTTTAATTTCAAAACTTTCACCATCGAGTTCAAAATCCCAAGCATCAATTTTAGTTGTATTATTCATTTTTTTATCTGAAAAAAAATAAAATGTTAGTATAAAGTTGTATAAAATAGGAATAAATAAGCAATAAAAAAAAATAAGGAAAAAAAAAGACAAAAATGTAATAAAAAATATATATTCTGAATAAAAAGTTATTATTTTTGGATAGGCAACTTTGGCAAACGCCACATTTTTTTGAACAAAAATATCTCTTGTTGATCGATTGCGAATGCTGCAAAGCTTCTTTGTTCATGATAAAAAAATAAGGGTACATTGCTGAAAAAAAAGAAAAAAATTGGTTGAACTCAAAAATTTTTTAATTTTTTACTTTTTTAGTTGATTTTTTCTTAGCATAACCACTTGTTTTATATATTTTGTTTATTTTTTTTTAGCTATTAATATAAAATAACATCTTTCAGATGTACAAAATTATGAGATGAAATAAAATGATACGCTCTGTAGCCCAATTTACATAATCTTTTAATAAAATATAAAATTGATCATATTGAGCATTATTTAAATAAGAATGAAAATAATGAGATAAAAATATTTCACTGCTTATATATAAAAATAGGCTTGTTCGTAAAAAAATTCTAAATGTTCTCTATATAAAAAACGAGGTCCACAATGAGTTGATATGTAAAAGGATTGATCCCAAATAATATATTTAATATCGTAGTATTGAAATGGTATCAGTTTAGGTAGTTTTTTTAAAAATGCTTTAATTTCGACTAGTATTCTAGCATAACCCATTTTCTTTTACAAAGTTGTTTTAACGTAGGCACTTTTTCATGTTTGTAGTTTAGTCTTGTTTGTCCACAAAACCATACCCATTTTTCATAATGCATATCGTATTCTTTGAAAGTTTTTCTTTGTACTTGTATTTTTTTATAAGTTATCTAAAAAAACTAAAAAAATTGATTTACAATATTAACATAAATAAAAAAAGGTTCTGTAATATTAAAATAATGTTGATTTGCCCAGTATATATAAGACATTATTAAACGATATAGTGTTTTTATTAAATCTGTTTCTAGTTGTTCATGAGGGTTAGCTAAATACGATATTTCTGTAAAAAGCAAATGAAATAGTCGGTGTAAATAACGTCTTTGAAGATGAAAAAATAATAAATGTTTCTTTTTTTTAACATTCCATTCGTAAAAGATGTGTTATTGATAACCATCGAATAATTTTCTAATTTCATCTTTATTTTTCCATTTTGAGGGTAGTTTAGTTTTATCAAATAAAGAAGTGATTTTTTTTGTAATTGTTCTAATTCGATAATGATTCGTTGATGTGCCAAGGTTCTTTTACATAAATCTTTCAAGGTTAATTGAGATTGATTTTCGTTGGTAAATTTGTTCGAGTTATCCAATGTACTATCATCGTAATCAAAAAGATAATAAGAAAATTGTCGTTCACAAGGTTCAAACCAATTTATTGTTTCGTGTTCAAAATTTTCAATGCGTGAATGAATGTTATTTAAATAACTCCAACTATCTTTAGTTTTTTTGTCCAATTTTTTGACTTTTTTTTCTCGTTCCATTTGTTTTCTATGTTTATGCAGTAAGTAGTGTAATGAAGTAAATTCTTTTTCAAGTATGTAACCAATTTTGCCCCAGTTGCTGCCCATTTTTCTAATTAGTTATCTAAAAAAATTATAAATATATAAAAAATACAATAAAAAAAATTATGTTTGGGAAAGAAGTCATAGTTTTACTATACAAGTAAAAAACTATGAATTCTTTCCCAAAAAAAAAGTTTTTAGAAGAAATCAGGTTCTTGGGCACATTCAGGTGCTTCAGGTGGTTCAGCGTTAAGAAAATGATAAAATTTGAAAAGTTCTTCTTGCTTGGCCTCAACGACAGCACTTGGATAAAATGTGTTTGGTGGAGAATAAACAGGTGGTAGATTTTTAACTACGCTTTCTTCATAAGTAGGTAGTCGTGGTATTTGATTTTTATATTTTTTTACAATGTCTAAACGATGAATGTTTTTACACAATACAAGTAAAAATTCCAATTTGCTTTCCAATGATTCATAAATATGTCCTTGTTCGTCTTCTATAATGTTGTCTTTAAAGTACTCTATAATATCCATGGCAGTTTTTAAATTTTCTTTGATTCCAAATGGTATTTTCAACATAAAACTGATACTTTTCACTTTGGCAATAGTTAGTTCAAGACTGATTTGTCTGAATATTTCTACTGAATTCATTTTTTTTTTATTAGTTAATCTAAAAAAATAAACGAAGTATAACAAAAATATGAATACATAGTGACATAAAAAATATGAATGCATCCAAAAAAATGAGAAAAAATCATTTTTTTACATAAATATATTATTGAATAGTAATCGTAATAAATAAATTATTAATAATAATAAATTGTTTTAGTTCTTCGTGCAAAATGAAATTGGGGAAACCAACAGCTACATTATATTCTTTGGTAGGTTTATCAAAAGAACTTGCGTTTAAACTTTGAATATAATTTTCTGGGGTGATAGTATGAGCAAAAAATTTATCATTATTTCTTAGAGTAAAAGTTATTATTTTGGTAAAGGGCCATTTTAAAACATCATCGAGCTTGCTTCGAATGAGTTGGAAGAAAGTGGCAAAATTGTTTACATTTGTGCTTCGAGTATATATTTTTATTCGATAATAATACCCATCTGGTGAGTAAACAGCTTGCGAATAATAAGCTTCATCTGATAGCAGTCTTAGATTCATTTGATCAAGTTTGATGATATGTTTGTCTTTAAAGAGGTGTTGTTTTACTTGTGGTTGTTGAACTGATTTTTTTAATACTAAGAATTCTGTGCTGTTTTCTTCTACAATTTGATTGAGTTTTATGATTTCTTGTTTGAGATTTTGTACATCTTCTTGATTTGTTAACATGGCTATGCTGTCATATATAAGATTTTTTAATTCTAGCATTTCGTTGTTGGTTTCTTCCAAGGTTTTTAGTAATTTAGCATTCTGTTCATTTAGATTTTTTATTTCTTGATCGTCTTCTCTTTGCTTTTGTAAAATATCTTTATAATCAACAATTTGTCTGGCAATAGTATCTTAAAGATTTTTGACACTGTTTATGCTGTAGTTGAATCAAAGATTTAAATAGTTTAAGTTTGATTCACCATCTTGAATAATTTGCTCCATATGTTGATTTTGTTGATCTTTATACTGATGGAAACAAATAACAGAGTGTTCATAATAGTTGTCAACAATAACAGTATTACAGAAAAAACATATTTTTGGTTCATTTTTGAGAACTTCGTAATCACACTCGTGATTTAATGAATCTTTTACTTTTTTTTGCATGTAAAACACTCATGAAAGTTGATTTGATCAAATTTATCTTTGGTGCATTTGACTTGATGATCCATGAGTTGTTCTACAACAAATTTTTCATCACAAAACCAACATGGAAATTTGTCCATTTCTTATTAGTTGCTGAAAATAAAAACATTTATTTATATAAAAAAACATAATAAAAAATACACCAGTTTTTAAGAACAAAATAGAATGATTAAATATATAGAGTTAATAAACATGGCGACCAGGTTAAATAAAAGAAAAAAATCGTCCATTTCAATGTGTTTTTGATATAATAAAGTTAAAACTCTAAAGATTCTTTCATTCGTGTCTCGATAGTCTTGTTGTATACATTCAATTTCTCTTCTTTTATATCAGAGGTATTGAGCCAAACTTTCCCATTGCCATTGTAAACGTCCAGCTTTTTTCAGTTTAATTTGAAAAAAATTCATTTTTTTATTTTTGCTAACAAATATAATAACTAATGTAAACAATTTAATATAAATATTTACATAGTGATAAACTAAATAAAAGTTTTTCATTATCAATTTCATTTTCCCACATTGATAAAATAAACTATAAGTAATTTATTGCTCTTTTTTTGTTTGTGTTGTGTTGAAAAACGAATAGTGTTAAAATAATTTTTAATTTATCCGAGTTTTTTACATAATTGTCATCTATTTTCTTAATATGATTTCTTTTAAATTTTAAATATACTGCCAGTTGTTTCCATTCGCCATGGAGTTGTTTGCTCATTTTTATTATTATTTGTTTAATCATTTTTTTCTATTGTATTAGAAAAAAGTTAACATAAAAATGCAAAAAAAAATATAAACAAAATTAATATAAACACACAAAAAAAAAAGAATATAAAAAAATTTATTTTCTACAAAAAATAATTTACATAAAATTTTATAAATTTTGACTTTCATGATACGGATTTTTAAAAAAAAAAAATGAGAGGGAAATATTAAAAAAATGTATTTATTTTTTATTAATAAAAGCACTAAAGTTAAACTATGAGAAGGCGACTCGTCAAGCCTTTACTTTTTTCTAAGTATTTGAATTAAATCGTTAACAGCTGACTGTCGTTCATCTAAAAGAAAAAATATTTTTATAAAGTTATTGATAATAATAAATTTTCAAAAAAAAAATATAAACAAAAAAAATGAAAAAATTACCCAATTTAGCATTGTAAGGTTTTACTTGAGCTATGAGTATTTTTTTCCCATCTCTTACTATAAATAGTTTTGGAAATACAGGACTGTTATCTTTTTCTAATGGGTACATTCTTTTATTTATTTTTATATAATAAATTTTTTTTACTAAAAAAATGATTAGTTGTTTTATATAAAAAACTCCATGTTCTTTTTTGTAATAAGCAAAAAATATATATATATATATAAAAATATCATTTTTTATAAAATGCCTAAAATAAGGTATACTCCTAGATCGTTAAACTCTGTCAATATGGCACGTACAAAAACAACAGTTCCTAGAGCAAAAAATGCAGTTCAAACACAAACGAGTACAAAACAGAGTTCAACATTGACACAGACTGAAAGTCAGTATTTACCGAGCAATTGTAAAAGAATATTATCTTGTTTACGAAGAACAAATAACAGATATAAAGATAATAAAACAAACCGTAAACTTGGAAGAGTTGGTAAAAGAATAAAACGCTTGATTCATACTGCTGAATCATATGTCGATATTAAACATCAATTAAAAGAAGCAAACATAAGACGAAAAAAATAGAAACAAATAATATATTTTATAATTTATTATAACTTTTTAAAAATTTTTTTTTAAAAAAAATCGCACTTTCTTTTATTGTTGTATCAAATGCGATTTTTATTCTTTTTTTCTAAAAAAATAAAAAAAATCTTTAAAAAAAATGTATTTTTTTTATAAAAAAAATATTTATATAAAAATAACTTCGTTCTTCGTTCGTTGTAAATAATTTTTTAAATATTTCTTCATCGTCTTCGATGAGTATAATTTCCTTTTTATTAGTTATTTCTTCATTAGTTATATCGATATCGCTGAATTCTAAATCTTGCGGAATAAACTCTTCCATTTTACTCGACTTTAATATACAACGTTTCACAAATCTTGTTCTTGCCATTTAATTTTGTTAACAAAAAACACGCTTTTCATGTATAAAATTTAATCTCTACAGATTAATGCGAAATAAAAGACAAAGTGATGTAACTTTATGCAATGAAAAGAAAATGCTGAGTCATGCTAGTTAAATTTAGAAAGTTTTAATACCGCTTTTATAAACAAGATTAAAGAGATTAAAATACGGAGTAAACAACTTTTTAAAAACACTGCGAAGAAAAAAACTCTGCGTAAAGTGCTAAAATGTTAATTCAAATGAATTCAAAACTTCATGAACCAACACATCAACGTAGCATAGTGCATTCGCTCGCCGCACTATGTTTTAATCGCCATGTCATTAGACCGTTGTAGGTTCGACTCTCGTTGAAGGTAGTAGAAAGTTTAGAAAGATTAGAAAGTTTAGAAAGTTTAGAAAGTTTAGAAAGTTTAGAAAGTTTAGAAAGTTTAGAAAGTTTAGAAAGTTTAGAAAGTTTAGAAAGTTTAGAAAGTTTAGAAAGTTTAGAAAGTTTAGAAAGTTTAGAAAGTTTAAAAAGTTTAGAAAGTTTTAAACTTGTAAACTAAAATGTAAACAGGGGGCGCTAACACCGCTCACTGATGTAATGTGGAGTGTGTGTGAACGAGTGAGCGTACGAGTGTGTGAGTAAATAGGTTAAAGAAATCAGGCAGGACTAAGAAAGTTAAGTAAGGACTAAGTAAGGTTAAGTAAGTAAGTAAGAAATACGGCCGTATAAAAAATAAACACTATAAGAAAAACATAAGTAAGTAGGCCTACTAAGACAAAGTAAAGATGAAATAAGTAAGGTTGTGTCAGGGTGACACCATGTTTTTTATCTTGTAAAATTAAAAAGATAAAAAAAAAGTTAAAGTCAAAAAGTTAAAGTCAAAAAGACAAGTCAAAAAAATGAGTGCAGATGATATTGATTTTTCCAGTATGATTGTAAGACGGAATTTGTTTTCAAGACCTGCCTATTGTAAAAGTAATTTAAGACCCAAATATACTTCTAAATTACCCAAATATACACTTGATGGAAAATAGCCTTTTTATAGAGATGCTTTTTTTGAATTTTTTGATAGGATCCTAATAATACAGAACTAAGAGTACTAAGACGTAGAAGAATTAAGAAAAATTTGAAAAAAATAAAGCGTCAATATTGTAGAAAAGCACTGATGTGTTATCGAAAAATAAAAAGCAAGTATATAAATAATAAACAAAATCGTGAAATGGATCGAGTAGGAAAACCGATATATCGTTTTGTTTTAACAAAAGTGGATCGCGATAAACAAAGAAATATTTTTTAAAAAATGAGACATCGAAGGCATAGAGGTCATAGGACTGCTAAAAGGTATATTTTTTTTCATCGAAAATCGAGACCTCATCCTAGATCTCATTATTCTTTAATTGGTAAAGGGCTAAAACGTATACTTAGAAAACGTGGTAAAGGTATCCTTGGTAGCCTATTAGGAAATATATCCGTACTTGGTGGTGTGTTTAAAACTATATTTTAATCGGATTAAAAAACAAGTATAAAAAAGCTCAACTCTACAAAACGTTTATTTACAAAAATGAATTCAACAAAAGTGTGTAAACATGCGAGAAGAAAAACTCATATTAGAAAGTATTGCGAAAATTGTTTTATCGAAAGAATGAGAAAACACGTCCAAGAAAATTTAAAAGAAATATCTATGGTTGTTAGAAAACATGAAAAAACACAAGAACGATGAGTTAAAAAATTTATGAAATGATACTAGTGCGTTTGGCGATTACATTCTGACTTATGAATACAAAAATGGCATCGTTGAAATCAGAAGCGGCGACAAAGAAAATGGACACTTGAAAACATCCACTTCTTTTGGTGGATTTATATTTGATTTTGATATTATAAATAAATTATATTGTCTTTCACATATAAAGGACGGTGTGTTTTATGTTGGTAATAAAATACCAAAAATAAATTGATAAAAAAAAATATTTAATGGTGTTTTTTCTATTGTTTTTTTTTTAAAAAATACTATAAATTTAGAATGTTTTTTTTGAAATAAAAAAATTCATTTAAAAAAAT
The DNA here is from genome assembly GCF_038396675.1 of Hydra vulgaris. Taxonomy (NCBI): domain Eukaryota; kingdom Metazoa; phylum Cnidaria; class Hydrozoa; order Anthoathecata; family Hydridae; genus Hydra; species Hydra vulgaris. Next base: position 6,652,951 of record NC_088928.1, on the reverse strand, counting down.
TGTTGTAAAGAAAAAAAAAAATGGAGTTTAAAACTTGTTTAAATGAATTTTATAAATCTATTATAAAAGTAGAAACTTCCAAGTTTGAAGCAAATGATAGTTTAAAACAAGTCCAAGGCAATTTCAAATTAGTATTTCGTTTAGATGGACTAGCTGAAATTAAAGTAACTCGCTCAAACGAAAACGCTCATATTGATTTTATTTATGATAAAATCAACCAAGAATTTGAAATGGTATATGAAGACTTTGTTGATGTTATTAAAGAGTCATTTAACATTTGGCTACTTGAAGAAGTAGAGCTTATAAAAAATGACTTTTTAAACTTATGCAGAGGATTGTTATCCGTTTCCACAATAATCTGATTTTTATATTTCACTATTTAAAGCTAGTAGTAATGCAAAGGGAGATTTTTCCTTGTCACATCGTTTAAAACAGGGACAAATTATTAAAGTAACTCGTTCCAATGATAAACTCAATATTGTGTTTATATATGAAAATGGAGAAGAACATTCTTATGAAATAACTGAAAAAAATATTTTATCGTTAGCTTTAAAACCTCTTGGAGGATGGTTTATTGACGAAAAAGGCAGCAAAGACATTATAGATCTAAAATACGTAAGCGAGGAAGAGTCAGACGAGGATGAGGATTAGCTGATTTTATAACCCCTAAAAATGTAACGAACGCATTTCAAGTGGGTTCGCTGTTATACGGTATAAAAAAAGCGTGGAAAGGCAAAAAAACAAAAACTACTACTGTTCCTGTTGTTACAAAACCCGTCAACCCTTATATACCTCCGGATAAAGTGTTTGAAGTATATTAAAATAAAAGACAGTTGTAAAAAAATATTATTTCATCAAAGGATAAACATGTATAAACAAAATATTGTTTTATTTTTCTTCTTCTTTTTTCTTTTTATATCGTTTTATGGTAATTGTTTTTTTTCCCTTGCAAGTTAAGCAACACGTCTTGCGAAGATGTATTTTTGCACTTTTTTTTGTATTTATGTTATAAATCCATACTTCGTTGTTTAATACGCGTATAGTACAATCTTTTAACAATGCATTATTTTTTTTTCTTTTAAGACCACGAAAAAAAGCTCGCCATAACCATTACACGTAACACATTTTTCTTCTACAACGTCTTCAAGTAGCGTGTGTGCTGTTCTCTTCATGTTTGTTTATATTAAATTCAGAGCTATCTGCCTTTTTATTTCTTTTTAAGTCATGACATCATCAATAGGTACATCCAAAAAATTGATTAGCAGTCTTTAATCGTGTGTAATTGTTTGCATAAATCCTATCCATTTCAGTTTGGATCATGTAATAAATATTTTCTCGTTCATCACAGATGGATTAGCTTGAATATCCAATACAAATAATTTGTCCCACGTAGCTTCATAATTTGTTCTTAAGAATCCAGAATCTTTTAAAAATCTTTTAATAGCATTTTGTGCCAATATTTGTTTTTCATAAATATCATAATTCAAAGGAATTTGTTTTGTTTTCATAGACCACGTTTCAGATTTTCCTGTTTTCTCATATATAAATGCAATTGCATGTCTTTTTCAAACAGTTGTTTGGCAGTGTTATCAAGGTGTGGAAAGAGTTCTCTTTTAATAAATTGAAAAAATGAATAAAGATTTAGTTGAATTTGTGCAGAGGCATGAAGAGTTGTTACTTCATAAAAATAATGGTTTAACAGTCTGCACAATGAAGGTAAATAAATTTGATCAGTATATAATACATTTTTACTGCGAAAGACTAGAGATACAAAATAAGCGGCAAATGCTTCACATAAACTACTATCAGTCCATTGAAAAGGAAACTTGTTGTATGAAAAAAATACGTTTTGATTGCCAGTAACTATATTTTTAAATAAATTTGGTAAACCAATAAAATTCGCGATTTTCTGCGGTCCATTCTGTAGGAAAATGATTTGATTGTCGCATATAAGAATTAATTTCAATTTCATTGTAGTTTATGTTAATAGTGTTGATTTGTATATTGCTATTGACTTCGTCTACTACTTCAAACAAATATATATAAAATCTTAAATGTTTTAGAATTTGTTGCAACACACTTTCTTCTCCTAAACTATCATAACAAAAAAAATGACCCTTGTCTATTTTCATCAACACTCTCCAATGTCGACCTGCTTCTTTTGTGGTTTCATTGCTGTAAATGATAAAAGAACCATTTTTTTTCATTTGATTAATAATATGAATATGAGTTTTTGTTTGACTTAGCTCGTCAAAAGCATATAATCCTATAAAATAATTTTCAAATTCTGAATTTTTAAAAAATGAGACAAAGATTCATCAGTAGCCATTTTTTTTTATTCTTCTTCTTTTTCTAAACTAAAAAAACTCGTAATAAATATAGTTACAATAGCGTGTAATATATTAACAAATAAAGTTTTTTTATCGCTGGTTCCTTCCTTTATAATTCCTTCAATGTTTCTTTTAACAGATTTCTTTTTTAAAGCTCCATCTAGTTTTTCTATCAAAGAAGAGACGGTAGGTATTACTTTTGTAGTAAACGTATCCACAAAACCGTCTGTTTGATCACCATCTGTTTGATCCATAGTAGGTTTGATTTCTCTGTCTAATAGCAAAACTGTAAACTTGGCTTTATAGAGTTCAGCTATATAGATATCACCGAGTTACTTTTTCAAATCATCAAAGTGATTGAGATGAATAGGACAAAGTTGAGGGTTTTCGAGTAAATTATTAAATTGACTGTTTTTAAAATATTTTGCAATACTGTAAGAATTTAATGTTATCCTTTTAGAATCGAGTACATTTTGTAAAAAATCAAATGATTTTTTATCAGTAAAATGTTCTTCTTCTACACGATCAGATGAAGGTGAAGAACTTTAAGATTTATGTTCGTTGTGTTTGTATCTTTTAGACACTTCATCAAGCGCGCACCTGCGCAATTGTTATGAATTTTTTTAATGATGCTATCAACGCGATTTATTTTTATTAAAAAAAATATAAATAATTTTTTAAAACTTGATTTTTTATACTTTTTTTTCCATTTTATTAAAAGAATACGCTTCTTTTTTTAATAAAAAAGCAATTTTTTGTTAGTTGTGGTTGTTAGATTTCGAATTTATTACTAATCGAGAGATCCATACATGGGGAAGAAATTGCATTAGAGAGTTATGTTTACGTTCACTTAGTGATAAGAAGTTTTTTCACACACAAGTAATACCTTGTGAAAAATTTGAAAACTTGGATGAAAAAGATAAAAAAGTATTTTTATACTGTCTGAACAATATTCACGGATTAGAGTACTATCCTACTTTCAAATATACCAGCGAAATTATATTTTGCTGCTCTGTTGTGGATTACTTATAATCAATATTTTTAAAATTCGAATCTAATCTCGTGTTTTTTAAAGGTGGCAACATGGAGAAAGATGTATTGAGTACAATAAAAGATCAAAAAATATTTACATTTGATTTAAATAGATTACTATTTCCAAAATTATGTAAACTACCTACTTATATTAACAATGAAAGTTTATGTTTAGAACACTATCAACATAGCTATGCGAAAAAACATACTCACGAACACTGTCCAAAATATGAAACATTTATGTTTGCATCTTATTTAGAAGACTTTGTTGATGGTTTTATTAAAACAGGAAACATACAACAATATACAGAATTTAGTGTTGCTGAATACGAAAGAATACGATGAAGACAGATTTGCTTGTTTTAGTTGTCAATGTTCAGCTGAAAAAATTGAAAAATTTTACTATATTATAGAAAAAGCTTCTATAAAGATTGGTTTATCTAGGATTTTATTAAAAAAAACATTTTTTATTCATAAACACGAAATACGTGATTTAGCTAGCTGTAATTGTCTTTTGGAACAAATGTGTTTAGATTGTAAATATAAAAAAAAATGCAATTTTTATTTCTGAAAGAAACGATAGTGAATATAAAAAGATATGGGGAAAAATTTAAATTTGTATTATTTTTATTTTTTAGATTACATAATAAAAAATGTCAAAAACAAGCTTTGAAGAATTTGATATAAATAGAGAAGTAGACAAGAAAGGTCTCAATTTTGATGATTTTTTAGATTATGTTGCAAAATCTGATCCAAGTAGTGAATTGGAAAAAAGTATGCTTTCTACAAACGACTGTGTGATTTGTACTTCTGTTCCCTGTGAATCAAGAACTTTGCGATTTTGAAGCATGTCGTACTTGTCGAGAAATATTTATAAAATTAAAAAAACATTTATACTACAACGATTTCGTGAACAAATATCAAATGGAAGAAACAAATTAAGTTTTTGTAAACTTTTTTTTTTATTTCAAAATAAATTTTTTTTTAGATAACATAAAAAAATGGAAACTAATATAATGTTGGCAGCAAAAAAATTGGGTTTAAGAGAAGATTTGTTAAAAAAAATTTTTGAACATGTTGAAAGCGAAATTTTGAGTTTGTCATCATGTCCATTTCAAAAAAACAATATGTGTTCAAAATGTAAAATAATAAAAAATGCGGTTATACGTTATCCATTTGACGATTATAGCAGAAGGAGATATAAACATTTTTTATATATAAATAATAATCAATAAAAAACATATATTTTTTTAGATTGCATAAAAAAATGGAAAATAATATAATGTTGGCAGCAAAAAAATTGGGTTTAGCAGAAGCTTTGTTAAAAAAGACTAATGGATATCATAAAAGCGAAATTCTTTGTTTGGTATCATGTCCATGTCAACCAATCAATATGTGTTTAAAATGTAGAAAGAAAAAATATGAGATAATACGTTCAGAACATAATGATTACGAAAGGACATATAAACATTTTTTATATATTGACAATGTTCGCATTTTTTTTTGAATTAAAAAAATGTTAATTTTTTTACATAAATAAAATAAAGATAAAGAGATAATGATAACAGATAATGAATTATCTGTCGTCTTTGTCTCAGTATCTTATTTTTTTAGATTTTTTTACGTTCAGAAAAAGTTTTTTTTTTTTTTTATATATATATTGTGATCAATGTTTTGCATTAAATGTAAAAAATTTTTTAGATGGATAAAATAAGAGAAAATAATAATAAAAAAATGCTCAAGTTAATAAGTGAACAAAACAACCTATTGACAGAAGATGAAATGTTAACTGTAAAGTTTTTATTGTTGGTTCATGGACCAGACGATTTATCTTATAAACTGGAAAGACTCGTTGACCAGAACATTATTCTTATGATGTTTTTTGTAAAGTATGCTATTATGTATTTATATTCAAAATAAAAATTTATTTTAGCAAAATAATAAAAAAGATGTTATCTTTGCAACAACAAAAAGCGCTTCAATGGCTTGATGAAGGAATCAGTTTTTTATTACTGGAGGTGCTGGTTGTGGAAAAAGTTATATCGTCAAAGAAATTGCTCAAAGTATGCAAATTTATAAAACAATACATATTACTGCTAGTACAGGAAAAGCAGCTCATTTATTAAATGGAGTCACTATACACGCTTTTGCTGGTATAGAAACTGATGTTAAAAGTTTAGATTATTATAAACGACACATGCATCCAGACATTAAAAAAACGTGGTTGGAAACTGATGTTTTAATTATTGATGAAATTTCAATGATTTCCGCTGAAACATTTGATTTATTACATTTAATAGCTTGTGAAATAAAACAATGTTATGATGAATCATATGGTGGTATATAAGTTATTGCTTGTGGTGATTTTTTTCAATTGCCACCTATTAAAGGAGAATTTGTTTTTAAATCTAAAATATGGCAACAATAGATGACACAAGTTTTGGTTTTAACTGAATGCTTTAGACAAAAAGAAGATGCGCAATTTTTTAAAGCTTTAAATGAAATACGTTTTGAACAAGTTTCAGACCAAACTATTGATTATTTTATGACGCGTTGTTTTGAAAAAGATGAAAAATTAAACACTAAATATACAAGATTAATTTTTGGAAATATGGAAGTTGATGTTTATAATAATAAAAAAATGGAGAGTATAAAACAAGAAGGTTATTGGTTTTATGCTAAAGATGTAATTAAAAATCCAAATATACAATGTTTGTTTCAGATTCCAGCAGCTGTTTTTCTTAAAATAGGTGCCATAGTTATGCTTGTGAGAAATATCAATGTGTAAGAAGGTTTGTGCAATGGTACTATTGGTACAGTCATTTTAATAGAAAATAATGCAGTTTGGGTTAATATGAATAAAAAAGAAGTCAAAATTGAATGTGTCAAAGAAGAGATATTAGATTGCTCTCATGCTGTTGTAGGCTCAAGATTCGGTTTACCTTTAAAATTAGCTTTTTCTTTTTAACTGTTCATAAGCTCAAGGAAGTACAATGAATAAAGCAGTTGTTCAATTTAATTCAAAGGCTTTAATAATAGTCTTTATTATGTTTCTTTATCACGAGTTTGTAACATTAATGATATTTTTATAATTATTAATAATAAATTAGAATTACGAAAAATATTTAAAAGTATCACTGCTGATTCTGATGTTTCGGAATTTTATAAAAAGTACATGTAATTTTTTTTTTTTAGGTATAAATAAAAATGAAATTTGAATATCAAACTGAGGAAACTAAACTTAGTAACAACAGTATATACACTAAACATTTTTTTTACATCAAAGATGATTATAAAGATGAAGATATTGTGGAAGAATCACAACTTTATTCAGAAACTCAAAGTCCCGATAAAATTGTTTATCACGTAAAACAAAAAACAATGGAAGGGTTTGAAACGCAAATGAAAAACATTCTTCATTTTGCTGACTTGTTTCAAAAATTTTTAAATTTGTTGCAAATCTATTGAAGATGGTTATTGTAAAATAATGAAACGTTTTTACAATTCACCTGCTTATTTTATAAAACCTTTAGAAGGACCGACTAATTTACGTTTTATTCAAGATGCCAATGTACGAGCTGTTTTTAATATTTTAGAAAACAACAGCGGATGGAGGTTGATACGATTATGTAATATTAAATTAAAACTCTATCCAATTTAACAGAAAGATCAATGATGAAATTACGAGATTTTGAATTGTCAGGTTTTAAAAAGAAAATGCTCATGACAACGCAACAAAACATATTACGAAAAAAATAAAAAAAATACTTTTGTTAAAACAACAATAAAAGTGGAGTAAAGAAAACAAAACAGATGAACAAATTCAAAATAAGAAAAAACGCAAGAAAACCCATTACGAAAAAAAAACAAAAACTACTTTTATTAAAAAAACAACAAAAAAGGAGCAAAGAAATTGATGTAAACGAATGGTTTGGTAAATGGTATAGACCTCATTTTATAACAAAATGGCAAAATTCGCTAAAAGGTCAATCTTATACTAAACTCTTTTATAAACAAAAAAGAAAAATGTTTTTAGATTATAGTATTTGTTTGAACCAGGATTATGTTTTTATTCTGCTTTTCTAATCACTTTGTTGATTCGCCAATGGAATGAAATATTATAAACCGGACTAATTTACATACGGCGATTGCAATAGTCACTATCGTACACAAAATTTGTTTATGTGTACTAGTAGAAACTTATTTCCTTTTTTAATGACGTTTGATTGTGAAACGAGTATTACAAAGTCTCAAGAAAATGCCACTTCCAAAGTCAAATCTTTATCAGAGTTGAGTTATCATTGTCATTCCATTGTCATTCAATGCATTCATGAAACATTGGCAAGAGAATGTTTTGGTTTAGATGAACAAGGACACGTGATCACAAAACACACAGGCGTATATTGTGGGAAAAGTTAAATACGGCTCGTGAAAATAGCGAAAAATTAAAAATGGAATTACGAGTTTACGATTTAATAGCTTTAGCAGATACTTTGGTTCGATTTGCTTATGAAATCTGTTTACTGCGTTTTCAAAATTTAAATATATTATCTGAAGTAAGAAATTTAATATAGCAAGAATAAAATCCTTTATGTTCTATTTGTAGATATCCTGCAGATAAAATACGACAATCTGATATTTATAAAAATAAATTTTCTCGCATGACTCCTCAAGAAATAGAAAGATTAAATCATAACGAATTTCGTATTTACAACGACAAACGAATTCAAGTTGTTAATACCATGTTTAAAAGAGTAGGACGTTTAGAATTGTTCATGTTACCTTTGAATGTTCAGAATTTTTTAATCAACAACGATGCGGAAAAAATAAAACAAGAATTATTTCAAGTATCGAGTTTGTTTTACATTTGTTGTAGATGGTGGGAAAAATTTGAATACCTACCTCCCACTAACGGTTTGTTAAGTGATTATGTGAGAATAACCAGTGGAGAACTTGTAGATTATATGAAACAATTGGCTTCCCTTATCATGACCGATCATCAACTCGAAAAATACTTTGATCAAGATTATATGGACTTGTTAGATGATCCCTACTTTTTAATCAAAATCTTTCGCAAATGTATCAACGAAGTAGGTAGTCAAAATACAGATAACCTCTATTTTTTGTTTCTTATGAGAAAGTTGAAGCAACCCGTCTACGAATTATGGTATCATTGCATGTTGGTTTCTTTTAATAAACAATTTGAAAAAAATTTAGTTTATCCGATTTTATTCAAGATAAAAAAAATAGAGAAAAAGTTTTAAATTAATGCAATTTTTTTCTCAACGCTTTTGAAAATTATCTTGTTATTGATCACGATCATTTTTCAGGATAAGTATATGGATTAGCTCATGATTATTACAACAAAAATTTAGACAGATATAGTCAACATTTGTCCTGTCCTGTTTTTGCTCACAACGCTTCTTTTGATAGCCGTATTATGATTGTAGAAGGTTTACATTTTTTTTTGGATATTCCGTTATACGGTCATTTGGCTGAATCTGAAACAACACCTTTTAACGCTTTTATAAAATACAGCAACATGGAAGATGTTTTTGTTATATCTAAAAATGTGAGCAAAGTCAATATTATCTGCATTGGTTAATATATTAAAATTGCGGACAGCTTGAAAATTTTAAATTGTTCCTTTGAACAAGCCAGTAGTATGTTATCTTAAAAAGCTCAAAATCAAATTGTCAACACCATGTTGCATTATTTACAACCTTTTCATCCTGAAATTAATCATTTAACTGACAATCGAGAGTTTAAAAACTGTTTTATTAAAAAAATATTATTTCCTTACTCGCAAATAACAAACGAACTATTAAACATTGAATATAAAACATTACCTCCTATTGAATTATTTGCTCAAAACAATTAAATGAAGTCTAAAAACGTACAAGAAGGAGTTAAAAAATCAAAGAAGCTTATGAAGGTGTTCAAAAATTGTGGAACTTTTTAAATTTAAAAACTTTAAAGTCCTTATTGCATATTTATACTGTACTCGACACAGTAGTATTAGGTTCTGTTATGATTGACTTTGATGAAAGAACATTTGAATTTACAAAATTTCATATTCTTAATCATGTTAGCATTTTTAGTTATACAAGCAAATTAAATTCTGCCATCAGTTTAATTCCTGCTCAACTTCCTCCAACTAACGAACATCAAAAAATGATTAAAAAGAGTATTCGAGGTGGCATGTCAACCAACGGTACACAAAAATACGCCATTGATACAGATTACTTTGAACCTAAAATAAAAGAACTCTGATTAAACAGTGTATTAAGAGGTTGTTTAATTTTAATGGACGAAAATGGTCAATACGGAGGAGCTCAATTAAAACCTTTACCTTTTCACATGAAATATTCTTTTGATTTGGAATGTATTACTTTAGACGATGTGATTTGAAAATATCATCGTGTTAATTTAAACGGATTCTCAACTAGTGCTTTAGTGCATTGTCAAATTACCATGAAACCAGAGTATCAAGATCAAGTAGGAGGTTTTTCACCCATGGTAGAAAAAGAAATTATATCATTACAAGATTATTCTCCAACTGAAATTGTATCTAAACGTTATCTCAAAAACAATGGAACCTATGGTATAGAAAAAGACAAAACCATTAAATTGGTCATGAAATTAAGTTCGCATGAAACTTGTGAATTTTTAGACACTTTAATCTGGTTGACTACGTGCTGTGGATGTGTTGTTGAAAGAATTTATAAAGTGCTCCCTTTATGGCGTTATCCTTTAGCTCAAAAAATGGTAAAAAGAAATATAGAAAAAAGAAAAGAAGCCATTAAAAAGGGTAACAAGGTAGTCGATGCTTCTTGCAAATTACAAATTAACGGACATTACGGAACATTAAGTCAACAAATTGCACAAAAACTAAATACTACTTTTATCAACCACGAAGAAAAAGCATTTCAAAACATCATTGAAAATTTTCAAAACATTCGCCATGTTTTAAATCGAGAAGGTCAAACGGATGAAAATATTAGGTTGTTACTTCCTTTTCATTTTCAAAATTTATTATATAACGGAGCCATGTTTATTGGTGTTGAACCCGAAAGATATAAATTGGATGTTTTTGAAAATAAAGTATGTTTAGATTATTACGACGCTGTCGATTTTAATTACGACGATTATTTTAAAGAAATTCTTTTCACTTTGATGATCAATGTCAAAACAAAAAGTATTTTATTTCACGATGAAAACAATCATCACGAAATGAAAGACGTCTTTGAACTCTTAAAATCAAAGGATCATAAAAATGCTCTCATTTTAACAACCAGCAAAAAATGCAAACTCATTAATAAATCTTTACGTATTGTGGCTTCACAAATTTTATCTTATGCTAAACTCAACGTAGGACGTTTTAGTTGGGAATTGGGACAAGTATGAGAAATCATGGAGCTGAAAAACATTTGGTAGGAACACATACTGGTTCTGGTTGTTTTTTCATTACGCAAAAGAAAAAGAAAAACAATATGCTTTCTTCAACATTTCGCGAAAAAGTAGAAGAATGGATTTATTTTTCAAAATTTGGAGATCGTTAGATGGATTATTCCAATTATAAAAAAATTCACCCTTTTTATTCCACTCTTTACCCCAAAGAAACTGATCATTTTCAAAACGAAATACCCCTCCTTATTACATTGCTCAAGCTTTTGCTATGAGACCTAAATGTTATAGTGTTCACAGCGTCAACGGAGACGAAGAAAAAGAAAACTATCACAAAAATAGAGCTGAAGGAGTATCCAATTCTAAACTCTTATTTTCAAATTATGTTAACGGCTTTGATACCTTTTCTGCAAAAAGATTGTGTAGAGAACTTCCTTTTCCAGTGGTAAAAGAAAATCAACCTATCGAACAAAATAGAATGAGTGTTAATTACAAACAAGTTAAAATACAAACGCACACTATTGATTTTTTAAAAAGATTTACACAAAAAAATTATGTTTTTGATGACGGAGTCATGACTGAAATTCGAGATCATTATTTTTTGGAACCAATACGAGAAGCCAATTTAAAAGTTTTACCTGATATAGAAAAATTTTGTAGCGATGAACACATTCAAAATTTACTTCAAATTAAAAAAAATATTGTAAAAGAATCAGAGCGTTATCATACAATGGCGATGTTTAATCGAAAAGTTTTGATACCTTTATTATACGATATTAAAAAGAATATAAATTTGTAAAATTTTTTTTGTTAAGAAAAAAAATGGAGTTTTGTTTTTTTGATCAAAAATTAACAACCCTACAACTCGAAAACAAGTTGATAGATGTTGGTTTAAAAAATTTTTATTTAGTAGAAAATACAGAAAACGAAGTTCAATATTATCACGATAAAAAAGGATTTTTTACTTCTCGTTTAATTCTAATCACTCTAAACGGACGCGAGTTAATCCCTGAAGCATTTTAAAGTTGTTGTACAGAATGTTTACTTGAATATTTGAGTTTTGTATGTCGTCTAGGCTGTTATGAAGAAGATTGCAAGCATTGTGAAGATTTTAATAGAATACATTATAATTGTTCTTGCCTTTTAGAGAAAAAAACGAATCATAACTTAATAGAGGACACTATATTACTAACAGAATTAGCAAGACAATTGGCGATCAATTGGAAACCTTGTGGAAGATATTTAAAAGTGCACGAAAATGAACTCGATTTTATTGACGACGATTATAAATATATCGAAGAAAAAAGTTTTCAAATGTTAAAAATATGGAATCGTAACGGGACAAAAGAACAATTACTTTACGCATTGGATAACATACCAAGAATGGACATTAAAAAAATTATTTTAGACCGTTTTTTGTAAATTTTTTTTGTAAAAAAAAAGATAATAATTAAAAAAAAAAAATTTTTATTAATATAAAAAATGGAAGAAAAAGAAGAAAAACCTCTGGAACAAAAACTCGAAACTGTAGAACAACCTGCAGAGATAAACTGTAGAACAACCGTTAGAAAAAAAAGTTGATAGATCTATAACCAAAATATTAAACGAAAAAGGTTTTCATAATTTTTATTTAAAAGGAACTTCGAAAGAAACTGAACTCAAAGACGAAGAAACCAATTCACAAGTTAAATTTAATATTGTTAAACCTACTCAAGATGTATATCCTGAAAATACAATTATTACAGGACCTACAAACAGCGGATAATCGACAATGGCTAGAGAATTATTACATTGTGAAAAATTTCCTGATGCTGAAATGTTGTTTGTAATACAAATGAGAGAACCTAGCGAATCTCAACACAAAACATGGAAAAATATTATCGAATCTTCTAAAAATAATTTAGAAGCTTATGATATCATAACAGTTAACAGTCCAGAAAATTTAGATTTAGTAATACAAGGAGCCATTGGTTTTTCAAAAGATAAATACGGTATTCAAAATAGTGATCATCGATTATTAAAAACAATACTTTTATTCGATGATATTAGTGCTTTTTGCTTAAAAAGTCAACAATATACTAGCGCATGTTCTAGCGGATCTTATCACGGAGTAGGTACTATAACCTTTTTTCATTCCGTACCTTCTAAAGCCAGTTAATGTTGGAACAATTAGTGTCTCATTACAAATGTATTATTTCTTTTGACAACAACAGCGAGATGGAAAAAATATTTAAAAACGATTTTCCTTCTACTGGCAAAATGCATCATCACATTATAAGCGATTTGTTAAATAAAGAAACTTCTAATCAACACGGACATTTGGCTTTATTTAAAAGAAACTCTTCGGTAGGACGCTTGAGAACGCAGATTACGAGTAAAGAACAAAAAGCATTTATTCCAGTAGACGCTCAAGGCAAATTGGACTTTGATTATAAAGACATGAGCATTAACAAAAAAATTGTTAGTTTTCAATCTTTTCCCTATGTCAAGGCTCCCCGATTAAAAAATCGTTATTATCTCAAATCTCATCACCACAACTATAATCAAGAGAAGGAGAATAAACCCAACGAGGAAGATAAAAACGATATAAATAAGGAATAAGAACATCCGATAAAAAAAAGAAAATGGAGTGAAAGCGAAAGAGCTAAACAACTACTCGAAGAAATTAAACGACAAAAACGATATGGATTGTCCGAATCAGCAGACGAATCTTCAGATGGTGGACCCAGTTCTGATTCTGAATGATTGGGAAAGTGAAGAATTTTTAGGAATTTTACAAAACGATTACGAATTATGCAATCCTTCAAACAAAGCGAGTAAACGTCAAGCCATGAGACACAAGTTGGCTGTTCGAGGACAAATTTTTATCCCCAAAATGAATAGAAGAAAAGACATTGACGAAAACGAAATTAAAATATGGATGAAAGAAATTTTGACACGTTTTAATGCTGTAAAAATGTTAAAATGCAAACTTTTATCAGATCACGAAAGACATCAAATAAAAAACGCTTTTCAAGAATACGTTTGTATAGAAATTAAACTCTTTGTCAAAGAATATTTATATCCGTATCCAAAATTTAACGAAAACGGAAAAGTCATCATGAAAAAAGTAAAAAATGAAAGATAAAAATCAAGCTATATCAGACTTGTTTATAACAATTACGACGTTTTAAAAGAATATTCCAACTCTACTCGTTTTAAACTTTATCACAAAATTATAAATTATTCTGCTAATAAATTAATCTCATTCGACACTATACAACCTACAAAAATTGTAATTGATTTATTAAGACAACAGTTGTCTTAATAAATCGATTACGGTTTTTTTGTCGTTGATTATTGTCAAAAAGAACTCTTTTTTCAAAATAATTTGTATTTTTATGAAACATGAATAGATATAGAACTTATCACGAGTCTCCTTTATTAACTTTACGTAAAGTTCTAGCCAAAAATGCCTACAACATGGATATTTTTAATAAAAAATTATTACAAATGGATGAACAAGAAAACCCAGAAGTAAACCTAGAATCGGAAGAATCAAACAGATCAGGTTTGTCTCAACTTATTTAGAGATATGATTTACCATCTTCTCTTAATTATGCAGATCCTAATAATATTAAAAATCAAATTGCTGGTGAAGTAAGCTTTCAACAAAATTTAAATGCCTAGCTACCTCTAGATACTATGCTTAACAGCGATCTAGCTACAAATTTAATAATCGATCAAGAAAAATGGAAAACATATCTCAATGTGGGAGGAGATGCTTACGCTTTTAAAACTATTTTAAATTTGAATAAACAAAGCGAATTCAATGATCAAATTGATCAAAGAAATATAAGCGAATCTTTAAGAATGTTGAAAATTTTTAGAAGGTTTCCTATTCAAGACAGCTCTCTAACTACTACGCCTCCCTCTTCTATTCAATCTACATTAAACACTTTACCGCGTTCTACTACTTTAAACACTATTCCATCAGCTCATAAAAAAATTTATACTTTGACACCTCTTAGTAAGTTTTTAATTTTTCGCAAAACACCCAATTCAAGCGAAATTTTAGAACAGCTTTATAAAAACGAATCTGTAAAAAAAATTCCCAACTTACCTAAACATCTCGTCGATATGTGTAAAAATCAAGTCAATTATCGGTTTGGATCAAATCAAATTTCTTTACGCGTTTATAAACCGAGAAACGAAAAAGCCACTCTGAACAATTTAAAAATTTATATTTTATATCAAGCCAATGTTGCAGATGTAGAAGAATCCATAGCCAGTATTATTAACAATGTCACCAACTTTGCCTTTCAAAAAATAAACGATCCAAAACAATATTCCTTTTATGCTAACGAATTTTTAACTTTACTAACCTTTTCTCACTCTGTAGCTAGCATGAGAATAGCAGCCGATTATTATCAAATAAGACAACTTACTTTTGCGAAATTGTGGAGTTTTATTAAAAAATACAACATACCCTTCCGAAACGAAACTAAATTAACATACGAAGGTGTATATGCTGGCGCTCTAGCTCGAGATCCTTACACTGTTATGACTTCTAGTTTTATAGACAGCGAATCCATAACCGATAAAAGTTTTGGTGGAAAGAGAGCTTTTGAAATATTATCAAAAACAAAAGACATTATTCAACAAAGATGTATACAATATGGCGAAATGTTTCGAGGTTTCAAATTTGAAATTTTGAAAGAATACATTCAAGTGAACAGTTATTTACTACCCAATAAAAATATTTATGTTCGAATGTTAAATAACTATGACGAAAACGCATTAGCCAAGAGACCTATCGGAGAAACTATGCTCTATTTAACATTTAAAACTTTTTTCAACCCTGTACCTTCTTTACCTTTTAGAGATGTAACAGATGTAGTCCTATTAAAAGAAGATGTAGAGCAAACTTGTGCTAAAGGAGGAACATTGGGATTATTTGAATATATTAAATCCAATTCAAATCAATTTTACAGCACAGAAAATACAATCAAAGAAAAAAGTTTACTCGAAATGTTGATGATAATGGGTACAATGTATAATTCTGAACTCGGTCGTTTAAATTCGCTTTTAATATCCTATAAAAAATGTTTTGAATTGGATTCTAATAATATTGAAAATTTTGCGAATGCTTTAAAACTACTTACCAATTTAAAAAAAAAGAAATTTATTCACTCATCCGTTAACAAAGTCTTCATTAATACATATTCCTACACTCAAAAAAGAACCTCGAACATCTGAACCCTATTTAGCACCAATAGAAACTAAAAAAGAAGAAGAACCTACTGAAACAGCTAAAACTGAACCTACTGAAACACTTGAAACTGCTCCCAAATTATTAGGTGCTACTGCATTACCAGAACCAATAGGAGCTACTGCTAGCACTACTACAACTGATGATAGCGAAACTAGCATAAGTACAAAAGAACGACTGACAATAGGATTAAAAAGAAAACCATTAGAAACGAGATCAATGAGAAAAAGAGTAGAGGATAAAGAACGAAAGCCATTCTAACAAATAAATTTTTTTTTTCAAAAATGGGCAATATTTGAGAGATGCTACTGGCAACCTTGTAGAAGATCAACTCACCAAATTATCGAGTCGTTTGTTTGCTTTAATAGCCGTACCCAAAATTAAAAAAGTTTTGTTACAATTGCACAGTTTAAAAAAAAATCCAACCAATTTAAAATTTTATGAACAATTAAGAGCGCTTTTAGAAAGTTCTATTTGTGCCAAATGGAACGGTCTTATAACAGCTTGGTCACACGTCACTCTACTTTTTAAAAAAACAACGGATGTCAACGTTAAAAAACAAGTGCCTAGGAAACCTTATGTTTACGAAACTCATCAATACTCATACAATAGACTTCGCCAATATTTTCAAGCTGATTTGGCCGATATGAGCAGTTTTAATTTAAATTTTGCTCCTCATCGACCTGAACTTTGTTTAGTTGTGGTAGATGGAGTATCTAAAAGAGTGTATTTGAGAGTCACCAGTAAAAAAACTGCTGATAAAGTGCTTAGCAGTTTTAAACATATTTTTGAAGACATTAAAAGAGACGATAAAACTTTTATCTACTTGCAAACCGATCAAGGTGGAGAATTTTTTAATAACAAAATGGAAGAATGGTGTTATGAACAAAAAATTTATCATTTTAGTTCTAAAAATTATGGAAAAGCTTACTTGGCCGAATCGACAATAGGACGATTAAAACAACTTTATCAAAAATAAGATAAAAAGGCGAACTTCAAAAAAACAATTGGAGTTTTTATATCGAGGACATGGAACAAAAACTCAACGAAAAAGAAAGAGTGACGAGTGGAATAGCTCCTGAAGATTTGGATGCTGACGACGCCAAAGGTAAAGCTCTTCGTTTAGTCGATCAATACCGCGACGACAAAAGACATGGTCTTCATTTTTCTTCCAACATGTTACATCGAGTAGAAAAAGAATACAAAAACGAAAAATTAAAAATATATAAACCTCTATCCGTTGGAACTGATTGTTACTTGAAAAAATATAAAATAGATCCCAAAGACACCTTTAGCAAATCGACTACTCGTAATCAACCCTATAGGGACACTACCAAAAAAGTTATTATTATCAAAATCTCTAAGCGCTCTAACCCTTCAGTAGAAGGTTATTTACCCGTTTATATTTATAAAGTGGGAGTAGTAGGCGATTTAAATACAACATTTAAAGTAAAACGAGAAGATTTATTACCTATTAACGAAGAAGATAAGAAGAAGAAGACATTTATTATAAAAACTTTAGCGAATGTGTTAATACTTTTTTAAAACCTTTGAAGAAAAGACTGCAAAAAAAAAAAGAAAAAAAGAAAAAATGAACAATTTAACATTAGAGGATGTTTTAGATGTAAATAAATATGATTGTACTACTTATTATTTTAGCGAAATTAAAAATAAAAATGAAACTAGCGTGCATTATAATGTCTTGAATGATTTTAGTTTACCGTTTACTCCCAACGATATTGACAAACCCACATTTAAAAATAATACCATTCTACATTTAGCGAGTGTGGATGTTCCTACTAATTTAACTCAAGTAGACGAAAACCTATCGTTTTCTGAAAACAATTACGGATTAAAAATGGAATCCAAACCTGCTATAAAAATAATGTTATCAGATATTCAAAGGGATATGATCAGCAATCCTACAAGACACATATAATATTTTTATCTTGTTACTAAAAGTGTTGTCTTGCACACCAATCATATACCCTTAACAGGTGACACGTTTCCTTGCAATGACATATTAGATATGGAAAACATGAACGCCGATCATTTGAGTTATATGTGGACCTTTAATGCGTCAGGTGGAGGTAAACTCTTTGGCGTTATGACACCCACAGCCTATCAAGATGATTTTTTTGTTAGAAACTTGGAACTTTATAATTCTAAATTAAATAGAGTTTTATATTTTTCAGACTTTTTTTCAAGTTAATATAACAAAGATAGTAAAATTTGGTCAACAAAATATTTTAATCTAAAATATTTATTTGAACCTTCAACTGAGCTTCGATACAAAACGGCTGTAATCGATTTACCCATGATAAAGTTTAGTTTAGATAGCAACAACAATGTTCAACATAATTTATTTAACGTCAATATTTCCCCATTTAGTAATAGAACCAATTATAATTTATAATGGTTTTATAAAAAAAAACGAATACGCAAGAAATCCTTCTTTTTTACAACCTATTCGATCTACCTTAAGCGTGATCTCGTCTTTACAAAAAAGAGGTTTATCTTATTTTGGTTTTTTTTCAAATAAAACAAGTGCAAGTGTGTACGTTCTAGAAGATTTTACAAAATTATTACAATGATTATATTACTACTAATTCTCTATACAACAACATATACAATTTATCATTAAATATTCACACTAGTAAACATTATTTAATTTATGCAAAACATCCGCTTTTAACCGCCGCACAAATAGCAGCTATTTCACCCGAAAGACAAATTACTCTAAACGGTATAGAAGAAACCTTTGTTCGACCTTTTATTCATATTATGCTCTCACCCAATTATAAAAATCCGGCTTTAACTGGAACAAATTTAACCGCCGACAATAATATTCTTAGTGTTGATCTAGATGTGTATGTTAATAACTTTTCACCTATTGCAGAAAACACAAAATCAAAAATGAAACACATTGTACCGTGGCAAATCGCTTTCTTTTTATTAAAAATAATAACCAACACCAACACAATGCCCTTTGAAGGCAACCTATATAACGTAGAAACTAACCTTAACGATTTCAACACACCTTATAATGTCAATCTTCGTATTCAATCTTTATGGAAAATTTGGAACGATTATGTCGACACTAAAAACCCACTTTATCCTGGAGTTTATACCAATGAAAAAATAGTACTACCACAATTTATAGATATTATCAAAGCTGCTTTTACAACTGCTTTTCAAACTGGATTTGGTACAAAACTTATCTATGTTACATCAGCTGATTTAGGCGTAGAACCTACAGAATTATTAACAAGTTTTTATCAAATTTATTTTCCTCTCTCATCCAAAAGAAAATATTATCGTTATACTTTAAAAAATATACCGTTAGCATCATCACCTTCACCTTTTTTTAACGTAGATCAAGTCATATGGCCTGAAAGAGAAATAAAAATGGAGGATGTTTTTACCGAAAGTTTAAACATGACAAACAATTTACTCAATCTCAATTTAAATAATTTGACTTTTGACGATCATACTTATGCAGGGTCCGATTTTAACATGTTTAGTAAATATCTTACAAATAAAGCAAAGGGTGTGCCTTCATGCATTCCTGATCCTTTAGACGGAACTTCAAATTATTATACTTTTTTTTCTTTACCCTCCTTCCAAAGAAAATTATTGTCATTCATTAAAATTAGCACACACCTTATGAAAGGTAACGCCTATTCTGAAATGAAAAGTAACTCCTATTCAGATTATGATACCACTTATACATGGAATAATGTTCCTATTGGTACTCCCGAAATGAAAGGCACTCCCTTTTAAGTATTACCTTCAAACTTACCTGATGACATTTATAAAATATGGACATCCGATAGCTCTTTAATCGCTAAATATAGCGCAGAAACTTTTATTGAAGTTTTAATATATTGCGAACAAAGCAAACCTATTTTTTCAAATACCATGAAAGTACCTCTTGTCACTACAACTAGTTTCAAAAGAGCTACTACACCGAGTCATAAAACATAGTTAAATAGTTTCAAAGGTCTATTACAAGAAAATAATCCAACAGAATTAATATTTTATTGCACTTCGCTTAATGGGCAATTCATTTATCAAAAAAAGAGCAATGGTACGATTGTACAAACATGGACAGATAGTTTATCTTTAAAAAATATCATTTTAAAAATGTATCAACCTGTTGGAAACAATCCTATACCTTATACTTTACTTTTACAAAGAGATCAATACAGTTTAACTCAACAAATCAATCCTTTTATTATGCAAGTCGATCAAAATGTGACAAACGCCATGTCACTAGATTTTAATATTCAAAAAAAAGACTAGCTTTCTTAAGATGAGCTCTCGTTCAAATTAGTAACTTTAATAACACCGTTTACAATTTTCCTTCAACTACAGACACTTACATTTTTATTAAATGTGATCAAGCTGTGCAATGTGGAATGTATATAAACAAAATTTATGTTCCTGGAATTGTTGCTTTTTTCAATTTATTAGACTATACTAATTCTACTCAAGTCACAACCAATATTGATTTTACAAAAGATCGTAATACTTCTATTCAAGGACAATTATCCACCTTTGATATCAACGATGTAGACGATTGGAAATAAACAAGATGGTCTTTTCTCAATTCAAAATCTGAACCGTTCACCTTTAGTAATTTTAGTTCTACCGTTTTTTTAATCCTACGTTAAAGATTCAAATGGTTCCGTTTTACAATTAACTAGTTTGATTAGTATAAAATAATGTCTTTTCTTTTTTATTATGATTAAGAAAATATAAAAAAAAAAAAAGTTGTTATTTTTTTCTCTCTCTCAATTTTACAAAAAAATGAGTCTCTTTTGTGCTAAAGTAAGATATCATAAAAATTTAGTCAATTTAGAAGAAAAAATGATGCAAGAATCAAAAATAAATTCTAAAGATCAATTGAATCAAATTAAAAATCATATGCAACAATTACAAAATCAACTTACTCAATATTCTACTAAATCTGAACTACTAAACATGAAATCCGAATTGGACGAAATCAAAAAAATAAAAAATAAAAAAGAAGAAATACAAGACGAAAAACCTCCCAAGAAAATGAAAAAAAATGTACAAATCATACCCAAACCTAAAAAACGAAAATATTCAGAATCTGAAACCGAAAGTTAAGAAGAAGAAGAAATTGTTGAAAAAAAACCTAAAACGAAATCAACTCCTTTACACATCTGTTCACAATGTTTTCAAGAAGTCAATGCAGTTGACAAAATAAACGGTTTATGTAGAAACTGTATTATTCAACAAAGAACCATTTTATCAAGTTCACTCATGCAGAATAACGGAAAAAAAAAACTAAATAAAAAAAGTTTAATTGAACTTGGTTACACTCGTGCTTTAAAAGACGTTAAAAATAAAAAAATACCATTTAAAAAAGCACTTCAGAATCAGAAGATGAATAAATAGAAAAAAAAATTATTTTTTCTTTTTTTAAAAAAAATGGGTTCATTAGCTAAATATATGAGAGATGGTGACGGCAATCGTTATACACAAATGGTCATGTTACTATTGAAGATGTTTTGGCACAAGCTGACCACAAAAATCGTTTATTGCAAGAAGCAACAAGTGGTAATATTAG
Source organism: Hydra vulgaris (assembly GCF_038396675.1). Taxonomy (NCBI): domain Eukaryota; kingdom Metazoa; phylum Cnidaria; class Hydrozoa; order Anthoathecata; family Hydridae; genus Hydra; species Hydra vulgaris. The sequence continues at coordinate 6,631,332 of NC_088928.1, read as the reverse complement.
CGCAGAATATAAAGCTATTTTAAATGAAAAATACTTTTTATTCTTTATATTCTTTAAAATCTCAAGATCAAGTCATTGCTGTTAATAATCAAAAATTTTCTTACGATCTTACTTCGGACATGAATAATTTAAATTCTTGTACCACTATACTTAACGAATGGACGTATCCACAAGATTGGTATTTGGATTTTGATTTATTTCTTTATAAAAATTTAAGCACGCAAACAAGATTTACACCTACAACAGACGATGAATTAACAAAAAAAGTGTGTCTTTGCAACAACTTTATTCATGCTTTATTTAAAACTATCAAACTTTATCCCAATTATCAAAAAAATAATACTACTTGTGCAAACAACGCTCTCATTAATCGTTCTTATCATCGTTTTAGAGCAATGCTGATTAAAAAAAGTTTTATGAAACCTTTTAGAGAATTGATGATTAGTCCTAATTTAAGTTTAACAGAAGACACTGAAAATGCTACAAACCCTATAAGTTTTGCTGAAACCAAAACGCTTATACAAGCTGCAGATCCTAATGGACTCATCGTCCTCTCAACACAGCAAACGGAGCTGCTCCTGCTCCTGCTGGTTATCAAACAGCGCTAAGAGATAGATATAATGCTTTTATGACTGGAGAAAAAGGTTGTAAATTTAGAGTACCTTTGAGTTTATTGTGTGAAGTTTTTCAAATGAAAGAATATTTTGGAAAGAATTAAAAAATTAGATTAGAACTTTAGATTGAAAATGATATGAATCAACTGTTAGAATGAGTAAGACCTATTGCAGACGCTGACATAACAGCGCTTGCCAATGTGGGAGTGGCTATTACAAACCCAATGATTTATTGCAATACGTATAGACTCAAACCCAGTTTACCCTTGGAAAAGTCTTTATATCTCAACAGTAAAAAAGATGAAATGTATACTTTACTACGTATTGCTCACTACGAACAAGTTGTCACCAATATAGAAAATGTTACAGAAGTCACTGTCAATTTGGGAAGTATAAAAACAGCAGATCTTGTACCCCACAGCATTATATTTTTCGTTAATTCAAAAAAAAAAGCGATCATTCAAGCAAAGGTTGTTTTACACCGGTTGAAATGGCATCCAACATTATTAAAAAAATCACCCTTTATATTTACAGAAGAACATTTGTTAACTCATAGGGTGATACTACTGAATACGATTTGAAAAAGCAAGACGATCAATGGTCAATTTGGAGAAGTTATGGTTCCTCGTCTAAAGGAAATACACCCTCTACTTTTAACATTAACAATTTTGCAGATTTTTATAATAGTGACGATGACAGTTTTTTAAGACATCCTAAATTGTACTTTAGTACTACTAACACTACTGAACCTTTAGTCATTGACACCACCAGCGATTTTAATTTCGTCAACGATAAACCTCCTGCTACAATTGCTGGAAATAATTCGTTTCAAATCAATGTACATATTACAGATCAATTTAAAGGTGTACTTGTTATGTATTTGCAATATCCAGCTCAACTTGTAGAAAGTGGTGTAGGAGACGAATATGAAGTCAACTATATTCCTACCAAACTTAAATTGTCTTAATTTGTTATAAAAAACATTTTTACTTTTAATAAACGAACCCTATTTGTATTCATTATTTTATAAGCAAACGACTATTTATTTCTAAAAAAAATCTTAAAAATCATAAATCATAAATGTTGTTTTTATTTCTTGTGTTCATGGCTCGCGGGCGTACAAGAAGAAGCGGACACCGTTGTCATCATCGTCGTCATCATAGAGGCAGCGCACGACATCATAGAGGGAAAGGAAAATTTTTTACCAAAGTTAAAAACTTAGCTAAACATCTACTAAAATCAAACGTAGGAGGTTACGCTTTGGATTATCTTCAAAAACAACGCAATCCGTAAAAATTTTGTTGCGCCGCTTGTAAAATAAAAAAAAATTCATGTAAAAAAAGAGGGAGGGGAAGAGTTTATTTACCTCCTTTAATAGGCGCAGGTAGATAGCGATTAAGAAGACAAAGAAAGTTTAAATTTTACCGAAAAAGAATTCCAGGTGGAGAATTACGACCAATCAGTCAAAAAGAGGATTTTAAAAAAGCACTTTCTATGCTTCCAGCGTTTGGAGGTTTGTCTAAATTTTTTTGACCAAGTTAAGAGATTTACCCTTGGTATGTAGCTTAAAAGAAACAAATGCAAAAAACTAAATTTGATCATTTTAAAAAAACACAACTTTATAAACATGTCGTAATGCATAAAAAAAGAGGAAGAGGAAGAGTTTATTTGCCTCCATTAAAAGGCGCTGGTAGAAAACGCTTAAGAAGACATTTAAGAAAACGCATGCCTGGTAAATTTCTTCTATTGTTAGCTGCAGTTTTACCACCAACTTTATTATCATCTCTTATACCACGATAAAAAAATGTATAAAAGAAGACATAAAAAAAGACATAAAAAACATTATAAAAAACATAGAACAAGACGAATGCGTGGAAAATTTTTTTAGGACCTCTTTTAGGAATGGTATCTAAAGTTGTTTTACCTTCCTTTACTAGCGCTAATCTACCTACCATTGGTAAAGCTGTTTTGGGTGGAGCTATCTCTGATGGAATTTCTTACGGAATTTATAGAATTGGAAAATAATATTTATAATATATAATAAATTAAAATTTTACAATTCGTTTTTTATTACTTCATCACAAATATATAATCCCAACATTGTTCCAAGTAATATAAAAGCTGCCAATAACGCTCCAAATAAATAACCTCCCACTACAATAACAATAAACAAGCTCGAAAGTGCTAATATTGACACTATTTTTTCTTTATTAATACATTTCAAAATTTTGAATATAATTTCCATGCGAGTCGTGTATACCACCATTATCTATTGGAGGATCAGGTTTATAAGGTTGAACTATTGCCACTGTTGTTGGAGTTTGAAATTGTTGTAACGGTTTATTTTTCGATTTTATTGATTATGAATCTATTTTTTATTTTTTTCACTCTTTATATACTTTTCGTCACGCTTCATTAAACAAATTAAAATTCCTCACATTTTTTTCCCTCCTCACTATTTTACCGTTACTTGGCGTCCGTCATTTGACGGGCCCCCTCTCAACTCACTTAACGAGTCAATAAACGGCGTCTCAGTGTCTTGACACACTTTTCCAACATACTATATCATCAAATATAAAAAACCGTTACATTACATTAAGTATGCAAAAAGTATTTTAAATAAAAATTCATTTTTAAATAAAATAAATAATATATATAAAACATATACACATATACAAACACCTACTCAAGCTAAAAAATAAGTATTACTTGGTTGATCCACAATTTTGTCTTTTGATGAAGGCGCTCTCTGCCTCAATAGTGGGATCCTGGAATTAAATTTTCTAGTTAACCGACAAATAGATTGTGAATGTACTGATGCTTTACCTACAATGTAAATAATTATATAATTACATCATGTTGCAAAGTCGTTTTTAATAAAAATTTTACTAAAAAAATTTGTAAAAAATTTGACTTTAAAAAACTTATATCATTGGGATTTTTTGCGTAGGAATTATAACATTAAATACGTTCATTGGTCACAAAATTTCATCTAAAGGTAAAAATTATGTAAATTAAAAATATTACGAAATTTAGTGATTCTTCTTGATTGTTCTATTTTATTATGTTTTGGTGTAGTAGCCACTTTCAATTTGAATATAGGAATCTTAGAATTCAAACTTCTTGAGGCAGAAGGTGACTGTAGGAGAGTTGATGGTTTGGCTGCAAGGTAAATAAAAATACAGTTACATTAGTTTTTTAAAAATTAAATATTTACAAAACCTTTTAAGAAACCAAGCTGCATCTGAGAAAAGTTGTATATATGTAATATATTTGTTATAGTTATTAACAATATTCAAAGATATAAAGACTGACACAACTGATCAACTTCAGAATCTTTTGATACTACATCAACACTTTTTCTGCACAATAAAATACTTGGTTGCAATATTTTGCTCCATTTTGCAGGTGAAAGTGGAAATGCAGACAGTTTTGCTATATTGTAAATAAATTGCAACTACATCAGATATGAAAAACTATTATAAATAATTGTTTTACTTGAAAACACATAAATATACATTACTATTATAGTAGGGAGTTTAGTCACGTGATTTTTTATCACGGAAAAAAAACTTTCGGTTTGATATTGAAAAACTTCGTCCAATATACGGAGGAAATGATTTTATGTAGGTGTCGAAGAATAAAAACCCACCCATGAAAATTAATTATATACATATATATATTGATGTATTATTTTTCAGAAAAGAACGTAGAACATTTATTTATGTGATGCCGACAGTTTTCTCTTAAACTGAAAAAGTTATTCTCTTCTAAATGATTCAACTTTGTGTAAATACCATAAATTAAGATAGTTCATCTGGAATCACGTGAAAATAGGTTCTGCAGCTATTTATTTGTTATGTACATAACTTTTTGATTTAAAAAAAAAATTTATATAGGGTGGGTTTTTGTTTTCTTTAAAGTGATTTTTAGAAATACCCCCGTTTTATTAAGCGCACTGCGCTAAACTAAGTTATAACTTTCTGCGGATTTCTTAGTCACTCTACCATTTAAACTTCCATATGGAAAAAAAGATCTGTTATTTTTATTGAACATTATTATACATACATTTTTGTGCATTAATGTTGATATTGATATAGTATGATTTTGATTGATATATCTAGCTGAACTTTTTTGATAAGTATTTATTATTAACTTTCAAAACAAGATTTATTAAATCATTTACTGAAGACTTCAGTAAATATAAACTAAATATACAATTAGAAACAAATTACTTCAGTGAAGTAATTTGTTTCTAATTTTATATTTAGGTAAAATTTTGTACTCAGTAAATAAATAAAACTATTTATTTACTGATAAGTAGATAAAAAGTTTTAAAGTGTTGTTAATTAAATCATCTGTATATTTATCATTAAGTTTTTTATTACTTTAACTAACCTGTAAGTTTTATATATAACATTGTATATATTATTTAAAATCTACTTTCATTGTAACAGTGAATCTTAACATCATACCTAAATTGATATCAATAAATTTAATTAACTATAAGGTTATTTATTTATCAAAACAATGATTGTTTTGATAAATAAATAACCTTTAGTTCATTAAATTTTTGGATATCAATTTAGGTATGATGTTTAGATTGATTTAAATTTATATATTTTCTTGACTTGATTTATGAAAAAATAGTTTAGATAAAATGTTTAATGAAAAAACTTATAATTGGTATTTAATGTTAAAAGATACCTCTAACAATGCATTATATTGTAAATTTTGCAGTGATTTTAAGGTTCAGATCCTCTGCTATGAAAGACAATTAGCAACAAAGATAAATAGATTAGTTGATAATATCAGAAAATTAAAGAAACAACGCAAAAATAAAAAGTTGGATTTGTTATTAAGTGAAGCCTTTATTCCACCTGTGACAAATATTTTTAATAACACATCTATTAGTTCTGAAGTTTATAAAGAAACAATCCTTATCAGTGAAAACAAAATGCTCAAAATAAAAAAGAAAAATTTAAAAAGGAATCTTGACTCGATGATGGATTTAGAATTGGATTATTTTAAGCATCTAAAGGATTTTGAAGATATGTCAAGCAATCTGCAAATACTTATTTCAAAAAACTCTTTAATTGAAACTGAACTAATCAATGTTAAAAAACTTTATTGTGAAAAAGAAGAAAAGCTCAATATTATTGAAAACAAATTAGAACTATTAAAGTCCAAAAATAATTCATTTAATGTTAGAAATTTGAATAAAAAATAAAATATCGTAATACTCAACTGGAAATAAAAAAAAATGAAATAAATTCATTAAAAAATGAAACAAAATATAAAATATCGCAATTAAAAAAAAAAGGAAGAAGATAATACTTCAGTTCTTGAAAATTCCGATATAAACATTTCTGAATTAAAAAACGAGAAAATAAAGCTGCAAAAAAAAGTGAGTCATTTAAAAATTATTTTGCAAAATAAAACTAACTATATTAATGACTGCAATATGAAAGATGCTAAAGTTTAGAGGATGAAGTTGTTTCATTATGTAATAAGACAAACATTTTAAACGAGGAGAATCAAGAACTTCAAAAATTGGTTTCTTTGTTAGATGATGAGGAAGTAATGACATTTGAAGATGGCAGATACAGCGATGACATTCGAGAAACTACTATGAAACTTCTTTCAATGAACGTGAGTATGAATAGTGTCAACGGAGTCATAAAAGTAGTATTAAACAAACTAGCAAAAAAGAACATATCTAGACTACCATCAGTCACGGTAAAATGTAGGTTAATGCAGGAAGCTTCAATTTTAGGTCAATTTCAAGTTGCTGAAGCAATGCTTGAAAATAATTTGACAAATAAAAACTCTAATATAGGCAATTGTTTGCATGGTAATGGTACTCAGAAATACCATAAGCATTATCAAAATTTTCAAATTGCTACAACCAGTGGGAAAATTTTATCTTTTGGTTTGTCAGTAGTGGTTGGAAAAGATGCGGCAACTCTCTTGCAAAACTTTACTAATATAGTAGATGACATTTGTGACGTTGTTAGCAACTCAGCCACTGAAAAAGAAATTAATTTTGCTAAGTTAATAACATCAATTAAATCAACAATGTCTGATCTATCTTCAGTTAATCCTCTTTTTAACTCACAGTTAAAAACATTAAGCAAACAACTTTTGCCGGTTGCAATTAATAACTGGCATTTGCTTTCTTTAGATGTCAAAGACAATATGAAGAACATGAGTAATTTTTTCTGTAAACTTCATTTGCTCGCTAATTTTGCATCTGAAACTGATAAGGTTTTGAATTCTTTTGAAAAAATTCTGCTTCAAAATGATTTTGAAACTGTTTTTGCTTTTAGTGGTAAAAAATGTGGTGCTGTAAGGTTAGTTTGTACCACATGTAAGGCATTTTATTCAAAGGGTAGTGAGGAAGCTGGTGTTGCATCATGGTTTAATTCTTTTCTTTCTTCTCGTAATGATAAATCTCTTTTTGTTCCATTTATTGGAAATCGTTTTAGTATTTTATATTACAATGCAGCTGCCCTATACTATCATAAGGATGCTATAACAGAATTTCATAATGCTTGACCTAACCCTAATAATTTATTAAAAGCAATTAAAGAAGGCATCACAAATCTTGTATTCATTACTGAAGTTTGTGCATTAGGCATTGTTGACAAACTACTTACTGGTCCAATGTGGCGAACTATCGAATCACTCGATAGTATTTTATTTTTAAACCCCTATCTACTTCGCTTAAGAAATAGACTTTCATCACTTTGTATGGATGCATCTTCTTTACTATTTGCTAATGGAAAAATTTTTGAGGATACTAATCTTCTTGATCAAGATGTGGTTTACACCAAACTGTTTGGATGCACTCAAAATGATGAGTTTGATTCTTTAACTGTTCAATCACTTGAAGTTATTTTCCATGCAATTCTTGTTATTTTGGAACGTCAGTGTGCTGATCAGTTACCAGATGGTATTGGAATCCATCTAACTCAGTTTCTGGAGCTGCTTCTAATGTTCCTGTCACTAACAAAGCATCAGAAAGTGACTTTGCCATTTTGGATTTAATGGTTCGCACAAAACCCAATGCAAATGTTCAAACTATCCAGGCTTTGACAAGGTGGTCTCAGAACCAAACATTAGAATGGCTTAATGGTAAAACAGATGAAGAAAGAAAACAATTACTTGAATATTCAAGAACTAAAGTAACATCAATGAAAAGCAAATATGATGAAAGATAAGAAGCACTTAAAAAAGATAAAGCTATGCACCGTCTAGCAAAGCAAGAAGAAAAAAATCGAGAAGAAATTAAACTACAACATAAAAAAGTTGCAGCTTGTAATGATTTGATAAATTTAAATGTAAGGGCATGGATATCATTATTGGAAGCAGAGGAAACAGTTTTTAATATAGAAGAGCCTTTAAAATCAAATGAAATTCTTGCTCATCTTAATTTTTATTGCATAATCTTAGAAGTCGATTGTGACAAAAAGACTTTTTTGTAAAACAAAGGTAGAAGAAAGCAAAAGAATAAACTTGTCTTCAGAGGAATTATATCAAAATCTTCTTATTGTTATTCAAGCAAATTTAACACAAACAAACAATCTTTAACTAATATAAGTAATAAATTAAATCCTCGTAAAAGCTGTTGAAAACAAAAAAAAAGAATTAATGGAAAAAAATTCAAGATGCAAGACTAAACAAATTTATAGAGCAACAAAAAATGCACTCATCAAAATTTATTAACAATCCATCTAATTTTGTAGGTTTTTCTATACAATATCGTGTTAGAGAAGAAGATGCTCATGAAGTATCTTGGGAACGTGCGCAAGTGGTTCAAATTGATCAATTAAATGGTAGACGAACTACATACCTTGTTAAGTATGATAACAAACCTGATGAAGTATGGTCATTTCCTTTATTAATTGATTTTGAAAAAGGTGATCTTATTCTTTGTAGCTAGGATTGCAAGGTAATTTTATTTAAAGTAAATTTAGAATAATGTTATAGTATATATTAATCTTATTTATTTTATTGTCATGTTCCAATAAAGTGTTTTTACTGCATTTAAGTTCAGTGGTTTTTATCTTTATAAATAGTATAAATCATATCTGATATGTTTATCTGTACCAATTTTGTTTATTTGTTGTTGTTTATTTGCAGCTTAACTGCACATTATCATTAAAAAAAAAAAAAAAAGCTTATGCAAAAATACTGTTACTTTTACATGAACTGCCTCTCAAGTAAAGGAAAGAATCCAGAAATGGAGGGCTAACTTATGCTAATTTACTATTACTTTTACATGAACTGCCTATCAAGTAAAGGAAAGAATCCAGAAATGGAGGGCTAACCTTACGCAACATGACAGCTCACTGATGGAGTGCAAAGTCCTATGGCTTACCTTCTCGTTGGTGCACTTCGTTAAGTAAGTTAGACAATTTTGTCTAATTTATGAACGGAATAGCCAAGGCAAATTATGTATAAAATTGCATAAATTTACAGAGATGATGTCTGCAAAGTTTTGAATGAATTTTGAAAATTGAAATTTCTGTGTTCAAATAATTTGCAGCATATAGTCAAACTTGGGTACATTAATAGTGCAATAATTTATTTAGAAGAAAAAACAATTTAAGACATCTTTAAAAAATTTAAGACAAATAGATAGATAAGATAATCCGTATAAATATTTCCATGACTGTTAATCTATGTTATTATGACTGTTTATTTCCATGACTGTTAATCTATGGTAATTCCATATCTATTAATCTATGTACTCTCAATTTCCTAATACAAGAGGGAGGGGGTAATAAAAGTGTGGGTGGGGGTGGGGAGTTTAGTCAAGATTTAATAAACCGGGGGCGGGGGCAGAATTTACACTGAAAGTTTTATTACTTGTATGTATTTTTGTATATCAGTAACTTGAATATATTTTTTAATTTTTAAAGCTGATTTTCAGTGATTTTTTTTTTTTAGTTTTAGATATCATTTTTTTGTTGATAACAAGTAAAAATTAATAAACGGGAGGGGGGGTCTTAATAAGCTTAGGGTGGGTGGCAAAGTTTCTCAAAAATTAATAAACGCCTCCCCCCCCCCCCTTCAATTATGGACTCGAGAGTACACAATCAAATAAAGCCAAACACAATAAAATAGAACAATTCAACGAGTTTTTCATTTATTGTTTTCAAAATTTTCAAAAAAGTTAAAAGCCCTAACCCCATTAAAAAATAGAAATTTATCGTAGATCTTTTATCTACGATAAATTTATCCATAAATTATTATCGAAGGTGCTGGAAACAATAAATTAGTCGAAACAGTACACTATAAGCGGTTAAATCTCTTTTTGAATTTATAATAATACTGAAATTATTAACAAGTCGTTGACTAAAATCTTTTTTGTTTGTGTAAAAATAAATTTAGATTTATGTTTATTTTGTACGTATTTTGACGTTTTCGGCCTGTTTTATTTGGATCCACGTTGTTCAATTGATAATTTATTAAAGAAAAATAAAGTTAATATATTTTAGTAAAAATAATTTAAGTTAATATTTATCATCAAAGTTTTGTTACGCTTAACGTATTATAAATTAAAACATTTGAAAATTTATTTTGTACAAAAAAATTTAAAACATATTCAAACATATTATACTTTTAATTGACTATTTCATGGTACGTCTGCGTTAACCCTCCAAAAAATTCTACTTATGAATTGCTCAAATAATTTGGATTTACAATTTAATTTCTAATAAAATTTTATAATAAGTTAGTTTACGCATCTTTTTATGCAAGAAAAAAAAAGATAAAAACGTTTTTTTTTGCCAAAAATTTAACGAGATACTTAAAAAAAATATTTCATGAAAAGTCTATGAATTGAAAATATTTAAACACGTATATCTTTGGAACTAAATAAGCTGCAGAGGTGGTTGAAACCATTTTGAAAATGAAATATAATAAGGAATATAATGCATTTAAAATAAAAATATTTACATTCGCTATAAGTATTGCCTTAACTCGTTATTTTTTGTTATTGCCATTATTACTACAAAGGCTTTATAGCTGAGGTCTAAATTTTACTGTCTTATATTGTTTCCTCATAAAAATATCAGCTACGGGTAGCTCTGGTTCCAAACCTGATTAAAATTCTGATTATAACTTTTATAACAAAACAATGACGTAACTCTAATTCCAAACCCTAATTACAGTCATTACTTTGTTCTTTCTTATTACAAAGTGATAATTGTCACCAAAATCTAAATTGCCACTTTTCTTACTTTTTACATTAACATTAATACCAACTTCTTCATCACCTGAAAAATAAAATTAGTTATACTATAATTGTAATAAAACTAAACAGGTAAACCGGTAACATTATTTTAAATTAAAAAAAAAAAAAGGAATGCAAAAAAATGGAATACAAAATTAAAGACTTATCATAACCGATAATAAATAACTGCCAAAGATATTAACATATCATAATGGAAACAATTAAAGAAAACCTTCAAAAAAAGTAGTATAGTCTTTACATTTGCGCTTTTTTATTATCGGCTGAATATCAATGTCCTCTTTAGTTGCTGTTGTTACATCGTAACTATTGCAATCTTCGTAGGAATCTGCCAAAAGGAATAAGGAAACATCTGATTATACGTTTATGCATTTAAAATTGTAATGCGACATGTCCAAATAAAGTATTTTAACAAGTTATATAAAACTTAACTAGCTTAACTTATATAAAACATTGTGAATATAAATTGTAATAAAAACAACTCAATAAAACTTTTTAAAAGCTCAACAGAAGCTAAAAAAAAAAATAATCATACCTGAAGTATTTTTTATTTTTATAAGTTTGAAACACCGCCACTTCTCACCAGGTTCAACTCTATCTCTCATTAACTTTAATGCATTCAGTTTAGATGGGGGTCACATAACTAGTTTCCCACGCACCCACCTGCAAGGCAAAACATATTCTTCTTGATATGACATTTTGCCATAAGTAAACTCCTTGAAAAACTTCTTCTTTATTTTAATTTGTGTGTATATATATATAATTTTTTTACAACCCATTCCTCAATTGAACAATATGTTAAGAGAGGTTATTATAGGAGGCTAGGACACTTTTCAAAAAATAAACATATATATTAACTACTTTTATTAATTTCATGTCGGTTTTGCTATCGAAGTAAAAGCTATGAGGTGAATGACACAAAAACGGTATTAACATTTTTTAAGAAGGATAATTCACTCATAATATAGTATAACTCTTATAAATTTACAAAATGGAATACCAAGTACAAATATTAAAAAAGTAAAAAGCAATAATTCTTTCTCTAAATATGAAGCCTTAGAATGTTATACATAGCTAGTGCAAATTAAAGAAAATTCAGTCTTATTGCTAAGCCTTATATACTAAGAAATATCTTCATTAAATTAAAAAAACTTTCAACACTTAAATAAGTAAACATTAATGTATTAACTATAAAATAATAGTCTTGTTTATGAATATGTATTTATTTTCCCTAATTCATCTCAAAACTAAAATACGATCACTCCTGTTTGTTAAACGACTTTTAAATTTGATTGACTAAACAATCTTTTGAATGAATAATAGGCATCAACACAAACCCATCATTACATGGAAGTTTTATAGCCTTTCTCTCAATTTCTGTAAACTTCACTTTTTTAATTTTAGTATGCTTATGATGACTGCTCACAAAATAAATGTCTATTAGGTCAGAGCGGGGCTCAATGAAAAATGGGTGTAAATTAGCAAAATTGAATATATAATACAGACATAAATCTTGTTGAACTTAAAAACCTTTTGCATATTGACCATTTTTTAGTTGTCAAAACAATCTCAATATGCTGTTGATAATTTAAGGCTTGGTTTTGTTGCATTTTTAATTTCAGATAATTTATTAGCATTTTCGTATTCTTAAATTCTTTTTGCTACTTGTACAGCAGGATTTGAAGGACCTCTCACATATCTTTTTAGTTTTTGAAGATAATTTTCAAAACGAAATGCACTGATATCATTGGTAAACCGAGAAAATTTCATATCATCACCAATGTGCAGTAAATAATGAATATTATAAACGACAAAATCACTGCCATATAATTGCTGAGAATTCGCAACAAATTGTCTACGCAAATGTTTGGCATAGGTCAACATGTTATTTCTTCTCTCTTTTGAAGATGTAAGTAGAATTGATACCCCAACAGATAATGTTTTTAAAGCTCAGAAATCAATATTCCTTTTTAGACAACAGTTCCTGTATATAACAAGATTTGCCGGAACTTTGTAGCTTTCCCATCTATCAAGTTAGATATAAAAATCTAGGGCGTCTGACAAACTCACTTGGTATGCATTTTCTTAAACCCAAAAGGTTTTCAGAAATTTGTAATATGTTATTGCTGCTTAATTTCGTCTTTCTATTACCTTTTCTCAAAGCTTGCAGAACACGACGTACAACATTTACGCAGATCAAATGCATATATTCAAGTGCAAAAATGATGATACATTGGCCTGTTATTTCATTTAAAGGTAAAGCTCCATGTTGTTGACTTCCTGTTTAGGTCTATGCAAAAAATATCTATATTTTGCGCGTCAAAAACTTGTTTTCCATCATGCCTACGTTTGCCAAAAACCATAAAGACTGCAGAAAATTTGTTTGCTTAATCTGTATGAAAAAAGCAGACAGGCAATTGACAGAATCTTACCAGAAGAAAATTCACAAGATTATCTCAAATACTTTCAACTTTAGGTATGATTGTGTGTCTTCTGGAATTTGCATGACTTGTAGATTCAAGATCAATCAGCCAAGTGATAAAAATATTCCAGGCCTGTTCAATTCATCGACTCCATTGTTGTAAAAATCATCACACGGCAAACAGCACAGTGTGATTGTTTGATTTGTAAAATTGCCAAAACCAATGGAAAAGAGAAGCACCGTCTACGATTCAATGAAGGCCAAGCAAACTCCTGCAACTAAAAAAAGGTGCACAACTTACTTATCTGTGCTTGCTCGTGGACATCCTCATCATTGTATACAAGGAAAACGTCATGTAAATCTCAGAGAACTTTTGAATCCAGTTTTTTGAAGCTCCAGATTTCTGTCACTTCAAAGGTTTAGGCTGTATTTCATCATGTTCAACAGTTTATCAAGGTGAAAATAATTAGCCTAAGACTGTATAGTGAACAAGCCACAGAAGCATTACATTCTTGTTTCAAAAGTCATAGGGCAAGATACAAAAGAGATGCTTCTCATCCCGAATACTCTCATCGATTCTTAAACTGTATTGTTGGTCACAAAAGCAAAAAAGTGTGAACCAACTGCACGGAGATGGACCAAGATGCAAAAAATTCGAATGAGAAGAATCTAAAAAATGTTGTGTTGCTAGAATTATTTATTGAGCAGTGTTTTTACGGCCAATATGTTTGTTAATAAGAAAAAAGAGTAATAAAATAAATCAGGAATTCTGTGTAATTCTATTTAATATTTTGACTTTTTTGAGCGAAATAACTTTATTTGGGAGAGGTCATAAGTTGTTATAACTTGAAATAAAGACCAAGTTGCAGTAAAATGTTAATAACTCCGTTGGATTTCAATACAAGTTTTTCAAATCTCATTATGGATACTTCACGGTATACAGTCTCACCACTATAAAGGATTTTGATGGGATTTTTCTTCAGCATTATGATTTCAAGTTATCAGGATGCCTCTCTGCTTTTTTTTATATAGATTAGGCAAAATGGATTTTCTGCAGTCTTAATGGTTTTTGGCAAACGTAGGCATTATGGAAATCAAATTTTTGGAGCGCGGAAATCAATTATGTTTATGCATGGACGTAAGCAATAGGTACGTGATAGAGATATGCTGAGTGAATTCTCTATGCCTAAAATATCGATTGAAATAAATAACCTATACAAAGTTTAGTGTGATCAATTATCACTGTGATAATTAATAACTTGTAAAATGCATTTTTAAGAGCTGATATCTATCATTAAATAACTGTCAAATTTAACTTCCTGCACAAAATATTCAAATTAAGTTTTTTCAAACTATAATTTTAATTTTTAGTGTTATGAGAACCTTATAGCATACACAATCATTGATTAAAAGGATTTTGATGGAATATTTTTTTAGTATTAGGTCCCAGATTTTCAGGGTGTAAGTTTATTGTTTCAAAAGTTATAAAGGTTAATTGATTTTTAATATTTTAAGAATAACTCTTTTAACTGTTACATTTAACAGGCATAAGAACATCAAAATATTGTTTAGGAACATCATATGATAACGCATGCAATCAGACCGATTAGTTAAAGAGATAAAAATGCACCATATGATAAATGTAAAGTCTGAGGGTTAAAAATGCAACATATGATATTGTTAAGTCTGAAGGTTAAATATGCACCATATTATACAGTTAAGTCTGAAGGTTAAAAAATGTAACAAAACTGGTTTGTAATCTCTAAACCCTGGTTATTTTTATAAATTGAAGTTACCTCTTTTGTAATTTTTATATTCTTTTAAATTTGCACTTTCAAAAAATGCATTATCGTAGTTTGTTTCTTCATATGTATCTTTGCTTAACTTGAGTGAAATACTTTATAAATATTCGTCTTAGGTTTACTAAATACTACTAAATTTAGAATAGACGAAGGCGTCAAATCGACGAAGATCAGTTAATCGAACGGACAACCATTTCTATGATAAATAACATTCCTTACAAATAACAGTTCTGAACTTCTCAGTTCATAACCCCCGTCTTGAAAAAGCAGTTCTTTGTTTAACTAATTAACTAAATATAATTAATTAAATAAATATAATTATTTAGTTAAATATAATTAGTTAATTAAATATAATTAGTTAATTAAATATAAGTAATTAATAAAATATAATTAATCAATTAAATATAATTAATCAATTAAATATAATTAATTGATTAAATATAATTAATTGATTAAATATAGTTAATTAACTAAATATAATTAATTAGTTAAATATAATTAATTAATTAAATATAAATAATTATTTAAATATAATCACTTATTTATATATAATCAATTATTTAAATATAATCAATTAATTAAATATAGTTAATTAATTAAATATAGTTAAATAACTAAATATAGTTATTAACTAAATATAATTATTTAATTAAACATAAAAAATTAAATCAATATAAATAATTAATTACCTATAATTAATTAATTAACTATAGTTAATTAATTATATTTAAATAATTAATTATACAATTAATTAATTAACTAAAATAAATTAATACTATAATTAATTAATTAATTAACAATAATTAATTAATTAACTATAATTAATTAATTAAATATAATTAATATAAATTAAATATAATTAATTAATTAAATATAATTAGTTAATATAATTAATTATTTAAATATGAATAATTAATTAAATACATTTATTTGATTAGATATAATTAATTGACTAAATATGGTTATTTGATTAAATATAATAAATTGATTAAATATAATTAATTATATAAATAATTATTTAATTATTAAAAATATAATTTATTTAAATTCTATTGCAAGTTTATAATACCTTATATTTTACTAAAACAATCGATATACCTATATTATGAATGTTGTTATATATTTTGTTATAAATATTTTTATATTTTTTTAACATGAAAGACTCGGTGTAAAGACTAAGAAAGTTGTTTCTTGTTTCTGACAATATTTATATACTTATATTTATATACTAATATTTACATACTTATATTTATATACTAATATTTAAATACTAAAATTTATATACTAAAATTTATATACTAAAATTTATATACTAAAATTTATATACTAAAATTTATATACTAAAATTTATATACAATTTATCTATTTGTAAATATCATCATAAAGTTAACAAGAATAAAAATAAAATAAGAAAGTATTATTGTAATAAAAAAAAAAATCATCTAATAGAAGACCTTGAAAAAATAAAAAAAAATAAAAGTTTTTTTAATATGTTTCACCAAAATGATAAGATATGATACTTTATGTGATAATATGGATTTTTACATAACTGATAACATGTCAAAATTAAGTTAACCAAAACGATGCTCAAAAATATGTTTTAATTGCTTAAACTATGTAATTATTATTATATAAACTATGAAATTAGAAAGAATTACTGTAGACAAATGAGAAAATTTTAAAAACTAATAAA
Organism: Hydra vulgaris; assembly: GCF_038396675.1. Classification (NCBI taxonomy): domain Eukaryota; kingdom Metazoa; phylum Cnidaria; class Hydrozoa; order Anthoathecata; family Hydridae; genus Hydra; species Hydra vulgaris. The sequence goes on along the minus strand of NC_088928.1, from coordinate 6,614,540 downwards.
ATCAATTTTGAGTAGTTAAAATATACAAAATATGCTTTATAAAACATTATTTTTTTCTTATTATTTATTTATTTGCAGAGTGCCTCACATGTCATATCACATGTCATACCACATGTCATACCACATGTCATACCACATGTCATATCGCTTGTCATATCGCATGTCATATCACATGTCATAAGTAAGATACAGTTTCATTTTATAAAAATATTAATGCAAAAATTCTAACTTTATTAAAGTCTGGTTTCTAACTTATAGAAATGTTGAACAACACTTATAGATTTCGTTGTACAACAATTGTTGCAAAAACTAATTTGTTTTTATTTTTGCCACAATTAATAAATTTTGTCATAAAACAAACTTTTAGTTGAGTGAGTTAAGCAAGAAATTGTTTATATATTAAAACCTAACTTTTGCGCAATATAAATAACTTTCACTGTTTTACTAAATTTATAAAAAATGCAAAAAAAAAAATAAAAAATAAAAGGAAAGCCCTTAATAACAGTCTTTTATGCTAAACTTTACTCTCTCTCTCTCTCTCTCTCTCTCTCTCTCTCTCTCTCTTTCTCTCTCTCTCTCTCTCTCTCTCTCTCTCTCTCTCTCACTCTCTCTCTACAGAAATCAGACATCAATAAAACCTCTCTCTCTCTCTCTACATAAATCTGAAATCAATAAAACCTCTCTCTCTCTCTCTACAGAAATCAATAAAACCTCTCTCTCTCTCTCTCTCTCTCTCTCTCTCTCTCTCTCTCTCTCTACAGAAATCAGAAATCAATAAAACCTTTGATTTTTGAAATATATTGGTGTTTTCGAATTGCTAGTAAGACAATACACTTAGAAGCCAACAAAATATAGAAATACATTAGCAAAAAGAACACCGTAAGCAAATTTACTAACTTGGTTTTAGGGAATTTCTTTGCGAAGTTTCAAGTTAGACATCTCCTCAAAATTTACTTCAAATGATTTGTTTTAAAAGTTACTTTTTGAAGCATCCCGAACACTAAATGTGTCCTTAATGTTAATATCAAAATAATAGTTATCTTTTGAAAATTCTGATCTAGATTGATATCTAGAAAACGCTGATCTATTTATCGAGTTTATTTATTTATCGATTTTATTTATTTATCGATTTTATTTATTCATCGAGTTTATTTATTTATCGATTTTATTTATTTATCGACTTTTAACAATGGCAGTCGTAAATACCCTTGCATCGAACAGCAAATAAGAAGAAAAGTGTCTACTTAGATCTTAAAAATATATTTATATGCATTATCTTTAAATACCTATATAAGGATTTTACACAAATGCTATAAATAAACTACATCATAAAAACAAAAGTATTTTATTAAACCTTGATGGCTATTTTTATTTTCTTTATAAATTTTTTCATCTGCTTGATAAGGAGGACCTAAAATAAATTAGAATTGCAAAATATATACACTAACATCAAATTTAAAAAATATTTTTGCATAGAAAAAAAGCATATAAAATTAAAATCACGTAACTTAATAATTAGTTTTATTTTTTTTGTTAGTTTAAAATGCTTGCAAAAAAGAAAAAACTTACGGGAACCATAACAATTTTTTCTGTGGTATGTGCAGCCTAATGCAATTACGAATAAAAGTTGACAAATAAAAATTAGTGAGCCATAAAAATATTTATTCATTTTTGATGTCTCGTTCATCTTGAAAAAATACAAAAGTTTCATTCAATTAATATTAGGGAAAATAGGGGCAAGATTTCAACTAGTTTGAAAATCCTTTGTTTCATCAAAACGGTCACTGATGAGTCATTGACCCAATGTTGAAAAGTTGTTTATCAAAATGATAAAAAACTTTTCAACAATTGTAAACATATTTTGAAAAGGTTCTCGCTTTATCTTTATGCTGGGATATGCCGTAAAACTTTTTTTTACTTCTGCAGTTGCGTTGTGTTTCTACTGCAGTTGCAACTTTTTCTGCTGTAGCAGCAGTGTATCTGCTGCTGCAGCGTTAAAATTCAGTTAAAAAAGGGAAGAGAGTCGTTTATTTGAATAAACTTAATTTTTTTTTTTAACAACAGAATAAACCTCAAACGAGCTTAGTCAACGCTATATTATCAATCATTAAATAATAAACAAACCTTTTGTGTGTTTTACTTTAAAATCCTTGAAGTCATTTATTTTTGTCTTGCTAACATATTCACAACAACATGTTTCACATTTTTCATGTAAAACATCTTGTTTTATATGCGAATCACCAATTCACGAACAAAGAGCGGATGAGATCGGGCCAGCAGCAGTATTAAACATACATAAGCCTTTTTCGTTTTTTATGCACGATAATTGTTCGCCTGATGTCGATTTTGAAAATGTTTCTAATATGGATATGCAGGCGAATAAGAACAACCAAAATAGGTTCATTTGATCGAAGTAATATATTCCCAATCTGTTATTTCAAAAGTTAAAAAATTGCTTTTTACTCAAAGTCAAGATAAAATATAATATATTCAAGCTTAACACCATCAAGCTTATAGAAAACATGATGCAATAATAATACTGGGGAATTTCCGCAAGGAATTCCTATGCAAATTCCCATTCCATATTAGTAACAAAAAATGAACAAAAAACACGTCAATTTTTTTTTGATGTTTATAATACGACACTTCAAAAAAAAATTCAATCTAAAAGCAAAAGTTACATTCGTAATACGATATCTTCTTACATACACAGTATATTAGGTATTTTGTGATAGGTTATTACACAAAACATTTAAGAAGAGGTTTTGAAATGTGGAAATATTTGGCGTGAATACTAAACACAAGTCTTCGAAAAGTAGATAGCTTTGTTGAGATTCGAATAGGGACAAGTTTACGGTAGTGTATGTGGTGTATAAAGTGTGTGACACCCCCCTCCCCAAAGAAGGCGATTTTGAACTTATATTTGGTTTTTTCCGGAGTATAGTCGGTTAGTTAGCATTTGAGACATTTCAGGCGGCAATCTTTTAGTTTTGCCCTTTTTCTTTTTTTCTTTTTTAAAACAGGAGTTGGTTGTTTTTAGGGATTCGTCCCCTCGTTTTATTTTTAAAATAGCCTCTTGATTTGATAGCAGGTAAAATTATGAACATATTTCAAATTACCATATAAAACGCAAAATATAGTAGTCGCTCGAAAAATCTTTTATAACGTTGCTTTTTTATAATTTTTTAACGTTGTGCAACTTTTATTGTTTTTTAAAAGTAATTATAATATAAAACGATAGGCCTAAAAATCCAAAGAACGTAGGTTAATTTTTCGTTAAAGTTTACAAGAGATAAAAATGCAAATATTTGAAAAATATTTACTTTAAAAAAAATAAATACTTGAAATTTGGTTTTTAACATATAGAAATATATCTTTTAAATTAATTAACCTGGTGTTTACTGTCGTCAAAGTTAAAGGTATATTCGCAACTTTTTTAATTCAAAAGAATAATATTCTAAATATATACTTTTTTGAAACTAAAATAATTTTCTTTGAATATTGCTACTTTGACTTTTTTTAAATTTACATTAAATGATATTTAGGTTATAGATACATACTAACATACATACATACATACATACATACATACATACATACATACATACATACATACATACATACATACATACATACATACATACATACATACATACATACATACATACATACATACATACATACATACATACATACATACATACATACATACATACATACATACATACATACATACATACATACATACATACATACATACATACATACATACATACATACATACATACATACATACATACATACATACATACATACATACATACATACATACATACATACATACATACATACATACATACATACATACATACATACATACATACATACATACATACATACATACATACATACATACATACATACATGCATACATACATATATACCCTACGGGCATTTGCTGATTTAAATTGAATTTAGATCGCGTTTAAATGACATATAAATCTATTTGAACGTCTAGAAATCAATTCTAAACGAATTCTAAATATTTAGACAGCGTTTATACGCTTAATCAAGATCTTTTTACTGCGCATCGGGCATTATAAAATTTAATCGACGTTTAATTAATGTTTAACCTAAATTTTTAAATTTACTTTAAATTAATCGAATTCAATTCCATTAAAAAAACAAAAAATTAAGAGCATTTCTTCTCGCTAGCAAACAAATTAAATAAAAACTATTATTGTTATTATAAATAAATGTGTTGAAAATACGTTATGACTAAAGCCACAAAACAACATATTTAAAAGACATTCACAATTACTATTTTTTTGGCAATAAAAAAAATTTTTTTTTCAAATAAATGTGTTGATAACGTGGTGTTTTTAGACAACACATTTTAATTAAACAATATTTTATAAATCTTTTTTACCGCAACATAATATGCAAAAAAATGTGGTTAGTATATATTCTAATGAGATTTATAAATATTTTGTCTGCTTTCTCTAAGGTCATTTGAATAATTGTCAATTTCTTTGGTTTCCTTGTTTCTGACTTCAATAAAAAGTAAATATTTTTAAATGAAATATCTACCTATAAGAACCTAGAAAAGAATAAACCTAAGGTATGTTTAATTTTTATGCTTTTAAATTTTCTTTTTGATTATTATGTATTTTGCTTATTATTTTAAATTTCATTTTATAACCTAGGAATATTAAAACATAACATTATAACGTCAAAAGTATGAAACAAAAATGAAAAATTAGTTCTATAGTTTCCAGAAAAGATTTTTTTTAAAGCGGACTTTTAAAGCTAAGGTCAACTTAGCTTAGCTATTTTTAAAGCTAGGGTCATTTTTTATTTTTTTATTTTGTCATTAAAAAAAAGAATACAATGCTGTTTCATATAAATAAAATTTACATGATCGGGGCTAAAAGAAGGCAATATTTGCCTTATCACTGCACCCCGACGTGCTTTCATCAGCAACCGTGTACAATCATTAAAATGTAAACATAAAATTACTTTGTACGATAAATGCAAGTAAAATCGATACAAATACAGATAAAAAATAAATACAAATTTTACATGCATATTATAATCAGTAACTAATTTATAATTAAAAAGAAATCGTGAAAAAAAAATTAAAAATTAAAAAAACCAAAAAAAAAAAAAAATAATAATAGTTACACATAAAAACTAAAAATAAGTTGAAAGTAGGATTTAAGGAAAATTTAAACTAAAGACTAGTTAATAAGATAGTTGTTAAAAAGAAAAATTAAAAATTAAAAATAAAACAAAGACGAAAAAAAGAATCTTAAAAAGAATTTAATTCATTAACATCGTTAAGAAGTTTTTGTTTTAGTTTTTGTTTGAATAGAGAAAGCGAAGAACAATTTATCAGCTGGTTATTTAACAAAGTGTTCCATAATTTAGGACCTCTGATGGCAATAGAAAATTTAGTAACCAAATAGTGCATTTTAGGTTGCTCGTAATTGTAATTTGAAAACCTTGTAGGGTACTCGTGGTTAATTTTATTGAAAAGTGTATTAAATATTATAGGAGTTACTTGATTATGAAATTTGTAGATAAATATAAGAATTTGATAAAGGTTCAACTGAAAAACATAAAGTATGTGATGATTTTCAAATAGTTCTTTAGAATGTGTAAAACGACCTGCACCTGAAATAATTCTGACAGCGTGTTTTTGTCAACTAAGCAATTTTTTAACTTTATTTACATTAGAGCTGCATCATGCAATATTTGCATAGTTTATATAACAACGTATGAGGGAGAAATATAAGATTTTTAAACAGTTTTGGTTTAATAATTGCTTAGCTTTGTATAGAATGCCAATATTTTTTGAAATTTTATCTTCTAACGTTCTTATGTGTTCTCTCCATGTCAAGTTTTCGTCAAGTATTACTCCTAAAAACTTTAATGATGACTCTCTAATTATTTTAGAGTTACCAATATTAAGATCAGGAAGTTTTAATGGGATGTTGTCTTTATCGTGTATTCTATGAAAAAAGTATACTTAGTTTTATTTAAATTTAATGACAATTTGTTTGCCTTAAACCATTCCGCTAGATTTAAAAGTTCCTTGTTTACTGTTTTAAATAAAAGGTTGACATCTCCATTAGAATAAAATAAATTTGTGTCATCTGCAAATAAAACTGAATTTAAAATATTTAAAAACTTATGAAAGTCGTTTACATAAATAAGGAATAACAGTGGACCCAGAATGGAGCCTTGGGGAACACCGCAAGTTATAGTCACGTAATCAGTTTTTCCTTCTTCGTGTGCTATGTATTGTTTTCTATTGTTTAGATAACTTTTGAGCCATTCTAAATATGTGCTTTTAATTCCATAACTTTCAAGTTTTTTTATAAGAATGCCATGGTCTACTGTATCAAAGGCTTTGCTAAGATCTATAAAAACTCCGAGGGTAAACTTACTTTCGTCAAATGCTTTAAATATATCGTGAACAATATTAATAATGACATGGTCAGTTGAATACCCTGGCTGAAATCCAAATTTTTTATTATATAGAATATTATTTATATTTAGAAAAGTTAAGATTCGGTTATACATAATTCGCTCTAAGATTTTCGAGAAGCAAGGAAGAATTGAAATCTTAGCTACACCTTTAAGGTGTAGCAATACTTTCGTAATTGTTTTGTAAAATTTTCACAATAAATATTTTTTTTTAGTAAATTTCCTATCTTATTTCTTTGAGTACAGTTAGGCAAACATTTTTTTTGTCACTTTTTTTTAGAAATATTGATGCGCCCTTTACCTAGAAACTAGTTTGAAATTATAGCCCTTTTTTACATCTGTCTTTTGATTCCAAGTTAAAGATATTTGAATAAGAATTGACAAAGTTATAACAATTTCTGTTTAAAAAAATATTGTTTTGACCACAGTTTTATCAAGAAATCCATACCTCGAAAATTTGCTACTAAAAACGTCAGAACTTTTTATAATTGTCCAATTTTCATAATTGTTTTACCTTTGAAATACTGTATTTGAGGGCTTTCTAATGATTTTTAGCATTCAAGTATTTGATTCTTAAATAAAACATATGAACTTTTGTTCTTGTGTTATCATAAACAATTCTGAAATAGAAATTCTGAAAAAAGCAACCTTTATTTAAACAATTGTGGTTAGGGGATCAAATACTGCCACGCTGGTTGCTATGGGCTCGTATGGTAAATTATTAAATTTACTAATATTTATAAATAATTTAAATATTCGACAGTGTTTTTTTTAAAACAAAACAAAATAATGTCACACAAAATGTAATCCATACAAAAATATATTTTCATTTCTCCATATAAAGGCTAGGGTAAAATACCCAGTTTTCACCATCTGACCTAGTCTTCGCAACTTGATCTTTAAATGAATCTAGTGCCTTTAATTTAAAATTTAAGATTGTCAAACTTTTTTCAGTTATAGAGCAATGACCGCTCAATATAAGCAAAAGTTTGATGATCCTAACTTTAAAACAAAAGACAAGGGATTCATTTAAAGATCAAGTGGCGAAGACTAGGTTGCATGGCAAACACTAGGTGTTGTACCCTATATCAAAATTCTGAAATTTTTTTTCAAAGCTTTCTGTAGATTTTTATTTTAAAAATTATTCGTATAATGGACAAATATTTGAATTACAAGTTGTTCAATAATACGCATATATTTAAAAAATATATATTTTTCTATTTAAATATTTAATTTAAATATTTTTATTTTATTCACAAAAATATATTTGAATATCAAGTATTTGAATACTCAAATTGAAGACTCTTCTTTAGGTTTATTAAAATGACTTAACAAGCAGAGCATATGCAAAAGTATAGAAAAATTATTAAAGATGTAAATAATTGCTTTGAATTGGAATCTCCTGCGTTATCAAACTCTTCAACTAATATGACCATATTATCTGAAATATCAACTGAATCAAAAATCACTTTCCAATGCAAGTTTTTGCAATTTTGTTGATATATCAAATAATAGCAACGATTATTTGTTCCATAGCGATTCTGAAGGACCCAACTTTGACACAGTGCCACCTTATAGCAGCTCAGATGATGAACATTATTGTGATATTGATGTAATTGACAATGGATCTTTTCAATACAATCTAGCTCAATAGGTTGTTAATGTCAAACTGACACGTTCATCATGTAATGGATTATTAACCTTGTTGAGAAAACATGGATGCCAGCGCCCTAAAGATAGTCGTTCTTTATTGTAAACTCCTTCAACTATACAAATTCAGGAAAGATGTGGTGGAAAGAACATATATTTTGGCCTTACAAAAGTTTCACAGAATGCAATAAATCTAGGCACTTGCAGCGATGTACTCAATCTGCAAATAAATGTTGACGGTATAGATAAATGTTGACCGTTGTACAGATCTTCTAAAAAACAATTTCGGCCAATTCTCTCTACTGTTAATCAAGGTTCACCTACGATTGTTGCCTTATATCAAGGAGATAGTAAGCCAAACTCTGTTAACGATTTTTTAAAAGATATCATTGAAGAACTTAAAATAATTAAGTATAATGGTTTCAATCATAACGGTAAACATTATACAGTTATTTTGCACTCAGTTGTTTGTTATGCTCCAGCAAGAGCTTTTCTGAAAAATATTGTAGGTCATAACGGTCTGCATGCATGTGAACGTTGTCTTGCTGTGGGTATGTCTACTAACAAACGAATCATATTTGTTTCTACTGATTGCTTCAATGCTGAAAATCGCACCGATGACAATTTTAGAAATCTTGAGTTGCTTGGAAGTCAACAACATGGAGCTTTACCTTTAAATGAAATAACAGGCCAATGTATCATCATTTTTGCACTTGAATATATGCATTTGATCTGCGTAAATGTTGTACGTCGTGTTCTGCAAGCTTTGAGAAAAGGTAATAGAAAGACGAAATTAAGCAGCAATAACATATTACAAATTTCTGAAAACCTTTTGGGTTTAAGAAAATGCATACCAAGTGAGTTTGTCAGACGCCCTAGATTTTTATATCTAACTTGATAGATGGAAAGCTACAAAGTTCCGGCAAATCTTGTTATATACAGGAACTGTTGTCTAAAAAGGAATATTGATTTCTGAGCTTTAAAAACATTATCTGTTGGGGTATCAATTCTACTTACATCTTCAAAAGAGAGAAGAAATAACATGTTGACCTATGCCAAACATTTGCGTAGACAATTTGTTGCGAATTCTCAGCAATTATATGGCAGTGATTTTGTCGTTTATAATATTCATTATTTACTGCACATTGGTGATGATATGGAGTTCTTTGGTTCACCACTCAATGATATCAGTGCATTTCGTTTTGAAAATTATCTTCAAAAACTAAAAAGATATGTGAGAGGTCCTTCAAATCCTGCTGTACAAGTAGCAAAAAGAATTTAAGAATACGAAAATGCTAATAAATTATCTGAAATTAAAAATGCAACAAAACCAAGCCTTAAATTATCAACAGCATATTGAGATTCGTTTGTACAACTAAAAAATGGTCAATATGCAAAAGGTTTTTAAGTTCAACAAGATTTATGTCTGTATTATATATTCAATTTTGCTAATTTACACCCATTTTTCATTGAGCCCCGCTCTGACCTAATAGACATTTATTTTGTGAGCAGTCATCATAAGCATACTAAAATTAAAAAAGTGAAGTTTACAGAAATTGAGAGAAAGGCTATGAAACTTCCATGTAATGATAAGTGATGTATTGTTCGTCATTCGACAAAGAGTTGTTTCGTTCTCACGAATACCTCTTTCTCCTGATTTATTGCATTCAGTTATGATTTAAGACTTGCTATTTTTTCTATCCATACTTAAATACAACATAACAAAATTAGAAAAAAGTCGTAATGTAAAGTATCTTTAGTAGATGTTCCTCCAAATCGTGGAAGAAGTTGAAACTACAAATAATTTAATAAAAAATGCACTTTTTAATATCTATGGAATTTCAGTTTATAATCAAAATATAAATTCTGCTCGTTTAGTAAAAGCAAAACCTATTTAAATATAAACAGTCTTGAATAAAATTTTTTAAATCATAGTCAAATTTTAAATGACAGAATATTGGACTTGAAATAGAAAATATGAGCTTTTTACAAAAGTTGTTTTATTTGCAAGTATCCCACACTGCTCCTCTAAATTTCTATACCCATTCAAGGTTTGATTAGGTCCAGCAATAACTTCTAGATGAACTTCACCACTTTCTATGTGCTCTGAACTTGGAATACCCATTATTTCAACTGATATTCTCAACTCTTTAATTTTATTTGCCAAATTTGCTAGCTGATAAAGACTTTTTCTTCGGAACTCTGTTAAATACATTACATTATTCAGATAAGAAACATATTTTAAAAAAACTATTAAAATTTTGGTGCACTAACTTAATTTTTTTTTAAATCTATTTTAAAATGTATGTTGTCAAATGTATGCTTAAAAAATTTTATGCAATATTTAATCAAAGTCCATATTTCATAGTTATAAGATCCAAAGATGAAAGAAAGATTATAGCTTAAGCAACTGCATTGGCTACATCAAGCATAAGACAATAAAATTGAAAAACTTTACAAGTTTGATAACTTTCTCGCTTGATAAATTTCATTGACTTGGGGTGCAGTTGCCATACAACTGCTGTTTGTTTGAAAGTTTCTGTTTAATTTTAGGGGTGGTTGTGGAAATACAGATGGTTTGACTACAATATATGAGATATAGTATGTTGGAAAAGTGTGTAAAGACACTAAGACGCCTTTTATTGACACGTCAAGTGAGTTGAGAGAGGGCCCGTCAAATGACGGACGCCAAGTGACGGTAAAATAGTGGGGAGGGGAAAAAAATGTTAGGAATTTTAATTTGTTTAATGAAGCGTGATGCGCGTGCGCAGATATAATAGAGGTTCAGGTGTAAAAAAATTTATTCATATAAAAAACCTATTACAATCAAAAAATGTTACAATAAAAAAATGGTTACAATATTGATTTTTTTTCTTCTCTGAAAATAGGGTATTTTTCTTTCACATCATTTTCAAAGGTCATGTTTGGGTAAAATTGTTTTCCAATCGTAATGTAGAGATTATAAATATTGAGTTCTTCAACAAATGGTTTGTTAAATTTTGTAGACATTTCCAAAACGAATAGTGCTTCTTCAACTGACAAAACAATCTTTTTTTTCACCAGACAATTAGAATTTCCACACATTGTATTAGTTAGCTAAAAAATAAAAAAAATAAATTTATTCATATAAATATTTACAATTGAGTTTAAACGGTGGGGCATCACATATCCACACTTCTTTAAGCTCAAAGGGTGGGGCGTCACATATCCACTCTTCTGTTTCTTCGACTTCTTTTTCTTCTTTTTTTTCTGTTTTTAAGTTCTTTACTTCAAGTTTTGCGCATTTTTCAAAATTAAGACCTCGGAGAGGTCTTTTTAATTTCGTGTTGTTAATTTTAATTTCAAAACTTTCACCATCGAGTTCAAAATCCCAAGCATCAATTTTAGTTGTATTATTCATTTTTTTATCTGAAAAAAAATAAAATGTTAGTATAAAGTTGTATAAAATAGGAATAAATAAGCAATAAAAAAAAATAAGGAAAAAAAAAGACAAAAATGTAATAAAAAATATATATTCTGAATAAAAAGTTATTATTTTTGGATAGGCAACTTTGGCAAACGCCACATTTTTTTGAACAAAAATATCTCTTGTTGATCGATTGCGAATGCTGCAAAGCTTCTTTGTTCATGATAAAAAAATAAGGGTACATTGCTGAAAAAAAAGAAAAAAATTGGTTGAACTCAAAAATTTTTTAATTTTTTACTTTTTTAGTTGATTTTTTCTTAGCATAACCACTTGTTTTATATATTTTGTTTATTTTTTTTTAGCTATTAATATAAAATAACATCTTTCAGATGTACAAAATTATGAGATGAAATAAAATGATACGCTCTGTAGCCCAATTTACATAATCTTTTAATAAAATATAAAATTGATCATATTGAGCATTATTTAAATAAGAATGAAAATAATGAGATAAAAATATTTCACTGCTTATATATAAAAATAGGCTTGTTCGTAAAAAAATTCTAAATGTTCTCTATATAAAAAACGAGGTCCACAATGAGTTGATATGTAAAAGGATTGATCCCAAATAATATATTTAATATCGTAGTATTGAAATGGTATCAGTTTAGGTAGTTTTTTTAAAAATGCTTTAATTTCGACTAGTATTCTAGCATAACCCATTTTCTTTTACAAAGTTGTTTTAACGTAGGCACTTTTTCATGTTTGTAGTTTAGTCTTGTTTGTCCACAAAACCATACCCATTTTTCATAATGCATATCGTATTCTTTGAAAGTTTTTCTTTGTACTTGTATTTTTTTATAAGTTATCTAAAAAAACTAAAAAAATTGATTTACAATATTAACATAAATAAAAAAAGGTTCTGTAATATTAAAATAATGTTGATTTGCCCAGTATATATAAGACATTATTAAACGATATAGTGTTTTTATTAAATCTGTTTCTAGTTGTTCATGAGGGTTAGCTAAATACGATATTTCTGTAAAAAGCAAATGAAATAGTCGGTGTAAATAACGTCTTTGAAGATGAAAAAATAATAAATGTTTCTTTTTTTTAACATTCCATTCGTAAAAGATGTGTTATTGATAACCATCGAATAATTTTCTAATTTCATCTTTATTTTTCCATTTTGAGGGTAGTTTAGTTTTATCAAATAAAGAAGTGATTTTTTTTGTAATTGTTCTAATTCGATAATGATTCGTTGATGTGCCAAGGTTCTTTTACATAAATCTTTCAAGGTTAATTGAGATTGATTTTCGTTGGTAAATTTGTTCGAGTTATCCAATGTACTATCATCGTAATCAAAAAGATAATAAGAAAATTGTCGTTCACAAGGTTCAAACCAATTTATTGTTTCGTGTTCAAAATTTTCAATGCGTGAATGAATGTTATTTAAATAACTCCAACTATCTTTAGTTTTTTTGTCCAATTTTTTGACTTTTTTTTCTCGTTCCATTTGTTTTCTATGTTTATGCAGTAAGTAGTGTAATGAAGTAAATTCTTTTTCAAGTATGTAACCAATTTTGCCCCAGTTGCTGCCCATTTTTCTAATTAGTTATCTAAAAAAATTATAAATATATAAAAAATACAATAAAAAAAATTATGTTTGGGAAAGAAGTCATAGTTTTACTATACAAGTAAAAAACTATGAATTCTTTCCCAAAAAAAAAGTTTTTAGAAGAAATCAGGTTCTTGGGCACATTCAGGTGCTTCAGGTGGTTCAGCGTTAAGAAAATGATAAAATTTGAAAAGTTCTTCTTGCTTGGCCTCAACGACAGCACTTGGATAAAATGTGTTTGGTGGAGAATAAACAGGTGGTAGATTTTTAACTACGCTTTCTTCATAAGTAGGTAGTCGTGGTATTTGATTTTTATATTTTTTTACAATGTCTAAACGATGAATGTTTTTACACAATACAAGTAAAAATTCCAATTTGCTTTCCAATGATTCATAAATATGTCCTTGTTCGTCTTCTATAATGTTGTCTTTAAAGTACTCTATAATATCCATGGCAGTTTTTAAATTTTCTTTGATTCCAAATGGTATTTTCAACATAAAACTGATACTTTTCACTTTGGCAATAGTTAGTTCAAGACTGATTTGTCTGAATATTTCTACTGAATTCATTTTTTTTTTATTAGTTAATCTAAAAAAATAAACGAAGTATAACAAAAATATGAATACATAGTGACATAAAAAATATGAATGCATCCAAAAAAATGAGAAAAAATCATTTTTTTACATAAATATATTATTGAATAGTAATCGTAATAAATAAATTATTAATAATAATAAATTGTTTTAGTTCTTCGTGCAAAATGAAATTGGGGAAACCAACAGCTACATTATATTCTTTGGTAGGTTTATCAAAAGAACTTGCGTTTAAACTTTGAATATAATTTTCTGGGGTGATAGTATGAGCAAAAAATTTATCATTATTTCTTAGAGTAAAAGTTATTATTTTGGTAAAGGGCCATTTTAAAACATCATCGAGCTTGCTTCGAATGAGTTGGAAGAAAGTGGCAAAATTGTTTACATTTGTGCTTCGAGTATATATTTTTATTCGATAATAATACCCATCTGGTGAGTAAACAGCTTGCGAATAATAAGCTTCATCTGATAGCAGTCTTAGATTCATTTGATCAAGTTTGATGATATGTTTGTCTTTAAAGAGGTGTTGTTTTACTTGTGGTTGTTGAACTGATTTTTTTAATACTAAGAATTCTGTGCTGTTTTCTTCTACAATTTGATTGAGTTTTATGATTTCTTGTTTGAGATTTTGTACATCTTCTTGATTTGTTAACATGGCTATGCTGTCATATATAAGATTTTTTAATTCTAGCATTTCGTTGTTGGTTTCTTCCAAGGTTTTTAGTAATTTAGCATTCTGTTCATTTAGATTTTTTATTTCTTGATCGTCTTCTCTTTGCTTTTGTAAAATATCTTTATAATCAACAATTTGTCTGGCAATAGTATCTTAAAGATTTTTGACACTGTTTATGCTGTAGTTGAATCAAAGATTTAAATAGTTTAAGTTTGATTCACCATCTTGAATAATTTGCTCCATATGTTGATTTTGTTGATCTTTATACTGATGGAAACAAATAACAGAGTGTTCATAATAGTTGTCAACAATAACAGTATTACAGAAAAAACATATTTTTGGTTCATTTTTGAGAACTTCGTAATCACACTCGTGATTTAATGAATCTTTTACTTTTTTTTGCATGTAAAACACTCATGAAAGTTGATTTGATCAAATTTATCTTTGGTGCATTTGACTTGATGATCCATGAGTTGTTCTACAACAAATTTTTCATCACAAAACCAACATGGAAATTTGTCCATTTCTTATTAGTTGCTGAAAATAAAAACATTTATTTATATAAAAAAACATAATAAAAAATACACCAGTTTTTAAGAACAAAATAGAATGATTAAATATATAGAGTTAATAAACATGGCGACCAGGTTAAATAAAAGAAAAAAATCGTCCATTTCAATGTGTTTTTGATATAATAAAGTTAAAACTCTAAAGATTCTTTCATTCGTGTCTCGATAGTCTTGTTGTATACATTCAATTTCTCTTCTTTTATATCAGAGGTATTGAGCCAAACTTTCCCATTGCCATTGTAAACGTCCAGCTTTTTTCAGTTTAATTTGAAAAAAATTCATTTTTTTATTTTTGCTAACAAATATAATAACTAATGTAAACAATTTAATATAAATATTTACATAGTGATAAACTAAATAAAAGTTTTTCATTATCAATTTCATTTTCCCACATTGATAAAATAAACTATAAGTAATTTATTGCTCTTTTTTTGTTTGTGTTGTGTTGAAAAACGAATAGTGTTAAAATAATTTTTAATTTATCCGAGTTTTTTACATAATTGTCATCTATTTTCTTAATATGATTTCTTTTAAATTTTAAATATACTGCCAGTTGTTTCCATTCGCCATGGAGTTGTTTGCTCATTTTTATTATTATTTGTTTAATCATTTTTTTATATTGTATTATAAAAAAGTTAACATAAAAATGAAAAAAAAAATATAAACAAAATTAATATAAACACACAAAAAAAAAAGAATATAAAAAAATTTATTTTCTACAAAAAATAATTTACATAAAATTTTATAAATTTTGACTTTCATGATACGGATTTTTAAAAAAAAAAAATGAGAGGGAAATATTAAAAAAATGTATTTATTTTTTATTAATAAAAGCACTAAAGTTAAACTATGAGAAGGCGACTCGTCAAGCCTTTACTTTTTTCTAAGTATTTGAATTAAATCGTTAACAGCTGACTGTCGTTCATCTAAAAGAAAAAATATTTTTATAAAGTTATTGATAATAATAAATTTTCAAAAAAAAAATATAAACAAAAAAAATGAAAAAATTACCCAATTTAGCATTGTAAGGTTTTACTTGAGCTATGAGTATTTTTTTCCCATCTCTTACTATAAATAGTTTTGGAAATACAGGACTGTTATCTTTTTCTAATGGGTACATTCTTTTATTTATTTTTATATAATAAATTTTTTTTACTAAAAAAATGATTAGTTGTTTTATATAAAAAACTCCATGTTCTTTTTTGTAATAAGCAAAAAATATATATATATATATAAAAATATCATTTTTTATAAAATGCCTAAAATAAGGTATACTCCTAGATCGTTAAACTCTGTCAATATGGCACGTACAAAAACAACAGTTCCTAGAGCAAAAAATGCAGTTCAAACACAAACGAGTACAAAACAGAGTTCAACATTGACACAGACTGAAAGTCAGTATTTACCGAGCAATTGTAAAAGAATATTATCTTGTTTACGAAGAACAAATAACAGATATAAAGATAATAAAACAAACCGTAAACTTGGAAGAGTTGGTAAAAGAATAAAACGCTTGATTCATACTGCTGAATCATATGTCGATATTAAACATCAATTAAAAGAAGCAAACATAAGACGAAAAAAATAGAAACAAATAATATATTTTATAATTTATTATAACTTTTTAAAAATTTTTTTTTAAAAAAAATCGCACTTTCTTTTATTGTTGTATCAAATGCGATTTTTATTCTTTTTTTCTAAAAAAATAAAAAAAATCTTTAAAAAAAATGTATTTTTTTTATAAAAAAAATATTTATATAAAAATAACTTCGTTCTTCGTTCGTTGTAAATAATTTTTTAAATATTTCTTCATCGTCTTCGATGAGTATAATTTCCTTTTTATTAGTTATTTCTTCATTAGTTATATCGATATCGCTGAATTCTAAATCTTGCGGAATAAACTCTTCCATTTTACTCGACTTTAATATACAACGTTTCACAAATCTTGTTCTTGCCATTTAATTTTGTTAACAAAAAACACGCTTTTCATGTATAAAATTTAATCTCTACAGATTAATGCGAAATAAAAGACAAAGTGATGTAACTTTATGCAATGAAAAGAAAATGCTGAGTCATGCTAGTTAAATTTAGAAAGTTTTAATACCGCTTTTATAAACAAGATTAAAGAGATTAAAATACGGAGTAAACAACTTTTTAAAAACACTGCGAAGAAAAAAACTCTGCGTAAAGTGCTAAAATGTTAATTCAAATGAATTCAAAACTTCATGAACCAACACATCAACGTAGCATAGTGCATTCGCTCGCCGCACTATGTTTTAATCGCCATGTCATTAGACCGTTGTAGGTTCGACTCTCGTTGAAGGTAGTAGAAAGTTTAGAAAGATTAGAAAGTTTAGAAAGTTTAGAAAGTTTAGAAAGTTTAGAAAGTTTAGAAAGTTTAGAAAGTTTAGAAAGTTTAGAAAGTTTAGAAAGTTTAGAAAGTTTAGAAAGTTTAGAAAGTTTAGAAAGTTTAGAAAGTTTAAAAAGTTTAGAAAGTTTTAAACTTGTAAACTAAAATGTAAACAGGGGGCGCTAACACCGCTCACTGATGTAATGTGGAGTGTGTGTGAACGAGTGAGCGTACGAGTGTGTGAGTAAATAGGTTAAAGAAATCAGGCAGGACTAAGAAAGTTAAGTAAGGACTAAGTAAGGTTAAGTAAGTAAGTAAGAAATACGGCCGTATAAAAAATAAACACTATAAGAAAAACATAAGTAAGTAGGCCTACTAAGACAAAGTAAAGATGAAATAAGTAAGGTTGTGTCAGGGTGACACCATGTTTTTTATCTTGTAAAATTAAAAAGATAAAAAAAAAGTTAAAGTCAAAAAGTTAAAGTCAAAAAGACAAGTCAAAAAAATGAGTGCAGATGATATTGATTTTTCCAGTATGATTGTAAGACGGAATTTGTTTTCAAGACCTGCCTATTGTAAAAGTAATTTAAGACCCAAATATACTTCTAAATTACCCAAATATACACTTGATGGAAAATAGCCTTTTTATAGAGATGCTTTTTTTGAATTTTTTGATAGGATCCTAATAATACAGAACTAAGAGTACTAAGACGTAGAAGAATTAAGAAAAATTTGAAAAAAATAAAGCGTCAATATTGTAGAAAAGCACTGATGTGTTATCGAAAAATAAAAAGCAAGTATATAAATAATAAACAAAATCGTGAAATGGATCGAGTAGGAAAACCGATATATCGTTTTGTTTTAACAAAAGTGGATCGCGATAAACAAAGAAATATTTTTTAAAAAATGAGACATCGAAGGCATAGAGGTCATAGGACTGCTAAAAGGTATATTTTTTTTCATCGAAAATCGAGACCTCATCCTAGATCTCATTATTCTTTAATTGGTAAAGGGCTAAAACGTATACTTAGAAAACGTGGTAAAGGTATCCTTGGTAGCCTATTAGGAAATATATCCGTACTTGGTGGTGTGTTTAAAACTATATTTTAATCGGATTAAAAAACAAGTATAAAAAAGCTCAACTCTACAAAACGTTTATTTACAAAAATGAATTCAACAAAAGTGTGTAAACATGCGAGAAGAAAAACTCATATTAGAAAGTATTGCGAAAATTGTTTTATCGAAAGAATGAGAAAACACGTCCAAGAAAATTTAAAAGAAATATCTATGGTTGTTAGAAAACATGAAAAAACACAAGAACGATGAGTTAAAAAATTTATGAAATGATACTAGTGCGTTTGGCGATTACATTCTGACTTATGAATACAAAAATGGCATCGTTGAAATCAGAAGCGGCGACAAAGAAAATGGACACTTGAAAACATCCACTTCTTTTGGTGGATTTATATTTGATTTTGATATTATAAATAAATTATATTGTCTTTCACATATAAAGGACGGTGTGTTTTATGTTGGTAATAAAATACCAAAAATAAATTGATAAAAAAAAATATTTAATGGTGTTTTTTCTATTGTTTTTTTTTTAAAAAATACTATAAATTTAGAATGTTTTTTTTGAAATAAAAAAATTCATTTAAAAAAATTGTTGTAAAGAAAAAAAAAAATGGAGTTTAAAACTTGTTTAAATGAATTTTATAAATCTATTATAAAAGTAGAAACTTCCAAGTTTGAAGCAAATGATAGTTTAAAACAAGTCCAAGGCAATTTCAAATTAGTATTTCGTTTAGATGGACTAGCTGAAATTAAAGTAACTCGCTCAAACGAAAACGCTCATATTGATTTTATTTATGATAAAATCAACCAAGAATTTGAAATGGTATATGAAGACTTTGTTGATGTTATTAAAGAGTCATTTAACATTTGGCTACTTGAAGAAGTAGAGCTTATAAAAAATGACTTTTTAAACTTATGCAGAGGATTGTTATCCGTTTCCACAATAATCTGATTTTTATATTTCACTATTTAAAGCTAGTAGTAATGCAAAGGGAGATTTTTCCTTGTCACATCGTTTAAAACAGGGACAAATTATTAAAGTAACTCGTTCCAATGATAAACTCAATATTGTGTTTATATATGAAAATGGAGAAGAACATTCTTATGAAATAACTGAAAAAAATATTTTATCGTTAGCTTTAAAACCTCTTGGAGGATGGTTTATTGACGAAAAAGGCAGCAAAGACATTATAGATCTAAAATACGTAAGCGAGGAAGAGTCAGACGAGGATGAGGATTAGCTGATTTTATAACCCCTAAAAATGTAACGAACGCATTTCAAGTGGGTTCGCTGTTATACGGTATAAAAAAAGCGTGGAAAGGCAAAAAAACAAAAACTACTACTGTTCCTGTTGTTACAAAACCCGTCAACCCTTATATACCTCCGGATAAAGTGTTTGAAGTATATTAAAATAAAAGACAGTTGTAAAAAAATATTATTTCATCAAAGGATAAACATGTATAAACAAAATATTGTTTTATTTTTCTTCTTCTTTTTTCTTTTTATATCGTTTTATGGTAATTGTTTTTTTTCCCTTGCAAGTTAAGCAACACGTCTTGCGAAGATGTATTTTTGCACTTTTTTTTGTATTTATGTTATAAATCCATACTTCGTTGTTTAATACGCGTATAGTACAATCTTTTAACAATGCATTATTTTTTTTTCTTTTAAGACCACGAAAAAAAGCTCGCCATAACCATTACACGTAACACATTTTTCTTCTACAACGTCTTCAAGTAGCGTGTGTGCTGTTCTCTTCATGTTTGTTTATATTAAATTCAGAGCTATCTGCCTTTTTATTTCTTTTTAAGTCATGACATCATCAATAGGTACATCCAAAAAATTGATTAGCAGTCTTTAATCGTGTGTAATTGTTTGCATAAATCCTATCCATTTCAGTTTGGATCATGTAATAAATATTTTCTCGTTCATCACAGATGGATTAGCTTGAATATCCAATACAAATAATTTGTCCCACGTAGCTTCATAATTTGTTCTTAAGAATCCAGAATCTTTTAAAAATCTTTTAATAGCATTTTGTGCCAATATTTGTTTTTCATAAATATCATAATTCAAAGGAATTTGTTTTGTTTTCATAGACCACGTTTCAGATTTTCCTGTTTTCTCATATATAAATGCAATTGCATGTCTTTTTCAAACAGTTGTTTGGCAGTGTTATCAAGGTGTGGAAAGAGTTCTCTTTTAATAAATTGAAAAAATGAATAAAGATTTAGTTGAATTTGTGCAGAGGCATGAAGAGTTGTTACTTCATAAAAATAATGGTTTAACAGTCTGCACAATGAAGGTAAATAAATTTGATCAGTATATAATACATTTTTACTGCGAAAGACTAGAGCTACAAAATAAGCGGCAAATGCTTCACATAAACTACTATCATTCCATTGAAAAGGAAACTTGTTGTATGAAAAAAATACGTTTTGATTGCCAGTAACTATATTTTTAAATAAATTTGGTAAACCAATAAAATTCGCGATTTTCTGCGGTCCATTCTGTAGGAAAATGATTTGATTGTCGCATATAAGAATTAATTTCAATTTCATTGTAGTTTATGTTAATAGTGTTGATTTGTATATTGCTATTGACTTCGTCTACTACTTCAAACAAATATATATAAAATCTTAAATGTTTTAGAATTTGTTGCAACACACTTTCTTCTCCTAAACTATCATAACAAAAAAAATGACCCTTGTCTATTTTCATCAACACTCTCCAATGTCGACCTGCTTCTTTTGTGGTTTCATTGCTGTAAATGATAAAAGAACCATTTTTTTTCATTTGATTAATAATATGAATATGAGTTTTTGTTTGACTTAGCTCGTCAAAAGCATATAATCCTATAAAATAATTTTCAAATTCTGAATTTTTAAAAAATGAGACAAAGATTCATCAGTAGCCATTTTTTTTTATTCTTCTTCTTTTTCTAAACTAAAAAAACTCGTAATAAATATAGTTACAATAGCGTGTAATATATTAACAAATAAAGTTTTTTTATCGCTGGTTCCTTCCTTTATAATTCCTTCAATGTTTCTTTTAACAGATTTCTTTTTTAAAGCTCCATCTAGTTTTTCTATCAAAGAAGAGACGGTAGGTATTACTTTTGTAGTAAACGTATCCACAAAACCGTCTGTTTGATCACCATCTGTTTGATCCATAGTAGGTTTGATTTCTCTGTCTAATAGCAAAACTGTAAACTTGGCTTTATAGAGTTCAGCTATATAGATATCACCGAGTTACTTTTTCAAATCATCAAAGTGATTGAGATGAATAGGACAAAGTTGAGGGTTTTCGAGTAAATTATTAAATTGACTGTTTTTAAAATATTTTGCAATACTGTAAGAATTTAATGTTATCCTTTTAGAATCGAGTACATTTTGTAAAAAATCAAATGATTTTTTATCAGTAAAATGTTCTTCTTCTACACGATCAGATGAAGGTGAAGAACTTTAAGATTTATGTTCGTTGTGTTTGTATCTTTTAGACACTTCATCAAGCGCGCACCTGCGCAATTGTTATGAATTTTTTTAATGATGCTATCAACGCGATTTATTTTTATTAAAAAAAATATAAATAATTTTTTAAAACTTGATTTTTTATACTTTTTTTTCCATTTTATTAAAAGAATACGCTTCTTTTTTTAATAAAAAAGCAATTTTTTGTTAGTTGTGGTTGTTAGATTTCGAATTTATTACTAATCGAGAGATCCATACATGGGGAAGAAATTGCATTAGAGAGTTATGTTTACGTTCACTTAGTGATAAGAAGTTTTTTCACACACAAGTAATACCTTGTGAAAAATTTGAAAACTTGGATGAAAAAGATAAAAAAGTATTTTTATACTGTCTGAACAATATTCACGGATTAGAGTACTATCCTACTTTCAAATATACCAGCGAAATTATATTTTGCTGCTCTGTTGTGGATTACTTATAATCAATATTTTTAAAATTCGAATCTAATCTCGTGTTTTTTAAAGGTGGCAACATGGAGAAAGATGTATTGAGTACAATAAAAGATCAAAAAATATTTACATTTGATTTAAATAGATTACTATTTCCAAAATTATGTAAACTACCTACTTATATTAACAATGAAAGTTTATGTTTAGAACACTATCAACATAGCTATGCGAAAAAACATACTCACGAACACTGTCCAAAATATGAAACATTTATGTTTGCATCTTATTTAGAAGACTTTGTTGATGGTTTTATTAAAACAGGAAACATACAACAATATACAGAATTTAGTGTTGCTGAATACGAAAGAATACGATGAAGACAGATTTGCTTGTTTTAGTTGTCAATGTTCAGCTGAAAAAATTGAAAAATTTTACTATATGATAGAAAAAGCTTCTATAAAGATTGGTTTATCGAGGATTTTATTAAACAAAACATTTTTTATTCATAAACACGAAATACGTGATTTAGCTAGCTGTAATTGTCTTTTGGAACAAATGTGTTTAGATTGTAAATATAAAAAAAAATGCAATTTTTATTTCTGAAAGAAACGATAGTGAATATAAAAAGATATGGGGAAAAATTTAAATTTGTATTATTTTTATTTTTTAGATTACATAATAAAAAATGTCAAAAACAAGCTTTGAAGAATTTGATATAAATAGAGAAGTAGACAAGAAAGGTCTCAATTTTGATTATTTTTTAGATTATGTTGCAAAATCTGATCCAAGTAGTTAATTGGAAAAAAGTATGCTTTCTACAAACGACTGTGTGATTTGTACTTCTGTTCCCTGTGAATCAAGAACTTTGCGATTTTGAAGCATGTCGTACTTGTCGAGAAATATTTATAAAATTAAAAAAACATTTATACTACAACGATTTCGTGAACAAATATCAAATGGAAGAAACAAATTAAGTTTTTGTAAACTTTTTTTTTTATTTCAAAATAAATTTTTTTTTAGATAACATAAAAAAATGGAAACTAATATAATGTTGGCAGCAAAAAAATTGGGTTTAAGAGAAGATTTGTTAAAAAAAATTTTTGAACATGTTGAAAGCGAAATTTTGAGTTTGTCATCATGTCCATTTCAAAAAAACAATATGTGTTCAAAATGTAAAATAATAAAAAATGCGGTTATACGTTATCCATTTGACGATTATAGCAGAAGGAGATATAAACATTTTTTATATATAAATAATAATCAATAAAAAACATATATTTTTTTAGATTGCATAAAAAAATGGAAAATAATATAATGTTGGCAGCAAAAAAATTGGGTTTAGCAGAAGCTTTGTTAAAAAAGACTAATGGATATCATAAAAGCGAAATTCTTTGTTTGGTATCATGTCCATGTCAACCAATCAATATGTGTTTAAAATGTAGAAAGAAAAAATATGAGATAATACGTTCAGAACATAATGATTACGAAAGGACATATAAACATTTTTTATATATTGACAATGTTCGCATTTTTTTTTGAATTAAAAAAATGTTAATTTTTTTACATAAATAAAATAAAGATAAAGAGATAATGATAACAGATAATGAATTATCTGTCGTCTTTGTCTCAGTATCTTATTTTTTTAGATTTTTTTACGTTCAGAAAAAGTTTTTTTTTTTTTTTATATATATATTGTGATCAATGTTTTGCATTAAATGTAAAAAATTTTTTAGATGGATAAAATAAGAGAAAATAATAATAAAAAAATGCTCAAGTTAATAAGTGAACAAAACAACCTATTGACAGAAGATGAAATGTTAACTGTAAAGTTTTTATTGTTGGTTCATGGACCAGACGATTTATCTTATAAACTGGAAAGACTCGTTGACCAGAACATTATTCTTATGATGTTTTTTGTAAAGTATGCTATTATGTATTTATATTCAAAATAAAAATTTATTTTAGCAAAATAATAAAAAAGATGTTATCTTTGCAACAACAAAAAGCGCTTCAATGGCTTGATGAAGGAATCAGTTTTTTATTACTGGAGGTGCTGGTTGTGGAAAAAGTTATATCGTCAAAGAAATTGCTCAAAGTATGCAAATTTATAAAACAATACATATTACTGCTAGTACAGGAAAAGCAGCTCATTTATTAAATGGAGTCACTATACACGCTTTTGCTGGTATAGAAACTGATGTTAAAAGTTTAGATTATTATAAACGACACATGCATCCAGACATTAAAAAAACGTGGTTGGAAACTGATGTTTTAATTATTGATGAAATTTCAATGATTTCCGCTGAAACATTTGATTTATTACATTTAATAGCTTGTGAAATAAAACAATGTTATGATGAATCATATGGTGGTATATAAGTTATTGCTTGTGGTGATTTTTTTCAATTGCCACCTATTAAAGGAGAATTTGTTTTTAAATCTAAAATATGGCAACAATAGATGACACAAGTTTTGGTTTTAACTGAATGCTTTAGACAAAAAGAAGATGCGCAATTTTTTAAAGCTTTAAATGAAATACGTTTTGAACAAGTTTCAGACCAAACTATTGATTATTTTATGACGCGTTGTTTTGAAAAAGATGAAAAATTAAACACTAAATATACAAGATTAATTTTTGGAAATATGGAAGTTGATGTTTATAATAATAAAAAAATGGAGAGTATAAAACAAGAAGGTTATTGGTTTTATGCTAAAGATGTAATTAAAAATCCAAATATACAATGTTTGTTTCAGATTCCAGCAGCTGTTTTTCTTAAAATAGGTGCCATAGTTATGCTTGTGAGAAATAT
The DNA here is from genome assembly GCF_038396675.1 of Hydra vulgaris. Classification (NCBI taxonomy): domain Eukaryota; kingdom Metazoa; phylum Cnidaria; class Hydrozoa; order Anthoathecata; family Hydridae; genus Hydra; species Hydra vulgaris. Next base: position 6,589,385 of record NC_088928.1, on the reverse strand, counting down.
CAATGTGTAAGAAGGTTTGTGCAATGGTACTATTGGTACAGTCATTTTAATAGAAAATAATGCAGTTTGGGTTAATATGAATAAAAAAGAAGTCAAAATTGAATGTGTCAAAGAAGAGATATTAGATTGCTCTCATGCTGTTGTAGGCTCAAGATTCGGTTTACCTTTAAAATTAGCTTTTTCTTTTTAACTGTTCATAAGCTCAAGGAAGTACAATGAATAAAGCAGTTGTTCAATTTAATTCAAAGGCTTTAATAATAGTCTTTATTATGTTTCTTTATCACGAGTTTGTAACATTAATGATATTTTTATAATTATTAATAATAAATTAGAATTACGAAAAATATTTAAAAGTATCACTGCTGATTCTGATGTTTCGGAATTTTATAAAAAGTACATGTAATTTTTTTTTTTTAGGTATAAATAAAAATGAAATTTGAATATCAAACTGAGGAAACTAAACTTAGTAACAACAGTATATACACTAAACATTTTTTTTACATCAAAGATGATTATAAAGATGAAGATATTGTGGAAGAATCACAACTTTATTCAGAAACTCAAAGTCCCGATAAAATTGTTTATCACGTAAAACAAAAAACAATGGAAGGGTTTGAAACGCAAATGAAAAACATTCTTCATTTTGCTGACTTGTTTCAAAAATTTTTAAATTTGTTGCAAATCTATTGAAGATGGTTATTGTAAAATAATGAAACGTTTTTACAATTCACCTGCTTATTTTATAAAACCTTTAGAAGGACCGACTAATTTACGTTTTATTCAAGATGCCAATGTACGAGCTGTTTTTAATATTTTAGAAAACAACAGCGGATGGAGGTTGATACGATTATGTAATATTAAATTAAAACTCTATCCAATTTAACAGAAAGATCAATGATGAAATTACGAGATTTTGAATTGTCAGGTTTTAAAAAGAAAATGCTCATGACAACGCAACAAAACATATTACGAAAAAAATAAAAAAAATACTTTTGTTAAAACAACAATAAAAGTGGAGTAAAGAAAACAAAACAGATGAACAAATTCAAAATAAGAAAAAACGCAAGAAAACCCATTACGAAAAAAAAACAAAAACTACTTTTATTAAAAAAACAACAAAAAAGGAGCAAAGAAATTGATGTAAACGAATGGTTTGGTAAATGGTATAGACCTCATTTTATAACAAAATGGCAAAATTCGCTAAAAGGTCAATCTTATACTAAACTCTTTTATAAACAAAAAAGAAAAATGTTTTTAGATTATAGTATTTGTTTGAACCAGGATTATGTTTTTATTCTGCTTTTCTAATCACTTTGTTGATTCGCCAATGGAATGAAATATTATAAACCGGACTAATTTACATACGGCGATTGCAATAGTCACTATCGTACACAAAATTTGTTTATGTGTACTAGTAGAAACTTATTTCCTTTTTTAATGACGTTTGATTGTGAAACGAGTATTACAAAGTCTCAAGAAAATGCCACTTCCAAAGTCAAATCTTTATCAGAGTTGAGTTATCATTGTCATTCCATTGTCATTCAATGCATTCATGAAACATTGGCAAGAGAATGTTTTGGTTTAGATGAACAAGGACACGTGATCACAAAACACACAGGCGTATATTGTGGGAAAAGTTAAATCCGGCTCGTGAAAATAGCGAAATATTAAATATGGTATTACGAGTTTACGATTTAATAGCTTTAGCAGATACTTTGGTTCGATTTGCTTATGAAATCTGTTTTCTGCGTTTTCAAAATTTTAATATATTATCTGAAGTAAGAAATTTAATATAGCAAGAATAAAATCCTTTATGTTCTATTTGTAGATATCCTGCAGATAAAATACGACAATCTGATATTTATAAAAATAAATTTTCTCGCATGACTCCTCAAGAAATAGAAAGATTAAATCATAACGAATTTCGTATTTACAACGACAAACGAATTCAAGTTGTTAATACCATGTTTAAAAGAGTAGGACGTTTAGAATTGTTCATGTTACCTTTGAATGTTCAGAATTTTTTAATCAACAACGATGCGGAAAAAATAAAACAAGAATTATTTCAAGTATCGAGTTTGTTTTACATTTGTTGTAGATGGTGGGAAAAATTTGAATACCTACCTCCCACTAACGGTTTGTTAAGTGATTATGTGAGAATAACCAGTGGAGAACTTGTAGATTATATGAAACAATTGGCTTCCCTTATCATGACCGATCATCAACTCGAAAAATACTTTGATCAAGATTATATGGACTTGTTAGATGATCCCTACTTTTTAATCAAAATCTTTCGCAAATGTATCAACGAAGTAGGTAGTCAAAATACAGATAACCTCTATTTTTTGTTTCTTATGAGAAAGTTGAAGCAACCCGTCTACGAATTATGGTATCATTGCATGTTGGTTTCTTTTAATAAACAATTTGAAAAAAATTTAGTTTATCCGATTTTATTCAAGATAAAAAAAATAGAGAAAAAGTTTTAAATTAATGCAATTTTTTTCTCAACGCTTTTGAAAATTATCTTGTTATTGATCACGATCATTTTTCAGGATAAGTATATGGATTAGCTCATGATTATTACAACAAAAATTTAGACAGATATAGTCAACATTTGTCCTGTCCTGTTTTTGCTCACAACGCTTCTTTTGATAGCCGTATTATGATTGTAGAAGGTTTAAAATTTTTTTTGGATATTCCGTTATACGGTCATTTGGCTGAATCTGAAACAACACCTTTTAACGCTTTTATAAAATTTAGCAACATGGAAGATGTTTTTGTTATATCTAAAAATGTGAGTAAAGTCAATATTATCTGCATTGGTTAATATATTAAAATTGCGGACAGCTTGAAAATTTTAAATTGTTCCTTTGAACAAGCCAGTAGTATGTTATCTTAAAAAGCTCAAAATCAAATTGTCAACACCATGTTGCATTATTTACAACCTTTTCATCCTGAAATTAATCATTTAACTGACAATCGAGAGTTTAAAAACTGTTTTATTAAAAAAATATTATTTCCTTACTCGCAAATAACAAACGAACTATTAAACATTGAATATAAAACATTACCTCCTATTGAATTATTTGCTCAAAACAATTAAATGAAGTCTAAAAACGTACAAGAAGGAGTTAAAAAATCAAAGAAGCTTATGAAGGTGTTCAAAAATTGTGGAACTTTTTAAATTTAAAAACTTTAAAGTCCTTATTGCATATTTATACTGTACTCGACACAGTAGTATTAGGTTCTGTTATGATTGACTTTGATGAAAGAACATTTGAATTTACAAAATTTCATATTCTTAATCATGTTAGCATTTTTAGTTATACAAGCAAATTAAATTCTGCCATCAGTTTAATTCCTGCTCAACTTCCTCCAACTAACGAACATCAAAAAATGATTAAAAAGAGTATTCGAGGTGGCATGTCAACCAACGGTACACAAAAATACGCCATTGATACAGATTACTTTGAACCTAAAATAAAAGAACTCTGATTAAACAGTGTATTAAGAGGTTGTTTAATTTTAATGGACGAAAATGGTCAATACGGAGGAGCTCAATTAAAACCTTTACCTTTTCACATGAAATATTCTTTTGATTTGGAATGTATTACTTTAGACGATGTGATTTGAAAATATCATCGTGTTAATTTAAACGGATTCTCAACTAGTGCTTTAGTGCATTGTCAAATTACCATGAAACCAGAGTATCAAGATCAAGTAGGAGGTTTTTCACCCATGGTAGAAAAAGAAATTATATCATTACAAGATTATTCTCCAACTGAAATTGTATCTAAACGTTATCTCAAAAACAATGGAACCTATGGTATAGAAAAAGACAAAACCATTAAATTGGTCATGAAATTAAGTTCGCATGAAACTTGTGAATTTTTAGACACTTTAATCTGGTTGACTACGTGCTGTGGATGTGTTGTTGAAAGAATTTATAAAGTGCTCCCTTTATGGCGTTATCCTTTAGCTCAAAAAATGGTAAAAAGAAATATAGAAAAAAGAAAAGAAGCCATTAAAAAGGGTAACAAGGTAGTCGATGCTTCTTGCAAATTACAAATTAACGGACATTACGGAACATTAAGTCAACAAATTGCACAAAAACTAAATACTACTTTTATCAACCACGAAGAAAAAGCATTTCAAAACATCATTGAAAATTTTCAAAACATTCGCCATGTTTTAAATCGAGAAGGTCAAACGGATGAAAATATTAGGTTGTTACTTCCTTTTCATTTTCAAAATTTATTATATAACGGAGCCATGTTTATTGGTGTTGAACCCGAAAGATATAAATTGGATGTTTTTGAAAATAAAGTATGTTTAGATTATTACGACGCTGTCGATTTTAATTACGACGATTATTTTAAAGAAATTCTTTTCACTTTGATGATCAATGTCAAAACAAAAAGTATTTTATTTCACGATGAAAACAATCATCACGAAATGAAAGACGTCTTTGAACTCTTAAAATCAAAGGATCATAAAAATGCTCTCATTTTAACAACCAGCAAAAAATGCAAACTCATTAATAAATCTTTACGTATTGTGGCTTCACAAATTTTATCTTATGCTAAACTCAACGTAGGACGTTTTAGTTGGGAATTGGGACAAGTATGAGAAATCATGGAGCTGAAAAACATTTGGTAGGAACACATACTGGTTCTGGTTGTTTTTTCATTACGCAAAAGAAAAAGAAAAACAATATGCTTTCTTCAACATTTCGCGAAAAAGTAGAAGAATGGATTTATTTTTCAAAATTTGGAGATCGTTAGATGGATTATTCCAATTATAAAAAAATTCACCCTTTTTATTCCACTCTTTACCCCAAAGAAACTGATCATTTTCAAAACGAAATACCCCTCCTTATTACATTGCTCAAGCTTTTGCTATGAGACCTAAATGTTATAGTGTTCACAGCGTCAACGGAGACGAAGAAAAAGAAAACTATCACAAAAATAGAGCTGAAGGAGTATCCAATTCTAAACTCTTATTTTCAAATTATGTTAACGGCTTTGATACCTTTTCTGCAAAAAGATTGTGTAGAGAACTTCCTTTTCCAGTGGTAAAAGAAAATCAACCTATCGAACAAAATAGAATGAGTGTTAATTACAAACAAGTTAAAATACAAACGCACACTATTGATTTTTTAAAAAGATTTACACAAAAAAATTATGTTTTTGATGACGGAGTCATGACTGAAATTCGAGATCATTATTTTTTGGAACCAATACGAGAAGCCAATTTAAAAGTTTTACCTGATATAGAAAAATTTTGTAGCGATGAACACATTCAAAATTTACTTCAAATTAAAAAAAATATTGTAAAAGAATCAGAGCGTTATCATACAATGGCGATGTTTAATCGAAAAGTTTTGATACCTTTATTATACGATATTAAAAAGAATATAAATTTGTAAAATTTTTTTTGTTAAGAAAAAAAATGGAGTTTTGTTTTTTTGATCAAAAATTAACAACCCTACAACTCGAAAACAAGTTGATAGATGTTGGTTTAAAAAATTTTTATTTAGTAGAAAATACAGAAAACGAAGTTCAATATTATCACGATAAAAAAGGATTTTTTACTTCTCGTTTAATTCTAATCACTCTAAACGGACGCGAGTTAATCCCTGAAGCATTTTAAAGTTGTTGTACAGAATGTTTACTTGAATATTTGAGTTTTGTATGTCGTCTAGGCTGTTATGAAGAAGATTGCAAGCATTGTGAAGATTTTAATAGAATACATTATAATTGTTCTTGCCTTTTAGAGAAAAAAACGAATCATAACTTAATAGAGGACACTATATTACTAACAGAATTAGCAAGACAATTGGCGATCAATTGGAAACCTTGTGGAAGATATTTAAAAGTGCACGAAAATGAACTCGATTTTATTGACGACGATTATAAATATGACCTATTATAATATAAATATCGATGAAAAAAGTTTTCAAATGTTAAAAATATGGAATCGTAACGGGACAAAAGAACAATTACTTTACGTATTGGATAATATACCAAGAATGGACATTAAAAAAATTATTTTAGACCGTTTTTTGTAAATTTTTTTTGTAAAAAAAAGATATAAATCAAAAAAATTGTTTTTTTTTTAAATATAAAAAATGGAAGAAAAAGAAGAAAAACCTCTTGAACAAAAACTCGAAACTGTAGAACAACCTGCAGAGATACCGTTAGAAAAAAAAAGATGGTAGATCTATCACCGAAATATTAAACGAAAAAGGTTTTCATGATTTTTATTTAAAAGGAACATCCAAAGAAACTGAACTCAAAGACGAAGAAACCCATTCACAAGTTAAATTTAATATTTTTAAACCTACTCAAAAGAGATGTCTATCCTGAAAATATAATTATTACAGGTCCTACAAACAGCAGAAAATCAACTATGGCTAGAGATTTATTACATTGTGGAAAATTTCCTGATGCCGAAATGTTATTTGTGATACAAATGAGAGAACCTAGCGAATGTCAACACAAAACATGGAAAAATATTATCGAATCTTTTAAAAATAATTTTGAAGCGTATCATATTATAACAGTTACCAGTCCATAAAATTTAGATTCAGTAATACAGAGAGCCATTGGTTTTTCCAAAAATAAATACGGTATTCAAAATAGTGATCACCGTTTATTAAAAACAATACTTTTATTTGATGATATTAGCGCTTTTTGTTTAAAAAGTCAACAATACACGAGCGCGTGTTCTAGCGGATCTCATCACGGAGTAGGTACTATTACCATTTTTCATTCCGTACCTTCTAAAGCCAGTCTATGTTGGAACAATTTAGTGTCTCATTACAAATGTATCATTTCTTTTGATAACAACAGCGAAATTGAAAAAATATTTAAAAACGATTTTCCTTCAACCGGCAAAATGCATCATCACGTTATCAGCGATTTGTTAAATAAAGAAACTTCTAATCAACACGGACATTTGGCTTTATTTAAAAGAAACTCTTCTGTTGCACGCTTAAGAACTCAGATTACGAGTAAAGAACAAAAAGTATTTATTCCAGTAGACGCTCAAGGTAAATTGGACTTTGATTATAAAGACATGAGCGTGAACAAAAAAATCGTTAGTTTTCAATCTTTTCCCTACGTAAAAGCGCCTAATCTAAAAAATCATTATTATCTCAAATCACATCACAACAACTTTAATCAAGAGAAGGAGAATAAACCCGGCGAAGAAGATAAAATCGATATAAATAAGGAAAAAGAAAATCCGATAAAAAAAAGATATGGAGTGAAAACGAAAGAGCAACACAGCTACTCAAAGAAATTAAAAGACAAAAACGATATGGGTTGTGCGAATCTTCAGACGAATCTACAGACGAATCTTCAGACGGTGGACCCGGTTCTGATTTTGAATGATTGGGAAAGCGAAGAATTTTACGAACTTTACAAAACGATTACGAATTATGCAATCCTTCCAACAAAGCGAGTAAACGTCAAGCCATGAGACAAAAGTTGGCTGTTCGAGGACAAATTTTTATTCCCAAAATGAATAGAAGAAAAGACATTGACGAAAACGAAATTAAAATATGGCTGAAAGAAATTTTGACGCGTTTTAACGCTGTAAAAATGTTAAAATGCGAACTTTTATCGGATCACGAACGACAACAAATAAAAAACGCTTTTTAAGAATACGTTTGTATAGAAATTAAACTTTTTGTCAAAGAATATTTGTATCCGTATCCAAAATTTAACGAAAACGGAAAAGTCATCATGAAAAAAGAAAAAATGAAAGATAAAAATCAAGCTATATCAGACTTTGTTTATCACAATTACGACGTTTTAAAAGAATATTTCAACTCTACTCGTTTTAAACTTTATCACGAAATTATAAATTATTACGCTAATAAATTAATCTCATTCGACACTATACAACCTACAAAAACTGTAATCGATTTATTAAGACAACAGTTTGACGTTGATTATTGTCAAAAAGAATTGTATTTTCAAAATAATTTGTATTTTTATGAAACATGAATAGATATAGACCTTTTCACGAGTCTCCTTTATTAACTTTACGTAAGGTATTAGCAAAAAAATGCCTACAACATGGATGTTTTTAACAAAAAATTATTACAAATCGACGAACAAGAAAACGAACAAGGTAACCTAGAATCTGGAGAAACAAACACATCAAATGTGTCTGAGCTTATCCAGAGATACGATTTACCTTCTTCTCTCAATTATGCTGATCCCATCAATCTCGAAAATCAAATTGCTGGTGAAGTAAGCTTTCAACAAAATTTAAATGCTTTGTTACCTCTAGACACTATGCTCGATAGTGATATAGCTACAAGTTTAATCAGCGAACAAGAAAAATGGAAAACTTATCTCAACGTAAGAGGAGATGCTTACGCTTTTAAATCCATTTTAAATCTGAATAAACAAAGCGAATTCAACGATCAAATTGATCAAAGAAACATTAGCGAATCTTTAAGAATGATGAGAAATTTAAAAAGATTTCCTATTGAAGACAACTCTCTTACTACTACACCACCCACCTCTATTCAATCTACATTAAACACTTTACCGCGTTCTACTACTTTAAATACTATTCCATCGACTCATAAAAAAATTTACACTTTGACACCTCTTAATAAATTTTTAATTTTTCACGAAACAGCCAATGCGAGTAACTTTAGAACAGCTTTATCGAAACGAATCTGTAAAAAAAATTCCCAACTTACCTAAACATCTGGTAGACATATGTAAAAATCAAGTCAATTATTGTTTTGGATCACATCAAATTTCTTTACGCGTTTACAAACCGAGAACTTGAAAAAGCCACTTTAAGCAATTTAAAAATTTATATTTTATATCTAGCCAACGTCGTAGATGTAGAAGAATCCATAGCTAGTATTATTAACAATGTCAGCAACTTTGCCTTTGAAAAAATAAACGATCCAAAACAATATTCCTATTATGCTAACGAATTTTTAACTTTACTCACTTCTTCTCATTCTGTAACAAACATGAGAATAGTAGCTGATTATTAACAAATAAGACAACTCACTTTTGCCAAATTATGGAGTTTTATTAGAAAATACAACATACCCTTCCGAAACGCAACTAAATTAACCTCCGAAGGTGTATATGCTAGTGCTCTAGCTCGAGATCCTTACACTGTTATGACTTCTAGTTTTATAGAAAGCGAATCTCTCAGCGATAAAAGTTTTGGTGGAAGTAGAGCTTTTGAAATGTTAACACAAACAAAAGACATTATTCAACAAAGATGTATACAATATGGCGAAATGTTTCGAGGTGATAAATTTGAAATATTGAGAGAATACATTCAAGTCAACAGTTATTTACTACCTAATAAAGATATGTTTGTTCGAATGTTAAACAACTATAACGAAAACGCGTTAGCCAGCAGACCCATCGGAGAAACGATGGTCTATTTAACGTTCAAAACTTTTTTCAACACCTACCTTCTTTACCTTTTAGAGATGTAACAGATGCAGCCCTATTAAAAGAAGAAGTAGAACAAACTTGTGCTAAAGGAGGTATGTTGGGATTATTGCAACATATTAAATCCAATTCAAATCAATTTTACAGTACAGAAAATACAATCAAAGAAAAAAGTTTACTCGAAATGTTGATGATAATGGGTGCAATGTATAATTCTCAACTTGGTCGTTTAAATTCGCTTTTAATATTATAATTAATATTGTAAATTTTGCCAACGCTTTAAAACATGTTACCCATTTTAAAAAAAGAAATTTATTCACCCATCCTTTAACAAGATCTTCCTTATTAGAAATTCCTACACCCAAAAAAGAACCACGAACACGAGCATCCGATCCTTATTTAGGTCCGATAGAAACTAAAAAAGAAGAAGAACCTGTTGAAACAACTGCATCTACTGAACCTGAAACTGATCCCACATTATTAGGAGCTACTGCTTTACCTGAAACAACTGAAACTGACCCAACAGCTGCTAGTGCTAGTACTGAAAACTCCAATGTTAACTAGAAGTGGTCGTTTAGGATTAAGAGCAAAAAAACCATCTACTAGATCGCCATCTACAAATATAGAAGAAAGAAAAAGAAAAGCTCCGTTAACAAAATATTCCGCCTTTTAAAAAAAATGGACAATGTGTTGAGAGATGCTATTGACAACCTTGTAGAAGATCAACTAACCAAATTATCGAGTTGTTTGTTTGCTTTGACAGACGTACCCAAAATTAAAAAAGTTTTATTACAATTGGACACTTTAAAAAAAAAATCCAACCGATTTGAAGTTTTATGATCAACTCAAAGCGCTTTTAGAAAATTCCATCTATGCCAAATGGAACGGTCTCATCACCGCTTGGTCACACGTTACTTTGCTTTTTAAAGAAACAACAGATGTCAACGTTAAAAAACAAGCCCCTCGGAAACCTTATGTTTACGAAACACATCAATATTCGTACGATAGACCTCGACAATATTTTCAAGCTGATTTGGCCGACATGAACAGTTTTAATTTAAATTTTGCTCCTCATCGACCCGAATTTTGTTTAGTTGTGGTTGATGGAGTATCTAAAAAAGTGTATTTGAGAGTCACGTAGAAAAACAGCCGACAAAGTGCTGAGCAGTTTCTAACATATTTTTGAAGACATTAAAAGAGACGAAAAAACTTTTATCTACTTGCAAACGGATCAAGGTGGAGAATTTTTTAACAACAAAATGGAAGAATGGTGTTATGAACAAAACATTGTTCATTTTAGTTTAAAAATTATGGAAAAGCTTACTTGGCCGAATCAACCATAGGACGTTTAAAACAACTTTATCAAAAGTTAAGAAAACAAGGCGAACTTCAAAAAAAGAATTGGAGTTTTTATATCGAGGACATGGAACAAAAACTCAACGAAAAAGAACGAGTCACAAGTGGAATCGCTCCTGATGAATTGGAGGCCGACGACGCCAAAGGTAAAGCTCTTCGTTTAGTCGATCAATACCGAGACGGCAAAAGACGAGGACATCATTTTTCTTTCAACATGTTACATCGAGTAGAAAAAGAATACAAAAACGAAAAATTAAAAATATACAAACCTCTCTCCGTTGGAACCGAATGTTATTTGAAAAAGTATAAAATAGATCCCAAAGACACTTTTAGCAAATCGACTACTCGCGATCAACCCTATTGGGACACTACCAAAAAGGTAATTATTATCAAAGTCTCTAAGCGCTCTAACCCTTCAGTAGAAGGTTATTTACCCGTTTATATTTATAAAGTGGGAATAGTAGGCGATTTAAATACGACTTTTAAAGTAAAACGAGAAGATTTGTTACCTATTAACGAAGAAGACAAAGACATTTATTATAAAAACTTTAATGAATATGTTACCACTTTTTTAAAACCTTTGAAGAAAAGAGTGCAAGAAAAAAAGAAAAAAAGAAAAAATGAACAATTTAACGTTTGACGATGTTTTAGATGTAAATAAATATGATTGTAGCACGTGTTAATTTAAGCGAAATTAAAAATAAAAATGAAGCTAGCGTGCATTATAATGTCTTGAACGATTTTAGTTTACCCTTATCTTTAACCGATATTGACAAACCCACATTTAAAAATAACACCATTTTACATTTAGCCAGTATGGACGTACCTAGCAATTTAACTCGAGTGGATGAAAACCTATCCTTCTTAGAAAACAATTACGGATTAAGAATGGAATCCAAACCAGCTATAAAAAAAATGTTATCAGATATTCAAAGCGATATGATTAGCAATCCTACAAGACACATAAAATATTTTTATCTTGTTACTAAAAATGTTGTCTTGTACACCAATCATATACCCTTACCAGGCGACACGTTTCCTTGTTATGACATATTAGATATGGAAAACATGAACGCCGATTATTTGAGTTATATGTGGACCTTTAATGCGTCAGGTGGAGGTAAACTCTTTGGCGTTATGTCACCCACCGCTTATCAAGATGATTTTTTTGTTAGAAACTTGGAACTTTATAATTCTAAATTAGATAGAGTTTTATATTTTTCAGACTTTTTTTCAAGTTATTATAACAAAGATGGTAAAATTTCATCAACAAAATATTTTAATCCAAAATATTTATTTGATCCTTCGACTGAGCTTCGATACAAAACGGCTGTAATCGATTTACCCATGATAAAGTTTAGTTTAGATAGCAACAACAATGTTCAACAAAATTTATTTAACGTTAATACTTCCCCATTTAGTAATAGAATCAATTATAATTTATTATGGTATTATAAAAAAAGAAACGAATACGCAAGAAATCCTTCTTTTCTGCAACCTATTCGATCTACCTTATGCGTGATCTCGCCTTTACAAGAAAGAGGTTTATCTTATTTTGGTTTTTTTTAAAATAGAACAAGTGATAGTGTGTACGTTCTGGAAGATTTTACAAAATTATTACAATTTGATTATATTACTACTAATTCTCTATACGACAAAATATTCAATTTATCATTAAATACTCACACTAGTAAAAATTATTTAATTTATGCAAAACATCCGCTTTTAACCGCCGCACAAATAGCAGCTATTTCACCCGAAAGACAAACTATTCTAAACGGTATAGAAGAAACCTTTGTTCGACCTTTTATTCATATTATGCTCTCACCCAATTATAAAAATCCGGCTTTAACTGGAACAAATTTAACCTCCGACAATAATATTCTTAGTGTTGATCTAGATGTGTATGTTAATAACTTTTTACCTATTGCAGAAAGTACAAAATCAAAAATGAAACACATTGTACCGTGGCAAATTGCTTTCTTTTTATTAAAAATAATAACCAACACCAACACAATACCGTTTGAAGGCAACCTATATAACGTAGAAACTAATCTTAACGATTTCAACACACCTTATAATGTCAACCTTCGTATTCAATCTTTATGGAAAATTTGGAACGATTATATCGACACTAAAAACCCACTTTATCCTGGAGTTTATACCAATGAAAAAATAGTACTACCACAATTTGTAGATATTATCAAAGCTGCTTTTACAACTGCTTTTCCAACTGGATTTGGTACAAAACTTATCTATGTTACAGCAGCTGATTTAGGCGTAGAACCTACAGAATTATTAACAAGTTTTTATCAAATTTATTTTCCTCTCACATCCAAAAGAAAATATTATCGTTATACTTTAAAAAATATACCGTTAGCTTCTTTACTCTTACCTTTTTTAACGTAGATCAAGTCATATGGCCTGAAAGAGAATTAAAAATGATGGATGTTTTTACCGAAAGTTTAAACATGACAAACAATTTACTCAATCTCAATTTAAATAACTTGACTTTTGACGATCATACTTATGCAGGGTCCGATTTTAACATGTTTAGTAAATATCTTACAAATAAAGCAAAGGGTGTGCCTTCATGCATTCCTGATCCTATAGACGGAACTTCAAATTATTATACTTTTTTTTCTTTACCATCCTTCCAAAGAAAATTATTATCACCCATTAAATTGAGCACACTACTTATGAAAAGTAACGCCTATTTTGAAATGAAAAGTAATTCCTATTCAGATTATGATACCAGTTACACATGGAATAATGTTCCTATTGGTACTCCCGAAATGAAAGGCACTCCCTTTCAAGTATTACCTTCAAACTTACCTAATGACATTTATAAAATATGGACATCCGATAGCTCTTTAATCGCTAAATATAGCGCAGAAACTTTTATTGAAGTTTTAATATATTGCGAACAAAGCAAACCTATTTTTTCAATACGATCAAAGTACCTCTTGTCACAACAAGTACTTTAGAAAGAGCTACCACACCGAGTCATAAAACATGGTTAAATAGTGTCAAAGCTATATTACAAGGAAATAATCTAACAGAATTGGTATTTTATTGCACTTCTCTTAATGGTCAATTCATTTATCAAAAAAAGAGCGATGGTACGATTATACAAACTTGGACAGACAGTTTACCTTTAAAAAATATCATTTTAAAAATGTATCAACCTGTTGGAAACAATCCTATACCTTATACTTTACTTTTACAAAGAGATCAATACAGTTTAACTCAACAAATCAATCCCTTTGTTATGCAAGTTGATTAAAATATGACCAACGCCATGTCGCTAGATTTTAAAATTCAAAAAAAACGACTCGCTTTCTTAAGATGTGCTCTAGTTCAAGTTAGTAATTTTAATAACACTGTTTCCAACTTTCCTTCAACTACGGACGCTTACATTTTTATCAAATGTGATCAAGCTGTAAATTGTGAAATGTATATGAACAAAATTTATGTTCCCGGTATTGTTGCTTTTTTCAATTTATTAGACTACACCAAATTCTACTCAAGTCACCACCAATATTGATTTTACAAAAAATCGTAATCCTTCTATTCAAGGACAATTATCCACCTTTGATATCAACGATGTAGACGATTGGAAACAAACAAGATGGTCATTTCTCAATTCAAATTCTGAACCGCTTACCTTTAATAATCTTAGTTCTACTGTTTTTTAATCCTACTTTAAAGATTTAAAAGGTTCCGTTTTACAATTAACTAGTTTGATTAGTATAAAATAATGTCTTTTATTTTTTATTATGATTAAGAAAATATAAAAAGAAAAAAAAAGTTGTTATTTTTTTTCTCTCACCTATTTTACAAAAAAAATGAGTCTCTTTTGTGCCAAAGGAAGATATCATAAAAATTTAGTCAATTTAGAAGAAAAAATGATGCAAGAATCAAAAGTAAATCCTAAAGAACAATTCAGTCAAATTAAAAATCACATGCAACAATTACAAAATCAACTGACTCAATATTCGACTAAATCTGAATTGCAAAACATGAAATCCGAATTGGATGAAATTAAAAAAATAAAAAATAAAAAAGAAGAAATACAAGAAGAAAAACGTCCCAAGAATAGGAGAAAAAAGGAACAAATCAAATCCAAACTTAAAAAACGAAAATATTCAGAATCTGAAACCGAAAGTTCAGAAGAAGAAGAGCTTGTTGAAAAAAAACCTAAAAGCAAATCTAGTCCTTTACACATTTGTTCGCAATGCTTTCAAGAAGTCAATGCCGTTGACAAAATAAACGGTTTATGTAGAAACTGCATTATTCAACAAAGAGCCATTTTATCAAGTCCACTCATGCAGAATAACAACAACAAAAAGAAAAAAAAATTGAACAAAAAAAGTCTAATTGAACTTGGTTACACTCGTGCTTTAAAAGACGTTAAAAATAAAAAAATACCATTTAAAAAAACTACTTCAGAATCAGAAGATGAATAAATAGAAAAAAAAATGTTTTTCTTTTTTTTTTTTTTTTAAAAAAATGGGTTCGTTAGCTAAATATATGAGAGAGGGTGACGGCAACCGTTATACACCCAATACAAACGGTCATGTTACTATTGAAGATGTTTTGGCACAAGCAGATCACGAAAATCGTTTATTACAAGAAGCAACAAGTGGTAATATTAGCGCTGAATATAAAGCGATATTAAATGAAAAATATCCTGGTTTTCAAACAGCTCAAGCTCAAGATGAAGTCATTGCTGTTAATAATCAAAAATTTTCGTACGATCTTACTTCTGACATGGCTAATTTAATTTCTTTTACCACTATACTTAACGAATGGACATATCTACCAGATTATTATATAGATTTTGATTTATTTCTTTATAAAAATGTGAACACGCAAACAAGATTTACACCTGTAACAGACGATGAGTTAGCAAAAAAAGTATGTCTTTGCAACAACTTTATTCAAGCCTTATTTAAATGTTTCAAATTTTATCCCAACTATCAAAAAAATTTAAAAAAATGCTAGTTAAAAAAAGTTATATAAAAGCTTTTAGAGAATTGATTATTAATCCTAATTTAGGTTTAACAGAAGAAACTGAAAATACAAACCCTATTACCTATACTGAAACCAAAGCGCTTATACAAGCTGCAGACCCTAATGGACTCATTAGACCACTCGCCGCAGTAGGAAGCGGAGCTGCTCCTATACCTCCTGGTTATCAAACAGTGCTAAGAGATAGATATAATGCTTTCATGACTGGAGAAAAAGGTTGTAAATTTAGAGTACCTTTGAGTTTAATATGTGAAATTTTTCAAATGAAAGAATATTTTGGAAAAAATAAACAAGTAAGATTTGAGTTTTATATTGAAAACGATATGAATCAACAATTAGAATGGGTAAGACCTATTTTAGACGCAGACATAACAGCGCTTGCTAATGTAGGAGTAGCTATAAAAAACCCAATGATTTATTGCAATACGTATAGACTCAAACCTAGTTTGCCTTTGGAAAAATCTTTATATCTCAACAGTAAAAAAGACGAAATGTATACTTTACTACGTATCGCTCACTACGAACAAGTTGTCACCAATGTAGAAAATGTTGCAGAAGTCACTATCAATTTGGGAAGTATAAAGACAGCAGATCTTGTACCTCACAGCATTATATTTTGTGTTAATTCAAAAAAAGAAAGCGATCATTTAAGCAAAGGTTGTTTTACACCGGTTGAAATGGCTTGCAACATGATTAAAAAAATCACCCTTTATAATTACAGAAGAACATATGTTAATTCAGCAGGTGATACTACTGGATACGATTTGACAAAGCAAGATGATCAATGGTTCCTTTGGAAAAGTTATGCTTCCTGGTGTAAAGGAAATACACCCTCTACTTTTAATATTAAGAATATTGCAGGTTTTTATAATTTTGACGATGATAGTTTTTTGAGACATCCTAAACTCTATTTTAGTACTACTAACACTACAGAACCTTTAGTCATCGATACCACTAGCGATTTTAATTTTATCAACGATAAACCTCCTGCTACTATTGCTGGAAATAATTCGTTTCAAATCAATGTGCAATTTACAGAACAATTTAAAGGTGTACTTGTTATATATATGCAATATCCAGCTCAAGTTATAGAACAAGGGTCAGGAAACGACACTGAAGTCAACTATATTCCTACCAAATTTAAATCGTCTTAACTTGTTATAAAAAACATTTTAATTTATTAAACAAACCCTATTTGTATTTATTATTTTATAAGTAAACGGCTATTTATTTCTAAAAAAATTTCTTAATCTAGTTTTTTTTATTTGTTGTGTTCATGGCTCGCAGGCGTACAAGAGGTCACCGTCGTCAACATCATAAAACTCGTCATCATAGATGGAAAGGAAAATTTTTTACCAAAGTGAAAAATTTTGCTAAACGGCTATTGAAATCAAACGTAGGGGGTTACGCTTTGGATTATCTTCAAAAGCAACGCAATGCGTAAAATAAGGTGTTGCACCGCTTGTAAAATAAAAAAAAATCATATAAAAAAAGAGGAAGAGGGAGAGTTTATTTACCTCCTTTAAAAGGCGCAGGTAGAAAACACTCAAAAAGGCATTTAAAAAGACGTATGAGAGGTAAATTTCTACCCTTGTTAGCAGCGGTTTTAGCTCCGTCTTTAATATCTGCTATTTTACCGCGTTAAAAAATGTATAAAAATCGCAAAAAACATTACAAAAAACACTATAAGAAATTAAAACGTTATCGTAAACAAAATAAAAGAAGAAGAGGTTTTGGATTAGAATGAGACATTGTAAAAGATTTAGCAACCTTTGCAGCTGCTAAATACATTCAAAAACAATTACCTACTTGGCAAAAATACGCTTTTGACTTTACACGTAATAAATTAACCGAATTAAACATATGATATACATAAAATGCGAAAAAAAAGAGGAAGAGAACCCTATTTACTTCCATTAAAAACAATTATGCAAGGTAAAGGTAAAAAAAGAGGCTGCGGAAGAGTCTATTTACCTCCATTACAAGGAGCTGGAAAAAGAAGAGGAAAAGGAAGAGTTTATTTACCACCTCTAAAAGGTGCAGGACGAAGAAGAAGAAGACGCATGCGTGGAAAATTTATAGGACCCTTATTGGCTACAGTAGGAAGTTGTCTTATACCTCTTTTACCTACAATTGGAAAAGCTGTTCTGGGTGGCGTTATTTCTGGAGGAATATCTTACGGAATTAGAAATATTAAACCTTATTTTTATTATAATACTAGCATGAGTTACCCGGCGTTGCCCGGGCCAATATTTAAACTGGCTTACCTGATATCTGTACACAAAAATGGGCCCAAAAAATGGTCCTCTCTGATCCCGGGCTCAGGGGGCCCATTTTGGGCCCCCTTGACCCGGGGGTTGGGGTACGGGGTCAAAACCTAGCTAAGAACCTTCTCCTCCTCGAGGACTACCCCCATGCCAAATTTCATCGAGATCGGTCGGGCGGTTTGGATTTCTATACAGAACAAACAAACAAACACACACACACATTGCCCTTTATATATATAGAAGAGAAGACAAACAAACAAACACACACAAACACAAATTGCCCTTTATATATATAGCTGGAGTTACCCGGCGTTGCCCGGGCCAATATTTAAACTGGCTTACCTGATATCTGTACACAAAAATGGGCCCAAAAATGGGCCTAAAAAATCGGCCCAAAAAATGGTCCCTCCTGACCCCAGGGTCAGGGGGCCCATTTTTGGGCCCCCTTGACCCCGGGGGATCGGGGTACGGGGTCAAAACCCAGCTAAGAACCTTCTCCCCCTCGAGGACTACCCCCATGCCAAATTTCATCGAGATTGGTCCGGCGGTTTGGATTTCTATAGAGAACAAACAAACAAACACACACACACACATTGCCTTTTATATATATAGAAGATATATCATTAAAAAAATTTTACACTTTGTTTTTTATTACAAATATAAAATCCCAACATTGTTCCAAGTAATATAAAAACTCCTAATAACGCTCCAAATAAATATCCTCCTGCTACAATAACAATAAACAAGCTCGAAAGTGTTAATATCGACGCTATTTTCGATTTATTAATACACTTCAAAATATCGAATACGATTCCCATGTGAGTCGTGTGTACCACCATTATCTATTGGAGGATCAGGTTTATAAGGTTGAACTACTGCCACTGTCGTTGGAGTTTGAAATTGTTGTAACGGTTTGTTTTTTGATTCCATTCGTTATGAACCCATTTCATTTTTTTTACTCATATACTTTTTGTCACGCTTCATTAAAAATTTATTTCTGCGCATGCGCGGTTTTTTAGGGAACAGAATCCATTTCATTTGTAACCTTTTTTTTCGATAAAAATTTTTTGTCACCTGATCTTTTATTTCTGCGCGCATGCGCATGCGCATGCGCGTCATTCTTTTTTTTTTGAAACCGGGAAACTTTTATTTTAATCCGTTCATCACTTTAATCGCTTGGTTCAATACTCTACTTCCTCGGACCCTTGCTTATCGTCGGTTCATCGTTTTTATTTCAACTTTTTTCCATTCGGACGGACGGTCTCTGAGGATACCACAAGAATTGTAACATTTGATATCATCATATGTCTATTACGTTGATAAAGAATCCAATCCCCCAAATGTGCCTTAAGCACGACCAATTAAAAATTTTTGGGGACATTTGGCACAGAAGCTTTACGAGGGAGATTGGCAAGCTTCAACAGAGCAAGTTTTGATTGGTTGCATTAAACTAAAACTACAAGAAATTGATTTAAACTTGTTACAGTCGCATATGAAAGGCGTCAGAGCAAAATTGAGATCAATTGCAGATGGTGGTGTTTTTTCACCACCATCTGCAATTATAAATGTTGCTTTTATTTAAAAAAAACATAATAATAGTTTGTTTTTTTATTTATAAATAAATTATTGACGTTTTCATTTTGTCCGATAACTTCCGCATTACCCGTTATGCTAAATGCTAAAAATTGTGATCTTGTTATAAACCCTAAACGGCATGGCTGGTTGTAGGCCTGATGGGTTGTGTATTAAAGAAAACAAGGTTGATGTAAAGTGCTCTTTTTCAAAAAGAAATCTTTCTAGACAAGAAGCTTGTACTAATAAAAATTTTTTGTATGGAAATATTAAATGGACAGCAAAAACTAAAAATCAAACAGTTAATTTTACCATTGTCAAGGTAACAAAGCTTTTCAGGAACTAGCAAAATAAACACAAATGAAGACTTTTTAGTGCAATCTTTTTTGTAAATTTGTAAATGAAAACTAGTTCAATAAGATTTTACCTTGTTTAAATAAGTTTTATTTTCAGTTTATGACTAAAAAATTATATAAACGGATGTAAAAGTATGTAATAGTTATTATAAGAAATTATAATATTTTCAATTATTTCTCATAATTTTATTTGTTGGGAAAGCATAAAATTTTATGTTTAACTTAGTTGCCAATGCATTTACTTCGTTGATAAAGCATTTACTCAACATATAGAATTCTCTCCGGTTTTTTGTTTGTTTGTTGTTTAGTTGAATAATATTGTTTGGTGCACTTGTTGTTATCTGTTCTTCAAAGTCTTTTATAGTGAAAGACCATTCCTTGCAGACGGAAAACCAGGTGATTAATCAAATTTCTAAAGCGCGATTTGCTACCATCTCGGATGGGGGAAAACGAATGATATGTTGAGGTAATAAAGCAGTAGAACTTGTACAAAGCGAATTAAAGGGTTAAATTTAATTTTAACGCCGCAGGATAACTTTGATTTAAAGATCTTAACGCCGCAAAAAGGTATATAAACTAACTTGCAATCCTTGGAATCAACCAATATTTATACAAGTTCCTTGCAAATACTTTAAAAAGATGACCCTACTAAATGGTCATGGGTTCAATACCATGATGTTTATCTTTATTTAATAAAAGTCAAAAATTATGACAATATAAAAATTGCAGCCCTCTCAAATTGAGGGCGATTTAAACTTAATATGGTCATATTTTTTGAACAATAAAATATTTTACTATAAAATTTAAAATTTATCGATGAATATAAGTCAAGTTGAAAGTAGTTTAAAAATATTTCATCAACTTGTTGCTCTCACGTTTGGGGCAGAGGAGCTAAAATTTTAAGGAGTTTTTGTTCCCAGGCTCCAATTATCGCAATTTTTTGCAAAGCATATTTATTTGACATAAGTATAAACATATAAATGTTTCGAGTTTGCTTCATGTTTGGAAGTTAGATATCTCAAAGACCAAAAAATGCTTACGCCGCCCCTACACATCTATCCAAAAACGTTCCCAACCTCAATTTTGAGGACCGAAAAATCGACCGATGGGGCATTAATCTGCAAGGTCTCAGCTATCACCAGATGTGAAAATTAAAAATCTAATCTCTAAAGCCAAAGGAAAAAAACACATTTAAAGTTTTATATCACTTTCCGCTACTGATCGCACTTGGAGTCCCGTTGTAAATCTATTTAGTTTTTTATCACTTTTGGGTTATGGAGTTTTAAAAAAATATCAAAAAATATTTACATATATGTGTAGGCTATAACCTGACAAAAAATCAGCTCTTTAACACTTGCAGTTTGTATACAGGGACCTAAAAGTATAGGGTATTGCACTAAAAGCCTCTTTAAAAAAAGACAACGGATGCTTTACGTTTTTATTCCAACCTTATTATCGACTATGAAAGTTTCAAAATTTTATAAAATGAAGCCTTGGCATGTATATTTCAGACAAAAAAAATAGAAGCAAGATATCTTTTATCTGTGCAAAAATATAGCTCTTGAAGCAGGAATCTCAAGTTTGAAAAAATGGCAGAATATAGCAGCTTTTTGTTGTTTTTATGCTTTTTAAAGATTCATAGTTACATCAAATAACTGATTTAGTAATAATATCATGTGACTAGTGGATATGGGATTCTATGGTTGTTAGACTTCACAACTGTGTGTACTTTGTCTGCAAAAAGAGTGCTTTTTTTGTCCAAGTTTGTATAAAATATCGGTCAGTAAACACATAGTTAGAGGCATTTTTTCTAATTGTTTTGAATTTAAACCATATTAAAACCTCTTTATATTTTTGTTGTTAAACCCACAGGTTTGCTTTGTCGTTTTTGTTTTAAATGATTGACCAAATATTGGACATACACACAAAAAAAACAACTTTTTTAATTTAAATAAGAAATATATCTTTACTGAAATGGGTTTTAACAAGATATCAAACAAAGAAAATCCCATTAAAACTTAATCTCCCATTGAAAAAGCACATACATGCAAACATGAAATGATTTCCTTAAAAAAAAATTTCTTTATAGTGGTGTTATGATGTTTATTACTTTTTCTTCAAACTACTGTTGAGATTTTTTTATTGAGTGCTTGCAAAATAAGGTATATACTTCTGATTAATTTTTTGTAAACTTATCTTATTATATGAAACTTTAAATAAATTAATATAGTTTATAATATAAACAGAAATTTCAGACAAAAATATTTTTTCTCAACAAATTTTACACTAAACATTTCTCGAATGAAATTCTATAAATTACTGTTTAACTGTTTAAAAAAAAAAGTTACTTAAAAAATTGAATTCAAAGATGCTTGCTGTTATAGTCAATAACACATTTCAGTAACTGGCCTCCGTAACCAGGGTGATCAGGGTTTCTTTCTGTACCTAGCCCATTGAGCACTGAAGAATAAATGCAAGGCTTCTGTTGATTGCTCACTAAAAATGTCCCATGCTGTACCCTTTAGAGCAATAAATTCAGGAACTTGGTAGAACACTGCATGGGCTTTTGGGGTGACTGAAACTGGGAGTTGAAGATATGAGTTCTTAAAGTTTTTGATATGTTGAACGTATGCAGTATTTAATGTCCTTCCAAAACAGGAGCTAACAACACTCTTAAAATGTTGGAATGTTTTTAAAAACCAAGTATATGGTCTGCATTTTTTTCTTTTAACAATTCTTTACAAAAAAACATCCATATTCTTCAAAAGCTTATGACAATAATTCCCAACAAACTCCACCATAATAAGGTTGTAGTTTCAATTTGAGAAGTAATGGCCAATCTTTACCTTTAGGCCATATCTTTAACATTGATTTGTAAAGATAATTTACTATTTCAAGGAGAAGATAAAGTTTCATTGGGGAAATAACTAATAACTTGTTTGACATCTTCTTGGTCAAACATTGGGTTATGAACAACATTACAAAAATCTTTTGCGCACATTTTTCTATTCTGTTTCTTAATGAATGCTTTGTACTGCATCCTAATGGATCTGTAGATTTTTGGAGTTCCCTGTACTTTGAGGTCACTAGATTTAACATCACACCAACAGCAAGGGTGTTTGCTTGAGTGATACTAAATGCCACAGATGATATTGGCTAACTTTATGTCACATGCAATAAAGAAAGGCACATCAATTTTCCCAAATAAGCTTAAAATTTTTTTGACATTTTCATATATTTAAAACATTTTCAGCAATTGCAACAAGTAGCTGACGCTTGGCACTTGTTTCTTTCCCATGTTCTACAGTCATTAAGCTTTTATCATTTGAGCCTGAACTTGTTTTGACATTTTGACATCCACCATTGGAGATAACACTCAAGCTGAGAAAAAATTTGAGGAAAGATCCTCCACGATCAATACCTAGTTTGATGAGAGGTGGTGAAGTGATTGCTCTAACTCTGAGAACTGAGTAATAAAAATTCCTAAACTCTTGCAGTGAACAACCTTTCTCAAATAATCAATTTTTGTTGATGGCCTTGTAAGTGAGATTTTGGAACTTCTTGAATAAAATTTCAACCTTTCGACCAGCCATTATAAAATTTTCCTTAAATTTTGTTTCAACAATGTTTTGAATTTGTAGTCTCGTTTAATGTTACATCCAGTTCTTGCATCTTTTTATTTGAAAGATCAGTATTGGTTTGAACTTAAACCATGTCTAAAGTAGTCAGAGAAGTTTTTGATATGCACTGAGCTCTAGAGGGACCTGGAATAATAGTTAAAGCTTTACCACTTTCTCTGCTCAACCTAAATATGCCCTGTGGAGAGGATACCTTTTGAGTTATTTCAGAGAACGCAATTTTTTCAGCAGATCTGGAATCAGTTGCTATCATTTTCTTTAAGTTTTCAAACTTGGTGGCTTGTGAACAACCATGTTTTATTCCTCTTTTGACTACACTGAGACAGTTTGAGCATATTTTGTCAAAGCTACTTGATTATTCTTTCAAATCTTGATCGGTTGAAAAAGTGAGCTTTGTAGAATGTCCTTTTAGTTGGCTAACCTGACAAATTAAACAATTACAAGAATCGAATCCTCTGCTTTGTGGTCTTATAATCACTTTGTTAAAGTCATGTAGCATGGGAAGAGGAAAGTTTCTATCTCCTTTGCCATGCTTTTGTATCATTGCTCTGCAGGAATTGCATATGCCCAATGGAACTCTATCATCCTTAAAATCAATGGAATTTCCAGAAAAAATATCTAGTATTCTTTCCTTGATGAAATCAGAAATATGCCTGTCACATTTTGAAAAATAAATAAAGCATACAGATTGCCGACAATCTTGATGAGTTTTTTTTTTATATGGCATTTCAGTGGTTAAAAAACGGATCTTTGAAAATTAACTTCAGTACAAGCTTGTGTTGGTAAAAAATCTTTTTAGTTGTTTAGGCTGTTGACTGCTTAAATGTAACTACTTTGATGTTGTGGCTTTTCCTGGAAAATAAGAAACATCTGTTTTCACATTTTTGAATAGTAGAAAAGATTCGGTCATTTTTCAATATGAAAAAAAAGTTTTTATTATATCAAATATTTGGTCAATCATTTCAAACAAAAACGACAAAGCAAACCTGTGGGTTTAACAACAAAAATATAAAGAGGTCTTAATATGGTTTAAATTCAGAACAATTAGAAAAAATGCTTTAGTTATGTGTTTACTGACCGATATTTTATACAAACTTGGACAAAAAAAGCACTCATTTTGCAGACAAAATACACACAGTTGTGAAGTCTAACAACCATAGAATCCCATATCCACTAGTCACATGATATTATTACTAAATCAGTTGTTTAATGTAACTATGAATCTTTAAAAAGCATAAAAACAACAAAAAGCTGCTATATTTTGTCCATTTTTTCAAAGGCGAGATTCCTGCTTCAAGAGCTATATTTTTGCACAGATAAAAGATATCTTGCTTCTATTTTTTTTGTCTGAAATATACATGCCAAGGCTTCATTTTATAAAATTTTGAAACTTTCATAGTAAATTATAAGGTTAGAATAAAAACGTAAAGCATCCGTTGTCTTTTTTTAAAGAGGCTTTTAGTGTTATTTTAATTTTCACATCTGGTGATAGATGTGACCCTGCAGATTAATGCCCCATCGGTCAGTTTTGGTCCTCATAATTGAGGTTGGGAACATCTTTGGATAGGTGTGCCGGTACATATATATGTGTGTGTCTATGTGTGTGTCTATGTGTGTGTCTATGTGTGTGTCTATGTGTGTGTCTATGTGTGTGTCTATGTGTGTGTCTATGTGTGTGTCTATGTGTGTGTGAGAGTATCTAAAAACACCTCAACCCTGGAGCATTCTAAAGTCTTCTTTTGTTAATGCCACGCTTTAGGACAAAAGTTTATTTTCCCCCATCTAAAATGGTAGTTGTTTGCGCCGAAGACGATGTCGTATTTCCGACTGCAAGGATTTTAGTTTTTAAAATTTAAACTAAAAAATTTAAAAGGTGAGGAATAAAATATACGCAAGTCTATTGGTACAACCTCAGTTCTTTTATTATTCAACATTTTATTAAACGTGTTTTGGTTGTTTACTTCAGCGCACACGCAAATACCATAACGAATTGTATTTAAGGGGAAATACGAGTCACTATTAAAATAATTTATAAAGCCTGTAGAGTGCGACGTATATTTTAAACATTACAGTAGTGTTTTTAAGTTTTTAAAAATATACGACGCAATCTACAGACTTTATAAATTATTTAAGCACATTTAACTCGTATTTCCCCGTAAATACAATAATAAAATAAAAATAAAATAATAAACGTACATTTTACGTATTTATACGTTTTTTATAAAAACGTATTATATATTTTATTATATACGTATTATATATTATATTATACATATTGATATATACGTTTATTATTTTATTTTACTCAAAAAATTTACTCCAATTTTTTTTTTAAACATTTTCCTTAATATGAACACAACTTGTCTCGGCACATTTGGATCCCTTTAATAACATATTTTGAATTTATGATATTAATTTTCCTAAATATAAAATATTTTTAAAAAATGTTATGTCACGATGGTAACAAAAAATCTTATTAAATGTTCTAAAGCTAAGCAAAAATTGTATATAAAGTATTTAAAAACCAGAATAAAATCAATGACTTCTTTCCTACTTCAGTTGGACAAGTTTTAGCCAAAAAGTTTCATTTATAAACAAAAAAATAAAACACATATAGTTTTCCTTTAGTGTCTACTTAATTATTTTGAATTGTCTATTGACGATTCAAAATAGTTTAGATAAGACACTAAAACACGGAAACATTGTAATTTATTCATATAGTATCATAAAAATATCCTTTTTAAAGTATTTAAATGTTCAATTCAACAAGGAATTTTTCCTGAGGAATTAAAAATTGCTATTATTTCATTATTTATGACTTAAATGTTACCTTAAAAGTTATTAATTAGCTCTCATAAGTTTACTAAACTCAAAACTACAGACTATAAACACTAATAAGACTAAATAACACATATTAAGAGTATTAAATAATAATGTTTGAAAAATTCTTCAAATTTTTTTCTTGAATGACTTCTGTTTTTGCTTACTCTGCTAATATTATTAATTTTATAGTACCATTTTATTTT
The DNA here is from genome assembly GCF_038396675.1 of Hydra vulgaris. NCBI lineage: Eukaryota > Metazoa > Cnidaria > Hydrozoa > Anthoathecata > Hydridae > Hydra > Hydra vulgaris. The sequence goes on along the minus strand of NC_088928.1, from coordinate 6,562,687 downwards.
TACACATTTATTTAAATAAAAGATAGATTTATATATATATTTGATGTTTTCTTATTTAAAAATATATTTTATACGAAAAAAAGTTTTACTAAAACTGTTTATAAGTAATTTTTTTAAGTAGTTTTTATTTGTTTTTATTTATAATCTTTAAATAAAGTTCAATAAAAAAGAAAAATTAACGTTTTTGATTTAGTTTTGTAGGCTTTATGTCGATTTGTTTTTGATTTTTATATTTTTTACATCCGATTTTTTACTTTTAATTTTGTAAATTTATTTTAAATGAATAAATTAATGCTTTTTAATACCTGTTGTAATGTATAATAATGTTTAATACTTGTTATTATATGCTGGTCAATTTCATAGGTTGCAGGATGCTAACCAATCTCATTGGTTAGCATTCTGATAGGCCGTATCTACTATTTAACAGCATTTTTTTTATTTTACAAAGTAACAAAATTTTTAGACGATATTTCGTCTGACTTTTGTATTCCCGTGAACTTTAGGAAGTCAGACGAGAAAACTTTGGTTATTTAAAAAAATTAGTAATAGCGAAAAATATTTACGCTTAGCAACTTTAAGGACGGGGGTAATAAACTTTTCAAAAACTAATTATCAACCATTTTCAACAAATTATTAACTATTTTACCAAATTTTAGATACGTCAAATATATTTTGTTAACCCGTATTTTTAACTTTTTTAACTAAAAAAAAACACATTGTTTTTTGTGATTGCAGATTTATAAAAATAATAATAAATTTTTTTATTTAATTTTTCGTTTTTACTTCTTTCTTACGGGGGTAATAAACTTTTCAAAAACTAATTATCAACCATTTTCAACAAATTATTAACTATTTTACCAAATTTTAGATACGTCAAATATATTTTGTTAACCCGTATTTTTAACTTTTTTAACTAAAAAAAGACATTGTTTTTTCTGATTGCAGATTTATAAAAATAATAATAAATTTTTTTATTTAATTTTTCTTTCTTACTCATAACTAGCGGCCAAATTCAGTCAGATTAACTTCAAATTTAATTTAATAAATTCAAATATTTTGTTTTGCTTTTTATATACTCATAAGTTTTAGTGTACTCTTTTATTGCAACATGGTATCCAGTTTTTAATAAATGGATGATAAGTTGTTTGATTTTCAATGCAATGATCGCGATGTTTCATTGCTTAAAAAAAACAAAAACATTTTACCATTTCCAAAAAAAAAGATCACAACTTTCTGAGGTTTTCTTACCTCCTAATTCATTAAGCGTGATGATTTTATATCTACATGATATCACACAAAAATATTCATCCTATGATGATGGTTCTATGAAAATAAATCTGTGGGATAATAAGGGGAAAATAACAGAAGCTGACCTAAGTATGGAAAAAATCATAAATGAAAAGCTTATTTATTCAAATAACTATCATCGTATTTGTAAAACATGCTATACAAATATAAAAATCACGCTGATTTTCACCGCGAATGGGCGTATTTTTATTTACAAAACAAAAGAGGCGAAAAATGTAACGACTGCACAATTAAAAGAAATATTAGACATTCATGAGAACATCATTATTATGTTATTTAATAAAAGAATTGTTAAATTGGAAAGGCATATTGACAAGTTAAATGATGATAATAAAATTCTCAAAACTGAAGTAAATGATCTGAAAAAAGCTGTCGAATATATAAGCGAAAAATACGATAAAGTAATAGTTGAACAAGAGGGATCAAAGTCTGATCGCAATAAACCTGAGAGAAACTTAGAAAGTAGTCTATCGAATAACATGAGAGACAAACTGGCTGAGATTGAAGTCCGAAGTAGAAGAAATAATTTAAGGATAACCGGTATAGAAGAATCAATTGATGAAAGTGGGTACGATTGTGAAGAAAAATTCCGTGACATGATAAAGACTTGATCTTCAAGGTGAATTTATTATTGAAAGGGCTCATCGAGTTGGAAGAATTGAAAAAGATGATACTATTTAAAAAAACAGAACAATTATTGTCAAACTTTTAAATTTTAAGGACAAGTCAACAGTACTAAGCAAATATATAAAGACTCTGGGAACAAAGAATATATGTGAACTTCAGCGAAAAGACAACCGAATTGCGGAAAAAATTAGTTACGTTTTTATTTAATGACCAATCAGATCCAGACTTAAATTATTATAGTAAAGCACATGCTATACAAAGCAAATGCTCCTACTACTATGTCAACGAAATAAAAGAATTTCCTAATTGCAAATACTTTAACACTTTACATATTAATATAAGAAGCATTTCAAAAAATTTTGAAATTTTCTATTTAAACATGAAAGAATCTCATAATATTTTTAGTCTAATTTGCATGTCTGAAACCTGGTGTAACTCTGATAACTCAAATTTGAAATCTGATATTTTTTCACCAGGTTTCAATATAATTTCCTTATATCGAAATAAAGGAAAGCGAGTGGGCGGTTTAATAATTTATATTAAAGAATATTTACAGTATATTAACAGAACTGACATGAGCAATTCTGATGACGATAATGAGGTCTTAACAGTTGAAATCATAGCAAAAAAAAAAAACTTAATTTTAAGTTGTTGTTATCGCCCACTTTCTGGCACAATAGAAAATTTTAACATATTTATAAATGACATGATAAAAAAAAGCTCTGATGAAAATAAATTATATTATTTATTAGATGACTTAAACTTGGATTGTTTCCGATAACACACTAATTATGGCATTAAAATATTTTATAATGATTTATTTGAAAATGGTGTTTTTCCCATAATTAACAAACCAACAAGAAGAACTCCTACGTCAACAACTCTAATTGACATTATTATAACAACTGATGTTTTCAACAAATCACTTAAAAAAGGTATTATTAAAAGTGACATCTCGGACCACTTCCCTATATTTTTCTCTATTAATATCAACGCAATTAAAGTGTTGCAACAAAAACAAACGTTTAAAAAAACAGTTCTGCTGCTATATTAAAAACATTAGAAAAATATTTTTTTCTTCATTGAAAACAAATAAATACCTGAGCTGACGCTAATGTAGTGTATAATGCATTTTTCAAAACGTTTTATGAAATATATGGTGCTAATTTTCCGAATTATACAGTAAATAGAAAAACTAAAAGTGTAATGTCACCATGGATCACAAAAGAACTAATAAAATCGTCTAAAATTAAACCAAAATTGTACATAAAGTATTTAAAGACAAAAACTGAACTGAGTAAAGCTCTTTATAAAACTCACGCTAAAGAGTTTTAAAGACAAAAAAAAAATACAAAAAGAAGATACTATTTCAATTTGCTTGAGAAAAGCAATCTTAATTCAAGACGAATATGTGAAATTCTTAGAGAACTCACTGGCATGCAAAAATTAAAAACGAGCGCATTGCCTAAAGCTATTAAAGTTGAGCAGCCGTGGCGCATTGGTTAGAGTTTTGGCTCAGAACCCAGGTCCTAGGTTCGACGCTAACTCGAGCTCAACAATGATCTCCCGCGGTGCTCTGTGATAAGACCGTAAGGACTTCTGGGAGCACCTAAAATAACTACAGAAAAAAAAAAAAAAAAAAAAGTTAATAAAGAAACGTCCTATGATCAAAGTGTGATAGCTGACGAATTAATAAATTTTTTTGCATCAGTTGTTTCTAATCTTGCCCCAATAAATTCCTACACCGACAAATAAAATAAATAAAAACGCTTTTCCAATTACTTCGTTTTTAAATTCTTTTGAGGTATCCTTTGAGGAATTTGAATGATTTTTAAAATGCTTAAATCTAATAAGTCAGCTGGCCGTGACGATATTAATTCCAATGTTATTATCGACTCGTATGAAGTCATTAAAGATATTCTATTTCAAGTTTTTCATAGTTCAATAAAACAGGGTATTTTTCCCGACAATCTGAAAATAGTCAGAGTTTTACCAATATTTAAAGGTAGATGTGAAACCAGTGTCTCAAATTATCGCCCAATTTCAATTTTGCCTGTTTTCTCTAAAATTTTAGAAGGAATATTTTATAATATAATTTTTAACCATTTTTCTTTAAATAATAATTAAAATCAATACGGGTTTAAAAAAAATAATTCAACCGAACACGCTATACTACAAATTACCCGCAATATTTCTGAATATTTTGAAAAATCGCAATATACGTTAGGCGTTTTCATCGATCTATCAAAAGCCTTTGATACGATTGACCACATAGTTCTAGTTCAAAAAATTGAGTTTTGTGGTATTAAAGGAAATATTTTAATGATACTTAAAATTTATTTAAGCAAGCGTAAACAGTTTGTTTATAGCAATACAAATGTTCGTTCCAATTTACTAGATATAACATGTGGGGTCCCTCAGGGTTCTATACTAGGACCCCTCCTCTTTTGAATTTACATTAATGATCTCTCTGAAGCCTCTAACTTATTGACGGTCATGTTTACTGATGATACTAATCTCTTTTTATCTCATAATAACATAACGACATTATTCCAAAATATGAACCTTGAATTAACAAAAATTTCTAACTGGTTTAAAAAAAATAAGTTGTCACTCAATGTTGAGAAAATAAATTGGACACTTTTTCATCAAACTTCAAAAAAAAAGTTATTGCCTCCTGTCATGCATTTACTTTTTATTGACAAAGTTCAAATGAAAAGAGAAATAACTACTAACTTTTTAGGTATCTATATTGATGAAAACCTTAGTTGGAAATATCATACTGATTTATTGTTCAAAAAAATTGCTCGTAATATAGAAGTTATGTATAAAGCCAGAAATTTTTTAAATAACCACAGTTTAACACAATTATATTTCTCTTTAATCCATTGCCATATAAATTATGCAAACATTGCCTGGGGTAATACCAACAAATCTAAACTGCAACCTCTTTATCGTCAACAAAAGCATATTGCTCGTCTTATCAATTATAAAGATCGACTTGCTATTGCCAAACCATATTTGTTTCCAATGAAAATTCATAATATTTATCAACTGAATATTTTTAATATACTTTGTTTTATGTATAAATGTAAAACTAACGCATCTCCTGTTTCCTTTCATAACTTATATACCTTGGAAGAAACAAATAAATATAACTTAAAAATGATAATCTAGTTCGGCAACCTTTTTCTCTAAATAATTTTGGAAAGTCATGTATCGCATTTCGAGGAGCTTTTCTTTGGAACAAAATAGTTTTGAAAAATTTAGATTTTTCTTATGAATGGAATTACATTTCATTCACAAAAAAACTGAAAGAAATAATCTTATCTTTTGAAGACTTATCTTTATATTTTTAACATTTTATGAAAATATGAAACTTATTATACAATGTAACATACAATAATATTGGATTCATTATTTATGTGTTTATGAAATATGTACTATTTTATACAAATTTTGTATTTACAGTGCTGGCCAAAAAGATCCGACCACGCATTGTTTATCTATGTATACAGTATGTACATTTTAGTGTAGGCGCTTTCCTCGGAATTTCACCATCACGTTTTGCATGCGTGATTGGCTAGCTATCAGTCAATCAAAACAGCTGTACCATTGATATATATACTACCGCATGCGTGGCTGTGAATAGCTATTTGCATTTGACTATGGCGACAACATCACCTGGAAAACGTGCTAAATACAACTTTTGATGAAAGACAAGAAGTCTGAACGTGCTATTGCCGCACGTTTACAAATGCCTAACACAACTGTTCACAACAACATTCAGCATCTCAAGTCAACAAGCACCAGCGCTGAAGGAAAATCCAGCGGCAGACCGAGATGTACCACATCAAAAACTGACGCTATGATCCGCCGTGCAGCCACGAAGGACCCACTGGCATCATTTTCATAAATTCTTAATGAGCTGCCTCCTGATGTGAATGTGAACTCTTGCACCATTTGGCGATGTCTTGAGGTCGATATCAGTCTTCGATCCTATCGCGCTGCATTAAAACCACAACCACAATCTCACAAAAATATTCGTGACCGCCTCAAATTTTGTAAAGCACATAAAAATTGGACCGTGGCAATGTGGCGACGTGTCATGTTATCAGACGAATCGCAGATGAAACAATTTGCTACGCATAAATTGAATGTTCGACGGCTGGTTTCCTTGTTGGTTTCTTCAAAAGTGTGTCATTGACTTATGTGAATGTTGTTTGTTGCGTTTAATTCAATCATATTATCATTAAATTGAAGTGGTATTACCTTTCTGTCTAAAAGCCTTAGTGGTCGAATCTTTTTGGCCAGCACTGTATATATAAGAATCAATTATAATTTATAAATTTATTTATATATTCTGACAAAATTTATGTTTTTCGCAAATTATTTCTATGACATTTTTGTTTTATTCATTATTTAATGTTATTTTAATGCAATTAATATTCATTTTATTATATTTGTTATTGTATAATGATTGTTTAATTGTTACGGTATAACGTTTTTTTTAATCTTAACTATGTTATTGTATAAATTTATTTAATATTTAAGAAAAGAACAAAAAATTCTAAAACAAAAAAAAACAAAAAAAAAATAATAGTAGCAAAAAAACATAAATGCCATATTAAGAGGTCGTGAAGTTGCTAAAAAAAACTCACAAAGAATATTGATATCTACACCAACAGCAGAAGAAAGGGATTGTAGAATATTTTCGAACAATCAAATTAAAGCTTGATCTTTGAATTATTATATTTTTCATCATTAAAATCATCATCTGCTTAAGAATGAAATTGACCATATGGTCTATTAAGATAGCTTTTAAATTTTTCTCCTAGTTCTTTGTGAAAGTACTAATAAATTGATCTCAAATTAGTCATAGTTGTAGAAATGACTAAAGTTCTTTTAGCTGGATAAGTATTTAAAAGAATATGTTGAACAACTAGGTAGAAAAATTTCTCTGGATCTCCTGAGTCAATATGTATTAGGCTGTATTTAATATTTCTTCTTTCTGGTGTAAATGACATAATAACCAAATTATGCATACAAAGATTATCAATAATAAAGTATGCAGCACATTTAGCTGCTGTTGCTGACAATGCTAATACTGGAATTCTTTTAGGAACAAATGATCGCAATTCAAGAGTCTATTATAATGAGACCGAAATGGATCTGATTGTGTACTTGAACATCACCTAAAACAATCACAGACAAATAGGTATAAAAAAAATCATGTAAATCACAAGATTTTACTTATAAAAGGCTGCAGGTAATGCATTTATCTTTTCTTTCAATGAGCAAAGTTTTTTAATTTTAAAATAATTTTATGTATTTCAAGAAGGTCTGACGTTACAGTTGTAAATATCAATGTATACTTTACGTAGCAAATTTACCTATATAACAAAATCACTTACCACTTTTTCACACAATGGCTTTCATCGGTTGCAATTGCAACAAGTTTCTGATTAAAGGCAGAGTCATTGACAATTGATCTATAAGTTGTTACAATGGTATCAGGTAAACAAAATATTACATTTGCTTCATTGTAATTTATCTAAAAAAGGGCAGAATATACTTTCAAACAACAAACAACACTCCACAATTCAAAAAATAGAATTTACTTTAGGCATGTCTAAATTCAATATCAGAATGATATAATATCAGCTATTAGCATTCACCGCAAACGGACGTATTTTTTTTTTACTTAATGGTTATCAAAAAAAAAAAAAAAATTCAAAATAGCTACTAAAAACTTTACATCTGCACAATTAAAAGATATTTTTGAAATTCATGAAAATACTATTATGAAGATGTTTAATGATAGAATTGAATATATACTATTATGAAGATATATAAGAAATATTATTATGAAGATGTTTAATGATAGAATTGAATATATACTATTATGAAGATATATAAGAAATATTATTATGAAGATGTTTAATGATAGAATTGAATATATACTATTATGAAGATATATAAGAAATATTATTATGAAGATGTTTAATGATAGAATTGAATATATACTATTATGAAGATATATAAGAAATATTATTATGAAGATGTTTAATGATAGAATTGAATATATACTATTATGAAGATATATAAGAAATATTATTATGAAGATGTTTAATGATAGAATTGAATATATACTATTATGAGGATATTTAAGAAATACTATTATGAAGATGTTTAATAATAGAATTGAAAAGCTCAAAAACAAATTAAGCTCAGTAAATGACGAGAATAAGGAAATAAAAAAGGAATTACGCGAAATTAATAAAGCTATTGAATTTGTGAGTAATAGTTATAATAAATAAATCATCAAACATCAAAAACATCATTGATAAATGAATATACAAATACTAACATGATTAACAAATTGACTGAACTTGAAGACAGAAGTCGACGCAACAACTTAAGATTCTGTGGGATTGAAGAAATTGAAAATGAAAGTTGGGAAGACAGTGAAAATAAAGTAAGGGAGTTTTTAAATAATAAACTTCAGCTACATGGAAATTTTAAAATTGAAAGAGCGCATCGAGTTGGAGAGAAATTACCTGAAAACAATTAAAAAAAAAAACAGATCGATCGTAGTCAGATTTCTTAACTACAAAGACAAAGCCAAGATATTAGGGAAATACATGACGATGAAATTGTGGACTCAAAAGGTTTATATAAATGAAGATTATAGTGATCATACGATGGAATTGCGAAAAAAACTCCTAAATTAGGCAAAAGACTTAAGGGCAAAGGGAAAGTACACTAAAGTTATATATAATAAATTAATCACACGGGATTTATAAAAGAAATTCTTTGATCTCATTTCAATTATAAAAAAACAAAAAATAAATGGGTTCTAACGAAACCTTAAAATTTGAGTCTAGTTTTTATAATTTTTTTCAAACTAATGATTTCTTATTAGACGATGAATCCGATCATCGTCTTAATTATTTTACTGATTCTGGTGCTTTGCAAAATAAATGCAACCACTTTTATACCCATGAGTTTATAGGATTTCTTGATGAAAATAATATTTACACAATTCACATTAACATCCGAAGTTTAAAAAAAAAATTTGAAATCTTTAGTATTTTTATTGAAGAAACTTGTAATCTTTTTAATATAATTTGCTTAACAAAAACGTGGTGCAGTTCGGATGACATAAACTCTTTTACCAATTTTAAACTGCCGGGTTTTAATGTAATTTCAATGGCACAAAAAATAAATTAGCGTGGTGGAGGCATTCTTATTTATGTTAAAAATGACTTACGATATTTTACCCGGCATGACATAAGCATCACTGATGCTGATAAAAAGGTTTTAACGATTGAAACTTTAACCAATGAAATAAAAAATAAAGTTCTAAGTTGTTGCTATCGCCCACCTTCAGGGGAAATTAAATATTTTATTCATTTTTATGTAATGACTTTATTAAAAAAGTAACCACGAAAATAAATTTATCTACTTAATGGGTGATCTGAATTTAGATAATTTTCAATACCACGTCAATAATAACATTATAAGGTTTTATAATGGCATTTTTGAAAATGATGCGAATGCTTTGATTAGCAAACCGATAAGACTTACTCAATCAAGCGCTTCTTTAATTGATAATATTTTAACCACTGATGTTTCTAACGATTCCTTAAAAAAGGGCATAATTAAAAATGACATATCTAATCATGTTTCTATTTTCTTTTCTATAGATATAGATAATAAATTACTTCCTAATAAAAAACAAGTAATCAAAAAGCGCATTTTTACAAATGAAAACCTTGAATCTTTTAAAAAACAATTATCTCAAATTGATTGGGGCATTATTAACACCTCTGATGATACAAACATAGTTTATAACTCCTTTTTTAAAACTTTCTGTGATATTTACGACACTAATTCCCCTGAAGTTAATTTAAAGCTAAAAGTTTTAAATCGCCTTGGGTTACAAAGGGTTTGCGGAAGTCTTCAAAAACTAAACAAAAATTTTACATTAAATACTTAAAATGTAAAACAAATGAAAATAAAATTATATACAAAAATTATGCTAAACCTTTTAAAAGCCTGAAGAGAAAACAAAAAAAATATTATTTAAATTTACTAGATAAATATGAATTAAATTTTAAACGCACTTGGTTTATAATAAGAGAAATTACTGGCAGCAAAAAATGTACATCTCACTCTTTGCCAAACATGGTTAAACATAACAATGATTTTTTATATGATAAAAGATAAATTACGGAAGAAATTAATAAATATTTTGTGTCCGTAGGGCCAAATCTTGCAAAAAGAATTCCTATAGCTAACAGTTTAACGAATGATCTATGTTTCCCTCTAAACTCTTACTTGAACTCTTTTGAATTATCTTTTAGAGAGTTTGAATTTGCCTTTAAAATGTTAAAATCTGACAAAGCAGTAGGCCCTGATGGTATTAATGGCAACATTATTATAATTTCATCAGATGTTTTAAAAGATATACTCTTTAAGATTTTTTCAATATCTGACTCATTTGAAACTTCTCAATTTACTTTAGGTGTTTTCATTGACATGGCCAAAACTTTTGATACTATTGATCACGAACTTCTTTTTAAAAAGTTGGAGTGGTACGGAATTACTAGAAATATATTAATTTGTCTAAAAAGTTATCTAAATAATCGAAAACAATTTGTTTATGCGGATGATAATAAATTATCTAATTTGTTAAATATTCCACGTGGAGTTCCTCAAGGATCCATATTAGGGCCCTCTTGTTTCTAATATATATTAACGATCTACCAAAAGTAGATCATTATATATATTAGAAAATATACATCTAAAAATCTTGTCTAGTGACAAGATTTTAAGGTGTATATATCGATAAAAATCTTGCATGGAAACCACATTGCTACCTTGAGCAATAAAATTTCAACCACATTGCTAACTTGAGCAATAAAATTTCAAAGAGTATAGGCATTTTATACAAAATAAGAAACGTTTTTGATAAACATACCTTAATTCAATTATATTATTCGCTAATTCATTGCCATATTATCTATGCAAACATTGCTTGAGTTTGCACTTATAAAAGTAAACTTAAACATAACTAAAGTAAACTTAGCACTTATAAAAGTAAACTTAAACAGGCAACAGGAGCATGTAGCACGCCTTAAAAATTTCAAGGACCGTTTTGCTCACGCCAAGCCTCTTTTATATGATATGAAAGCACTCAATATATACGCGTTAAATCTTTTTAATATTCTTTGTTTTATGTGTAAATGCAAGACCCACCTATCATCCGTTTCTTTTCGTAACTTGTTTTTGCAAAGAGATAGGAATAAATATGTTTTAAGGAACGATATTTTAATTTGACAACCATTTTCTCAAACTAATTTTAGAAATTTTTTAATTTCATTTCGCGGACCATTTTTATGGAATAGTATGGTTATAAATACTTCTAAAGATTTCTCTCAAGAATGCAATTTAGTCTCTTTTAAACAAAATCTTAAAAAACTTATTTTTTCAACTGAAAATATACTAATCTACTTTTAAGTTTTTGAAAATCCCTTATCTATATTAGTATATGTATATATTTGAGGGGCAAATAAAATTTTTTCATGACCAAAATTTTATGTAGATTTTGAATCTGCAATAAAGTTATAGATTTCTTAAGTTTTTGTTTAATTTATGTTTTTTTGAACCCAAGTGAAAAATATGATAAGAAAATGAATAATAGAGTAAAGCAGAGAACAAAGTACCACCAAAAAAAAAGAACATTTAATGTGCAGAAAGATAAAAATGCATGTAATGTAAGTGGATGTGAGTTAAATGACAGTAATATTTTAGACGCATCTGCTAAGAAAGTTAAATTCATTACAAATGTACCAAGTAAAAGCATTAAAAAAATTAGTGGTTTCAGAATTATAGACACTGAAATTTTATCTAAAGTTCTTTCATTGTTAATGTGTCTTCAATGTAAAAACTGTTCACTGTACCTAGTTGATCACCATGAAAAAAAGAAAGGTTTTGCATCGTTTCTATATTTGAAGTGTACTACACTATCTTGTGATTATATACATAAATTTTATACATCAGATAATTGCGATAAAGGTTTTGATATTAACAACAGGACAATATATCCAATTAGAGTATTAGAACATGGTCACACTGGAATTGAAAAATTTACTCAGCTCATGAATATGCCTAAACCCATGACACCCAAAAATATCAACTAAAATAAAAAACGTTGTGAAAAGTGTTGCAAACGAGACAATTTCAGATGCTGCAACTGAAATAAAAGAAAATGCAACTGGTGAGGATATTGTTGATGTTGGTGTATCATGCGATGGATCGTGGCAGAAAAGAGGATATCAGTCAATAAATGGTGTTTTTTACTGCAATTTAAATAAATAGTGGAAAAAATAATTAATGTTGAACCTATGAATAAGTCATTTAAAGCATGCTGTATGAATGAAAAATTAGGAAAATCAAATCCTGATGCATATCCTAATTGAAAAAATAAAAATATTTGCTTGTAAAATTATATAGGTACAGCTGGTGGTATGGAACCTGTTGGTGCAGTCAGAGTTTTGAAACATTCCATTGAAGAGCACAAGTTAAGATATACTGAATTTCTTGGTGATGGGGATAGTAAACCCCATCTTTCTATCAAAGAAATATACCGAAACATGGAGTAAAAAAAGTTGGAGTGTGTAAGACAATACCAAAATCGAGTTGGTACTCGCTTACGTAAGTTAAAAAAAAGTGTTAAGGGTCAAGGTGATCGTGCTCGACTTACCAATGCAGTTATTGATTGCTTGCAGAACTTTTTTGGTGTAGCTATCCAGAGCAATACATGTGAACTGAAAAAAATGAAAAAAGCAGGAAAATAACTATTACATTTACTGCCCTACTGGAGGCGATAGTTGGTGCAATTATCAGTTTTATCAATTTAACATTGATAAAGCTGAGTCTTCTTCCGTATACAAACCTGGACCAGGAATTCCTGTTGATATTATTCACAAAATCAAGTCAATATATGCTGATTTAAGTAAAGATTCTGAAATTGTAAAGTGTCTGCTTGGCAAAACCCAGAATTGTAATGAGAGTTTTAATAATTTAATATGGGAAAGATTACCAAAAAGTAATTATGTTGGTTTAGCCAGTTTAGTGTTCAGAGTGTAGGATACTGTTGCAAATTATAACATTGGTATGAAATCTGTAACTTTAATTTATTAAAAACTAAATATGAAACTAGGACATTTTACTTTAGCTGGTTGCAGACTCATAAACAAAAAACGAATAAATCTATCAACATTTAAATTGAGCGAATGTTTTAAGATTAAACGAATGTTGTTACGACGTCAAAGATTGTCAAAGAATGATCACCAAAAGTCAATAGAAATGTCCAAGGAACATTATGAATTTGGTAGTTTTTAAAATATTGTTTTAAAAAGTAGTTTTTTTAAAGATATATTTATGAAATGAACAATAATTTATGATTTTATTTTTTGTTTTGCGTTTTCTGAGAACTTGCTTGTTAAACACGCCGGTAAAAAATATTGAAAAGTATACATGCTATCATGATGAATTTTTCAGGGATTGTTCATTTTGCCAATATTTATGATATGATCGTAGTAGAATTTCTAATATGACTTAAGATTTTGACTTATCAAGTTTTTTTCTTTGTATTTCGACCTTTCTTTTAAAACCTAATTTGTCTGTAGCTTTTTATGGAAAAAAAATGTTTATTCAAAAATCTGCTTTGTTCATATCACAAAATTGGATATTTAGAACAGTTCTGCAAAACTTTATTAACACTCCATTACTCACAAGTCTTTATTTTTTTTACGGCGTAAACACAGTTTTCGTGGTATTTCAAGCTATTTTTTTGGTTACAATAGTAACGAGCTACCACTTTTTGTATTTTTTGGTATTTTTAATTTTTTTTGATTTATATATTTGTTAAACACCCACTCTATATTACAAGTAAGGTAAATAAAAAGTTTCAAAAAAAAATCTCTAGGATCTAGGAATTTTATTTTCAAGAACATCCTTAAAGATTGTTCTTTGTTCTTTTGAGTTCCAGAACTCAACTGCACATTTTAAGATTTTAAGATCCGTTTCAGGAATTATATTTTTTAAACCAGTAATTTTTATTTTTTCTTTGTGTTGCATTAGTTTCTCTATATTTAATTTATGACTATTGCACAGAGCCTTGACGCTATCTACAAAAGGTCGTGGACCTGATTCGTTGTTCAACTGCGACTTAAGAATATCAAATGTCATTTTATTTTTCAACAGGCGAATAAATAAGTTTATCTTATTTTGTTGCGTAATTATAGATATATCTTCAATACAAAATAGGGGATGTATATAATTTTTACTATGTTTTGAAACGTTTAGTAGTGACTTCAGTGCAATTCTTCCTACTATATCAAGCTTTTGCAATAACATTTCTTTATGGTCGCAAAGCTCAAGACCATACGTTAGTGTTGGAACAGCTAAAGTTTTATATAACTGGACAATAGAGTTTGGGTGAACAAAACGAATTCCAGCTTGAATTAAAGACTGTATTACTGCCCGGAAATGGGATATTCGGTTATCAATGCTTAAACGATTAAGTGAGGCAATTGGTGAATATTTTGTGTCCCATATAAATCCTAGATGAGTAAGTTTATTGTCTAGTTTTATTTTTTTCATGTCAGTATAATATTTTCTATGTGACTAAAGAGAATGTTACTTTATATGTGTAGTTTTGAAATTTGAGGGTGGTTGCCCCTTAATGTATATTCTTTTTTATTTGTTTTTTGTTTTTTTATCAACTAGCAATTTTTTAACATGTTTAATTTTAGTGAATTATTTAACATAATTTATCTTTTAAGTTTCAGGGCTCTTTTATTGTAATATTGTATGTTTATTTTTATTTTAATTCATTACTAACTTTATATACTTTTATTATTAAATTTATTTTTGTAATAAAAAGATATTGAACAAAAATAATTAAATAACAATAATAAAAACTTTGAAAAAAAAAAAAAAACATTGAAAAAAAAAAGACAAAAACATAAAATATAATTTTTTCTTTTTTTATTATGATTTAAAACAAAAACAAATTTACATCACAAATTTACATCACCTAAATCTTCTTAATGTTAAAACTGATAGCGATGTAAAAAGAAAAAAAAAGCAAAGTGCAAAGGGAAGTAAAAAGGCAGAATAATTAATTTAATATTGAGGCGTTAAGAAAATATAAATCAAAGAAAACCGGAAACAACTCAATAGTTGCAAAGATGCTAATACAGCTAATACTTTTTGTTACAATAAGTTCATTAATGATTACAATAAAGCGTTTCCGATAAATAAAATAAAAATTAAGCTTAAAAGCCAACAAAGTCATTGGATTACAATAGGACTTATTAAATAATCAAAGAAAAAACAAAGACTATAACAAAATTCTTAAAAAATAAAACTTATCAAAGCGAAAAGAAATTTACAAAACCTGTTTGAAATCCTGAAAAGAAAAGCTAAAAAAAATTATTTCTTAAATTCACAACAAAATAATATTGGTAATAACAAAAAAACTTGGGATATAATAAAGGAAGTGATAGGAAAAAATAAACAAGATCATGGTAATACTTTACCAAAATATGTATACACTGAAGATGAAAGAACGGTAATTAATGAGCGAAAAGTTATTGCAGAGAGTTTTAATTTTTTTTATAAACGTCGGTAAAACCTTGCAAATAAAATAATTCCCGGAAATAAAAATTTTAAATCAAATAGGAAAGAAGGGGACTATGTGATGGATGAGCTTGAAGTATTGCCTGATGAACTTCGGTTTGCTTTTAATATGTTAAAACCAAACAAAAGCTCAGGTCTTGATGACATTAGCTCTAGGGTTGTTAAAGAAGTTTTCGATATTATTGAAAACCCCTTTCTAATTATTTTTAATCTTTCATTTAATAATGGAATTTTTCCTCACCTTTTAAAACTAGCAAGAGTAGTTGCAATTTTTAAAGATAGTGTTATTTCTAAATTATCTAATTATAGACCTATCTCAATACTTCCATGTTTTTCTAAAATTCTAGAGAGAATAATGCATAATAGGCTGTACAATTAATATATAATATATAAATTGCTTAATAATATTCAGTACGGATTTAGAAAACGGCACTCGACAGAACATGCAGTAATTAAATTAGCTAAAGAAACTTTAAGCGGATTTGAAAACAACAAATATACACTTGGGGTTTTTATTGACCTCTCAAAGGGCTTCAATACTGTGGACCATAATATCCTTCTTTCCAAACTCAGAAATTATGGAGTCAAAAATAATACTTACGAACAGTTTATTTCTTATCCTTATAATCGCAAACAATGTGTATTTTATGACAAAATTTGTACTAGACTAGAAAACATTTCTTGCGGAGTTCCACAGAAATCTATTCTAGGGCCTTTATTGTTTATTATCTATAAAAACGATATATACTTATCTTCTAGTGCATTAAACTTCAATCTTTTCGCTAATGACACTCAGGTTTTTTATACCCACTCAAAGATAGAGTCAGTCTTTATCACTATGAATCTCTAAACAAAACGAAAAGCAAATATATTCTTTTTTCTAAATCCTCCAAATCTGAAACTTTGCTCGAAAAACTCCCGTATATTTCAATAGAAAAAACTAACTTTACAACGGACATTTTGCATTAAATTCTTAGGCGTTTTACTTAACGAACAAATAAGTTGGAAAAACCACATTAAATTAATGGAAAAAAAATTTTCGAAGAGTATTGGAATTATGTACAAGACAAGACATATGTTGGATTAAAGCTGCTTGAAAACTTATCTACTTTTCATTTATCCTTTGCTAAATAAGTTATTGTAATATTGCGTGGGCCAGCAATTATCCATCAAAATTAACGCGTATTTTAAATAAACAATAACAAGCAAGCTGCCTTATATTAAATGCTAATAAATACACCAGTGCCAATCCACTGCTTACAAAGCTTGGAGTGCCTAATGTTTATCATTTAAATATTAACAGTATTTTTTTATTCATGTTTAGATTAAAATATCGTATGCTGCCAAATATATTTGACGACCTTTTTGTTATAATAAATCATAAATATCAAACAAAGCATTCATTACATAACTATCAGGTACCAAAAACTTTTTTAAAACAATCTAATTTCTCAATAACATAAAGAAAGCCACATTTGTGGAACTCATTCCTTCCAATATGAATAAGTATATATATATATATATATATATATATATATATATATATATATATATATATATATATATATATATATATATATATATATATATATATATATATATATATATATATTATGTATCTATATATATATATATATATATATATATATATATATATATATATATATATATATATATATATATATATATATATATATATATATATATATATATATTATATATATATATATATATATTATTTATATATATTGTAGGTACGTAGAATTACGCGTTTTACGGAACCGATATTTGCGCTAAAATTCTGTGCCACATTTTTTGAAGTTTGCTTAATGCTATTGAGGGAGAAACGTATTTTGAGGTTTTTTTATTTAGAGTTATATACTAGTATAGATATTTTTTAAAAACTCGAGTAATTAAACTTAATAAATTTGTACCTTTTGATTACAATAAAAACTTTTTAAAATAGATTTTTAAATGACAAACACTTAGTTATACTTTGTGCATTTAGTAAATGTTGAAGAAATGCTTGTTTTTTTTGCAATACTATTCTCGATGTTAAGTTTACACAATTTCTTTACATCTGCGAATTTCATTGCTTTATTTCATGCAGCACATACTCTATTTTGTGCAGCGCATTTGGTACTTATATTTTGATTTTCTACTTTTTTTTTAGACATGGAGAGGGGGAGAGGGCGGATGAAGAGGAACTTCAATCTGCTTTTAAAATTATAATGATTGGTTCAGATTTAACTAAAAAGAAAAACGAATAAAAATGAAAAAGTAAAAATTTTTGCGGTAATTAAACGTTCTCCACAATAATCCTCTTATGGCAATCAAAGTAGTGGTAAAATCATTTTAATAAATGATATTACCACTACTTTTTGTTGAATAGTAGTTTATTTGAATCATATTAAGTACGATTCAAATAAAGTTCAACTGTAGATAAAGTTCTTAAAATTATTAAAGAAGTATAATAAACTTTATTATTAGCATATAGTTTTTTCAACATAATAAAAGTTAATATTACTACAGAAATATGACAGAAGGCACTGTTAAAATGATCAATAAAAATTACAATGCTTGTCTATTATTCAGTTATGACTTTGGTTTCATTTAATTAAACTTGAAAAGTTTATTTGATTCATTTCTTCATAATTGCATTTTAAAAAAAAAAAAAAATTATTATATATTTTCTTTTCTTTTATAATTTGCTATTAATTAATCATTTTCAATTAAAACAGCTAATTTGCAATTTTAAATAGTTCTTTAACCAATTTTTGTTTACCTTTTTTTTAATATGCATTTAATAAGTTTAAAATTGGTTTTACTGAAATTGAAAACATTAGCATTGTACTTAGCATTGGTTGTAGAAGGTATTTATGCTATTGTTTGCACATTTTTTTTATTCATTTATATTTTCTTATTATAGTATTTCTCCTATTGCATAGTATTTACCCAATAGACTGAGTTGGTATAAATTTAAAGATAATATAGGTCCAAAAAGAAATTTACATATTTTTCGTGGCAAGCTTAAAAGGTTTTTGTTTTCTAACTTTGCATTACCTTGCGAAACAAACAATCAGTGTAGGGTAGGGCATACACTTTTTTGTTTTACTTTAAACAGTGAGTTGTTTATTAAAACTGTGAAAAAAGTCAAAGAGTATTTCGGTTTCAGCATTAGCAAAAATGATATTCAGACTCATGATAATAAAGAAATGAAATGGGTTTACAACTTTAAAAGAGACTCTTAACATTTTATTACATTTTGCAATGAGACCTATGCATTCCAAAATCCACAATTAACCAATTCATTGCAAGCTAACTCTAATAGCATAAACCTTGTATCAACTTCTTCAGTTGTGTCATCATTGGAAAACATTTCTATGTAATCTTTAATAAATAGTGAATCTTTATGTTCACAAGGTCAAATTATAAATTTACAAAGTAGGCACAGTTCAAGAGAAAAATTAACTCAAAAAAAATAAAGTTAAAGAATAGGTTGTCTCATTTGTCTTCAAAGTTAGCTAGCTCTTCTAAAGAATACCAAAATAAGATAGCTTCATTAAAAGCTAAAATAAAGAGCACGCCATATCAATTGAAAGTTTTACAGCAAAGTGTTAAAAAAAAAGAAGATATTATAAAAGCTTTAAGAGCAGAAGTTAGAGACTTGAAACAAAAGCTACAATCATATTATTACAGTAGACGTATTTGCAACCTAATAATTACAAGAAAGGCAAAAAAAGTTAAAGAAAAAGAAAAGTTAAGACAAATGAATCTCAAACATAATAATGTCATAAGGGAAAACAAAATGGCGTTATCTAGATTAGAAAATGATATGATCCAGATGGAGGAGGACAATATTGCACTTTCACTTTCAGATACACCAGAAGATAATAAGGCTCATGCATTACAAACAAGAATGATAATTTACACAATGTTGTTGTCTAATGTCGAACATGTAACATTCCATTCTTATTGCAGAAAATTGCACAATATTTTGGTGTTAAATTTTTACATATTCCTCAGCGTATTACAGTTGAGCAAATAGCTCGTGAACTAGGCAGTATATCTAAATTGCAAGCAGCAGAACGAGCTTTCAATAATAATATTTTAACTCTAGGGTTTGATGCAACAACGCAAGAGGGCGTCCATCGCAACAGCATCCACTTGACTTCAAAGAACAAATGTCAAGTCATTGCCTTTGACCAATTACCTGGAGGTACATCTGAAGATTACCAAAATCACATATGTAATGCAGTGGATCATATGGCTTTAGTTTATTCAGATTATTTCTCACTTTCTTTCTACGAATGTCGTAAGTCTATTATTTCAAGTATATCAAACACAATGACAGACATAGTTGCACCAAATCATCTTACCATTACCAAAGTTTGTGCAACATGGGGTAAGAATTTAAATGACCTGAACTGCCATTTGCACCCGCTTGATACAATAGCTATTTCATGTTGTTCAACATTACAGCCTTTGGGAAAGGAAAGTTGCCTATTATTTGGACACGACTGTATGACAGTTAAAATTGTTTTGGCAATGAACAAAATGAGATTTAAAGATGGCAAAGGTGATCCGGCAGGATTCGTAAATTTTTTAGACAATAACAAATTGCCACGAGTTACAACTCCAAGATATCGTGGCAATTGTCTTCATATACTCCTCCGTAATTGTTTCATCTTTATGAAACACTACAATGCTTTTAAGCATTTTCTTACCATTGGAGCAGTAAAGTGTGGCACTTTACAAACAGTTCTGCGATCAGCGTTTTGTAATGCAACTGCCATAAAAACAAATTTGTGTGCTAGCAATATTTAGAAAACTTCCTACTGGACCCTAGATTAAAAAATTTAATGTATTAGCTGAAAAAGCAAGTTTTGATCATATTGCAGGTATCCAAGTAGTTAAAAATGTTTTGCAAACAATTAAAAATTGCAAATCTAATCCAGGTGCACTGATAAACAGTAAAAAAGATTTTTTCGAAAATCCCCTAAAATCAAATGTTTTAGAACCTATCACAAATTTATGTTCCATCGATGAGTAGGTTATCAACATAATTTTGGCTTGTCTTATTGCGGTGGAAGATGTTTTGAACCGTCAATATGAGCGATATTTCTCACTTTCTATTACAGAGAAACTTAAGGAGGAGACAGCTAGTGCAAGGCTTCACAGCATAGATAGTAAAGAGAAAATGGTAATGTTTAGTGAAGCTAAAGGAAGATCTCTAAATATACTGTTATATATCTCCAAAATTATTTGCAAGATATATAACAGTTTGTTATATATCTTGCAAAATAAGATCAAAAAAGAATAGAACTATAGATTACCTGGATAGTCTTGACCAAATATCTAGGAAAAATATAGTTAAGTGGTCAATGCAAGCAGCTCGTAAAAAAAGAATAAACAAACGACTGAAACACACTGCATTATGAGCAGAGATTTTAAAATGACGGACATGCAAAAGACAAAAAATGTATGAAAAAGAAAAAAGAAAGCTCGAGCGAGAGCTGCGTGTTCTATCTTTTAATGATATAAAAAATTTATATAAGCATTTATCGATTAAACAACTAGACGACTTTATGATGTAATGTATGAAAGAATTGTTGGGAGAGAATTCTATCATGAGTGGTTTGAAACAGATAATAACAAATCTGTCATGTATGATGGGCGAGTAGAAAAAGTGAATAAGAGAAAAGAAGACAGAATTTATACCATTTCTTACTGGAAAATGATGAATCTGATTCAGAAGCTGTTGACCATCTCATAAATAAGATCCAGCTTGCTGTTATTGCAGGAGAGTTGATTTTTTCATAATTTTGCTGTGTTATTATGTGGTTTAATGTTATTTATGTAATAGTAGAAGCCAATAATAATATTACTTATGTGATTTAAGTATTATAAATCTATATATAAAAGTTATTATCAGTATATGTATATATTAATTACAGCAAGTGGTGTGACTTGCAAAAATAAAATGCAGTACAAGTACATAAAAAAAGTACAGCAAGTGTTATGACTTGCAAAAAAGTACAGCAAGTGTTATGACTTGCAAAAAAGTACAGCAAATATTGTGACTTGTAAAAAAGTACAGCAAGTGTTGTGACATGCAAGAAAAGTACAGCAAGTGTTGTGACTTGCAGAAAAGTACAGCAAGTGTTGTGATTTGCAAAAAAAGTACAGCAAGTGTTGTGACTTGTAAAAAAGTACAGCAAATATTGTGACTTGTAAAAAAGTACAGCAAGTGTTGTGACATGCAAGAAAAGTACAGCAAGATTTGCGACTTGCAAAAAAGTACAGCAAGTGTTGTGACTTGCAAAAAAGTACAGCAAGTGTTGTGACTTGCAAAAAAATTACAGCAAGTGTTGCGACTTGCAAAAAGGTACAGCAAGTGGTGTGACTTGCAATTTTTTTGATTGAAGGTTCTGGCTTACGTTCTCGTCGTGTCTATCATTAAAAATGATTGTTGTTTTGTTTCATTGATTGATTTTTTTATTGATGGAATTTTAAATTTTATTCATTTACTAAAAGCCAAGAAAAAAATTAATAATTGGTTTAGTTCAAAATAATTTAGTTTAAAATGTTATTTTAGGTTGGGAAGGAAATTTAAACGCTCTTTTTACAGAAAAAATGGATCATCTGATGCATCTTGTAACTTTGTTAATGTTGTTTTATTTTATTTTAAGTAAAAGTAATTTAAATCTTTTCCTAAATTGCATATAAAAATTTCATTCTATTTTTAGGTTGGAGGGACGTGGTGGCACACGCTCCCTATTACACTGAATCAATGTGTGTATCACTAGTAATAGTAAAATAAAGTTTTTGTATTTAATACTAATTTTTTTTTTTTATTTAAAAAAAAAAAATTTTATAAAAAATATTTTTTCATTTCAGGGTGTGTTAACACCTTTACACCCACTGACACCCTTACACCCACCCTAAATCTCATATTTAGAAGTGGTCTGGAAGTAAATAATAACTACTTCTAAAAAATAATATGAAAATCAACTATTTTACCAAAAAAAAACTTTTTAATAAATAAAGTTTGCATTTATTGGCAGTGTAGGTGTTGGTTTGGTTTTTTGTTGGTTTGATTTTGATAATTTTTTCACTTTCAAAATACTGTAATAAAGCTCTTTCCAAAGATATATATATATATATCAATATAATATTGATATATACATATATATATATATATATTTATATATATATATATATATATTTTATATATATATATATATATATATATATATATATATATATATATATATATATATATATATATATATATATATATATATATATATATATATATATATATATATATATATATATATATATAATATAGATATATATATATAATATTTATATTATATATATATATATATATATATATATATATATATAGTATATATATATATATATTATATATATATATATATATATATATATATATATATATATATATATATATATATATATATATATATGTATAGTATATATATATATATATATATATATATATATATATATATATTATATATATATATATATATATATATATATATGTATATATATATATATATATATATTATATTTATATATATATGTATGTATATATATATATATATATATATATATATATATATATATATATATATATATATATATATATATATATATAGATATACATATATATATATGTATATATATATAATATATATATACATATATATATATAAATATATATATATATATATATATATATATATATATATATTATATATATATATATATATATATATATATATATATATATATATATATATATATGTACAGGCCTTGGTGGAAGTAAATAAGCGTTAGAGTGGAGAAAAGCCCTCCTAAAACAAACATGCAAGTTGCTCCTCTAAACTGCTTTTTACAAAAGTTTTTGGTTTTTGTCCAAGCTATCTATTTATTTTTATAAAAATTGCTTATTGAATACAAAATTTGGTTTTATACTAGTTGCAAGCATATGTTTGTAATGTTAATGTAACAATAATATACAATAATATATAGCCTCCTTGATTAAGATTGCCTGGGGGATGTGAATTAAAATAATAAAAAAATAACAAATAAAAATATAAAAACATAGTAGGCTACACTTGAACACATAAAGTTAACAGTTTTTAAATATGTTACTTTTAAGTATAACAATAGAACAACCCAGAATAAAATTATTCTAAAAACAACACAGTGGTAAGGAAAAGTAGATGTACATTCAGCTGTTAAATTTAAGTTAATAAACATCATCTTCAAAATAAATGCTATTGCCTGTAAACAAAATCAAAATAGAAATTTATCAAAAAAATTTTAAGTAATGCATAAAGTTTATTTTATTTATTATTTAATTATTATCATAATGCAGGATAAAAATATTAAAATCAAATCGGTTGGAAAATCCAAAAATAAGGTTGATACCGATTGGGCAAAAAGTGGCCGTTTAACCCGATGCCGAATAATTGGTGCATCACTAGTATGTATATATATATATATATATATATATATATATATATATATATATATATATATATATATATATATATATATATATATATATATGAATATGTATATATATAAAAATATATAAATATATACAAATGTATATCTATATATATATGTATATATGTATATATATATATATATATATATATATATATATATATATATATATATATATATATATATATATATATATATATATATATATATATATATATAGATCTATAGTTTGTTGGCTTTAGATAGAGCGGAAGGAAAAAAGTGATTCTTACGCCAACACATACGTCACTTTTAATTACTTTTGACTTTTGTCCAACATTTCCGTGTTGGACGAAAGTCAAAACCATTAATTTAATTACAAATTAATTGTTATATAAAAAAACCACAAAAACGCAAATATAATTGACCAGAATGTTTTTAAAAACATTCTGAATGTTTTTAAAAATATAAACAATGTTTTTAAAAATATAAACAATGTTTTTATTTTTATTTTTTTTAATAGAATGTTTTTATTTTTGTTTTTTTTAATAAAATGTTTTTATTTTTATTTTTTTTACTGTAAATCATGCGCGGAGTGTTGCTACATCGACTATCTTATAGCCTGACTCGCAAGGCAGTGTTGCTACATCGACTATCTTATAGCCTGACTCGCAAGGGAGTGCTGCTACATCGACTGACAAATAGCCTGACTCGCAAGGGAGTGCTGCTACATCGACTGACAAATAGCCTGACCCGCAAGGGAGTGCTGCTACATCGACTGAGGGTTTGGTTGGGGCAGGCAGTCTGTTATTATTTAAAAAAAAAAATTCCGGTCTTGCATTTTAATTTTTACTTTTTGTCAACAAAATATAGAAAAAACTTTCGGACAACATCTTAGGGTTCAATATATATATATATATATATAAATATATATATATATATATAAATATATATATTTATATATATATATATATATATATGTATATATATATATTTGTATAAATATAAACATATATATATATATATATATATATATATGTATATATATATATATATATATATATGTATATATATATATATATATATATATATATATATATATATATATATATATATATATATATATATATATATATATATATATATATATATATATATATATATATTATATATATATATATATATATATATATATATATGTACATATATATGTATATATATATGTATATAAATATTCATATATCTATATACATATATATATATATATATATACATATATATATATGTATATATATGTACATATATATACATATATATATATGTACCTATATATATATATATATATATATATATATATATATATATATATATATATATTATATATATATATATATATATATATATATATATATATATATATATATATATATATATATATATGTATATATATATACATATATATATATATATATATATATATATATTAAAATTAAGTTGAATTAATAGAGACCTTATAATAAAAAAACTAATAAAAATGCAATTAAATGATGTAACAAATGTTTTAAAAAGATAAATGAACCGGTAATGTTAAAAGGAACTAGATCGAAATTGTCATTTTTACATGGTTCGTTTGCTTATCAATAGTGGGTTTTTCCCACTATATGTACATGCTTTCTATGAGTTTTAATATAAATTCGTTGGAGGCTTAATCCAAAATTAAAAAAATTTTCATGAACTATTAAAACTGCTTTCATTTGAATATGTTTATAAATGTGTGAGTTTTAATCCATTTTTAACTTGAAAAGTTAAATTACCGCATTAAGTTTAATAAAAAATGCCACGTAAAAGAGCTTAGGATTTCCTACTTCTGCTTTTTAAATTATGTAACATTGCGTAATTTATGGACGATCCCTTTTGTCAAATAAAGATTCTTTGCCAAAATGAGGGATAAAATTTTCGAGTTTTTTGTTTCCAGCGACCAACCATCGTAATTTTTTATAAGTATTATTATTTACACAAGTGTAAACATACAAATGTTTAGAGTTTGCTCCATGTCAAGAAGTCTCAAACACCAAAAAATGCTGGATCCGTCGCGAATGATTAGGGTGGTCTTACGGTCTTATCACAGAGTACTGCAGATAATCATTTTAGGATGAATATTAGAAAGATGAATATAAAAAAGATGATGAGTAGAATGATGTGTGCATGTATGCATGTATGTGTGTATGTATGTATGTATGTATGTATGTATGTATGTATGTATGTATGTATGTATGTATGTATGTATGTATGTATGTATGTATGTATGTATGTATGTATGTATGTATGTATGTATGTATGTATGTATGTATGTATGTATCAGGCCTTGTTACAAGATTTCGCTGCGTAGCGAAAACGCGTAGCGCATTTTTAAGTAACTTAACTCAGCAAATATATTTTGCATCGTTAGAAATTATATTGCGTCACTAGCGTCTTTACAAGTACCGCATTGTAATTAAAGTTATTTTATCAACGCGTTAAAAATCATACAAACAGTTTTTTTTTTCTCACTATAACAAAAGTTACAAATAAAATCTAAGATCTTATTAAAAAAATAATAATTATTATTTTTTTCAAATATAATCTAAATTTTATTTTGAAAAAAATATTTTTTTCATGAAACGTAAAATATTTGTTTATTTTCTTATGATTTTACATTTGGTTTTTGGTTATTTTATTAACTGTTAATAATTTTTTTCTTATTTAATTTGTGAACTCTTTTTAATAATGTTTTTAAACAATAGAGTTTTTTTTTGTTATTTATCAGTTACCGATAACATATTCGTAATTTATTTTCATAAATTAAACGAACGTCATTAAAACTTTACGTTATTGAATTAACAATAAACAAAATATCTTATTAATAAAATATTTACATCAAAATAAATCGTGCATTTTTTAAACTATTATGACTAAAAATAATTTTTATATTTAAAAGGAATTTATATATCTAATTCCTTAAGATAAAACTTAAAACACTTTATTTTTGTAATAACAAAAAAAAATTATGAAAAAACTGTTTCTTTAACAAAAAAATTTATTAGTTTACAATTGCGGTTAAATGCTTTTCTTACGACTTTATTTCTTCTGAATAAACGTCACGTTAACGATAATCAAAAGATAATTTGAATTTTCTAAAAGATATAAGTTTTTGCGTAGCGCAAAACTGCTGAACGCGTAGGCAAATTGCCTTTTCGCAAGCAAAATGCGAGCTGCGTAACGCTTCTTAACAAGGCCTGATGTATGTATGTATGCAGGGTTGCATGGTTTTAACCAAATGGTTTAAACCATTGGTTTAAACCATGGTTTAAACCAATTAAAAAAATGTTGGTTTAAACCAAATTAATGTTTTTTTAAAAAGATTTGAACTTACAACAGGAAACTAAAAGAGGGTTATGTTGACAAATAAAACTAATCTTCAATATATATGATTTTTTTTGAATTCATGAGTTTTGTTTTTGTTTTTTCATAGAATAGAGTCCTCAGTGTTATTATAGAACAAAGCAGTAATAAATTAGTAATAACACTTATTTATCTGTTTTCTTCTACAGGCTGTTTCTCTTTTAATAGGTTCATCAAGAAGCATTGCTTCCTGATGAACTTATTTCATCAGGAAGTTTTCTTAACAAGATATATATATATATATATATATATATATATATATATATATATATATATATATATATATATATATATATATATATATATATATATACATATTATATAACAAGTGGCGCATCATAATATAGTTATATATATATATATATCTATATATATATATATATATATATATATATATATATATATATATCTATATATATATATATATATATCTATATACATATATATATATATATATCTATATCTATATATATCTATATATATCTATATATATATATATATATATATATATATATATATATATATATATATATATATATATATATATATATATATATATATATATATATATATATATATATATATATATATATATATATATATATATAGATCTATAGTTTGTTGGCTTTGGGAAGAGCGGAAGGAAAAAAGTTATTCTTACGCCAACACATACGTCACTTTTAATTACTTTTGACTTTCGTCCAACATTTTCGTGTTGGACGAAAGTCAAAACCATTAATTTAATTACAAATTAATTGTTTTATAAAAAAACCACAAAAACGCAAATATAATTGACCAGAATGTTTTTAAAAACATTCTGAATGTTTTTAAAACATTCTGAATGTTTTTAAAACATTCTGAATGTTTTTAACAATATAAACAATGTTTTTATTTTTATTTTTTTTAATAAAATGTTTTTATTTTTATTTTTTTTACTGTAAATCATGCGCGGAGTGTTATTACATCAACTATCTTATTGCCTGACTCGCAAGGGAGTGCTGCTACATCAACTGACAAATAGCCTGACTCGCAAGGTAGTGCTGCTACATCGACTGACAAATAGCCTGACTCGCAAGGGAGTGCTGCTACATCGACTGACAAATAGCCTGACCCGCAAGGGAGTGCTGCTACATCGACTGAGGGTTTGGTTGGGGCAGGCAGTATATTATTTTTTTTTAAAAAAAAAATTCCGGTCTTGCATTTTAATTTTTACTTTTTGTCAACAAAATATGGAAAAAACTTTTGGACCACATCTAAGGGTTCTATATATATATATATATATATATATATATATATATATATATATATATATATATATAGAGAGAGAGAGAGAGAGAGAGAGAGAGAGAGAGAGATTTATGTGTTTAGCAAAAGTATAAGTAGTTATAACATAATTTATTGATACCACAAAAATGTCTCAAAAAACTGGGTGCAAATGTGATATGATTTGGTTAAAATATACACGAGTGACTGTTCCAGAAAGAAAGGGGTGTAGAGCAGTTTGTAATGTGTTTAGAAAAGAAATGGAAGGTCAAATTCAAAGGATGCATGAACATATAAAAAAGTGCAAGCAATCACAATCCCATGAAATTATGGATTCAATTGAAGATCAACAACTTCTTGAAGGTAATTAAATGACTGCATTGTCATTTTAAATTTTATACTTTCCCTAAATTGTAAACATATATATTTAGAATAATTCAATAAACTGCAATTTCATTTTAAAGGTAACTCACCATCAACATCACAACAACAAATGAAAAGGTTTCAGCCCAATTCAACATCAGCTGATAAATATTTGAAAATTGATAAGTTTTTCACACGAACAAGCCTCGAAGAGAAATATTTATTTGATCTGCAACTTAGTAGATACAGGACAAACTCTAGCTTCAGAAAAGTTGAACACAACGAATTTAAAATATTATCAATATGCTTCATCCAGGATACACTCTACCTAATAGAACTCAAATTGGAGGAGAAATATTAGATAGGGTTTACACAGAAGAAATTGAAAAATGTAATGTATTGAATGGGAAAATTGTAGCCATGTCTTTAGATGGCTGGAGTAATGTACATAATGAACCTATAGTTTGTATCTCTGTAATTACAGATAAAATTAACATTTTAGTAGAAACAATCAACACTTCGGGTCATTCACATACTGGTGAATATCTTACACAATTAGCAAGAGAAGCAATAGATTCTGTAAGATGTAAATTTGGATGCACAGTAAAAAGCTTTGTGACTGGCAATGCAGCTAATATGAAATCAATGAGACAAGTACTGTCATCTGAAAGAGATATTATCATAACTTATGGGTGTGCTGCTCATATGCTTAATCTTTTAGCAAATGATCTTAACATTGAAAATGTGAGCAAGCATGTTACACAAATAATAAAATATATAAGAAATAATCATCAAGCTGGAGCAATTTATAAATTAAGTGGAGGAACAAAATTGTCACTTCCTACTGAAACTCGCTGAATTCTGTATGTGATTCACTTGAAAAATATGTCAACAACTGGAGCATCATTTTCACAATGTTTGAAAAAAATAAAGACTTGGATCCTATGATTGGTAAAAAAGTAAGTGATATACAGATAAAGCGAAATGCAGAGGATTTATTAAAAATATTAAAACCAATTGCAGTAGCTCTAGATAAGTTGCAAAATGATCAAACAAAAATAAGTGACACTGTTGAAATTTTTAAAGATTTGATGAACAGTTTATCATTTTTATCAAACTAAAAAAAAAAAAAAAATTGAATCTAGATACCTTCAGACTGTCAGTGATGCTCATTTACTGGCAAACACACTAGATCCTAGATATTTTGGATCTAATCTTTCTGAAAATGAAAATGAAGCTGCCCGGAATTTCACAGATAAAGAGTTCAAGAACTTGTTACCAATAATATTCAAATTAAAAGCCAAATCTGCTCCATTCGTTAAAAGCTATTTGTATAGTGAATCTGTTTTAAAAAATGTATCACCAATAGAATGGTGGAAATCTCTAAAAATTGTGGATTGTAACATAGTGGATATTGAAGGTTTAAATGCACCAGCTTCTAGTGCTGGAATCGAAAGAATTTTTTCAACTTTTGCCCTTGTTCATTCTAAGTTAAGAAACCAATTGGGGGTAGAAAAAGCAGCAAAGCTTGTATTTATATATAGAACATTAAATAATGATGTATTGAATAATTTTGATGAAATATAACAGTAATATTGATAAAGAATATAGTTTACTCAAATAAAATGCGTTATGCTTTTTTTTAATTTAAAAGGATAACTAAATACGGCATTTTTTAATTAAAACCTAATTTAAACCAAAAAAACCATGGTTTTTTTGGTTTTTTTAAAAAAAACCATGGTTTTTGGTTTTTTTCAAAAAAACCGGTTTTTTTGCAACCCTGTATGTATGTATGTATATATGTATAGAAGTACTATTAACAACTTACCAATCCGCGTACTTCTTAACGCAACTTCTTATCAGCTCTTTTTTTTTATCGGTTCATTCAAGTGGTTCGATTATTTTTTAACTTATTTTAATTCATTATTGTTTCTATATCCACACAGTGGTCCGAACTAAATTGAGCCGATAAGTTGGTGTTTGTATTTTTTACACTTACACATAATTCTCGCAAATTCCATCTTTATTGAACCCTTAAAGGAACTGTAAGATTTATTTGTTATCAATATTATTAGGCATGATATATTTAATTTTAGCGACAAAAACATAAATTATAAATAAAAATAAATACTTTAATGACTTACAAATCTTACTCTTTCGCTACCGGTAGGAAAGAAAACAACGAAATTATTGTAGATGCCTCAAGATGCTTTTGTTGGCGAAGGTTCTTTTGCAAAAGTTTATAAATTTGTTCATAAAATGGTTATTGCTTGTAAACTTTATAAGCATCAATTCCCTAAGTCAAAAATGTTGTCTAATCGTTTTAAAATGCTTAACCATCCAAATATTGTAGCGTATATTGGCTTTAGTATTAGACCTCTAGCAATTTTGTGTGACTACTGCTGCGTACTAGTAGAGAATACAGTATGCCATTCATTGCCAGAATTATTAAATTTGTTTAATGAAGAAAGTTATTTTAATTATATGGAACGGTTAGATTACTGCTTACAAGCAGCTAATGGATTAAAATATTTGCACAACTTGAACATTGTGCATCATGATTTTAAGCCTGCAAATATTTTAGTTCAGGGCACTTTAAGTAGCATAGTTATAAAACTTACTGATTTTTGTGACCTTGCTATAATAAAAGAAACAATGACAACAAAGAAGGTAGAAGCTGGATTTGCTGGTTTAACAATAGCTTATCTTTCTCTTGAAATTTGTAACTATACGGTAAATATCGTCACGAAAGAATCAGATGTTTATGCCATGTCATTATCTATTTTTGAAATTATGTCAGGATTAAACTCACCATGGCAAAATCACTTTTCTATTTATAAAGATATTTTTTCAACTCAAACCCTTGAAAAAGGAGAAAGACCAGATACAAATATTATTTCTAAAATATATTTGGAATCTGACAAAATACATCTTGTTGAAACTATTGTTAGAGGATGGGGCAATGATCTAGAAGAGCGATTATCTTGTGTTTAGGTATCTATGTTTTTGAAACTTCAAGCCTTGGAAATTTCAGGATAAAAAACAACTAACTTTGTTTTTTTCAATGGTATGTATTTGTTACATATTTCTTTATTGTCTTTTTCTAATAGAATATTGAATCAATTTTCTTATTCGATATATATATATATATATATATATATATATATATATATATATATATATATATATATATATATATATATATATATATATATATATAGATAGATATGTATTATATATATATATATATTTATATATAAATATATATAAATAAATATATAGGTATATATATAAATATATATATATATATATATATAAATATATATATATATATATATATATATATATATATATATATTAACCCTCGGAATTAGCAAAAATGAGGTAGGCAATAATTTACCGACCTTAATTTTTTTGAGGTCGGCATCAGGTCGGCAAAAATTATTGGATACAAAGGTCTAACCATAAAGCATAGAAACAAGGTCGGCAATTTTTTGCCGATCTCAAATACTTTCAGGTTGGCAGTTAGGTCGGCATTGCCGAATGCCGACCCTAATTCTAAGGGTTGATATATATATATCTAGGATTGGTCGGCAAAAGCTTGCGATCGTACTCTGATCTTGACCACGCATACAATATTTAGTTGCGACAACTTGCCCACGGCTTCATAGATGTTTTAAGAACATTTCAAAAATTAATCAAGCACAAAAAAGTTCAACTGGACCGATGAGAGATAATTAAAAAAATTAAAGGCTGCCTGATTAAATTGTTATAAAATAAGTTTAGAATAATTAATAAACTTCGTCTTTTATAATTAAGCGACACTATTATATAATGTAAAAACTTACTATCAATAGTTGTTTAATAAAGAAACAATTGTTAATCATGGTTATCAAAGAGTTTAGTATAATTTATTTTATTTGAGTACTTCTGATTTATTTCAACAAGATTCTAATAAACAAATGTTTGTTGATTTATATAATAAATAAAAAAGTCAATCTATTTTTAAGCATTTCGCGCTTTGCGTAGTTGGCCTGAGTTTTGTTTTTACAAATTACATACAATTCTTTGTAGTACGACGAACAAAAGAAACAATTAAATCATTCAGTTACTATGACAATGTTAGAACGTTGTTTTTAGCAGTATCTTTAAAAATGTTAAAAGCAATTCCGCAATGTGCTAGACCCCTGAATTAGCGGTCTATAATGATCAGTATCCAAACAAATTACATTCCAAATGAATTATATTTTTATTTTTTATTTTACTTACCAAAATCAAATTTTAAATACGTCAAACTATATGAAAGCATTTTTTTATGATTAAACTCAAAAGGTAAAAATAAATTACAAGGAGGAAGCGGAACTGCTTTACCACTGATTATGAATAGTAAGTGGGCTTTTTTTATTTTTTTTATTTTAATAAGTATTTAAAACAGAAATAAATAAATTTAAGTTTAAATATAACAAATTTGTAAGAATGACATCTGAAGCAAAAAAAATTAAAGATAGTAAACCAATATCTAAGAACTTAAAAACTTTTCTTTCGTGGGGGCAAGAATCAGTTATTGGATACATGGAAGAAAATGGCTTAGTTGTCAAAATATGGTGTAAGATTTGTGCCAGGAACAAAACTGAAATTTTTACGGATGCTTTAGTTAAAGGAGTATCGAATAATTCTTTGACAGCGTTTACGGAGAGAACTTGTGTGGTGACAAAGTATCAGGTAAAATTAAAATAATTAGCTTGTTCTTAATTTGTGACTCCAGGAATTAATTTAATCATAATTTTTCTACCATTATATAACTTATAACTGTAGTTATCTTATAATTTACTATATTACTAAGTGAATAAATTTTTTAGAGAATTGCTTAATTTGAACCGTGATTTTTTCTTTGATAATAATAAAGGTTGATCGCCATCTTAGAGGGCAAAGCCATAGATTAGCGGTGCTGATTGATAATGGTAACTCAGAAGATCCTGGAAGTAGTTGTGTTGCTAACCTCGATATGGAAAACGTGTTACCTATTACACAAGACAACTGCGAAGCGTTATTAAAGATGATTAGAACAGCCTATGAAATGGCTCTAAACCCGAGCATGCCACATAGCCATTTCAAGACACTGATCAAATGCCAAAGACTTAATGGTGTACTCCTTTTAGAAGGAGAAGACAACAATAAAGCAGGTTATTGAATTTTAGGTTCAGTTTCTTTTCGTAATTTGATAAAACAATTCAAATGAAAAAATCAAATTAAAGTTACGTTACTATTATAATGAAAGTTTAATTATTTTTTTTCAAGATTTTACATACGAATGGTCTTATCCTTTTGATTTATCCATTTGATTTTTTAATTTGAAAAATATTAGTTATATTATTATAATTTTTTTTTATTGTTTTTTAATTTCTTTTTTAGCACGTGAATATATCTCATGCATTGCCAGTGCCATTAAAGAAAAAGTTGCTAAAATTGTCAATGAAACAAACTTTTTCTCCATTCTTTCCGATGGTTCTCAGGCTAGAAAAACAAAGGATGAAAAAGAGTTGCTTCTTGTGCACGTTGAACGCGAGGGGACCCCTGCCTGTTTTGTAGTTTCTTTACTTGATATGAACAGTTTGGCTGGTATGAATGCCAATACCATTAAAAAGGCTATTGATAGCATTTTTTTTGAAACCGGTAGTGTTCCTTTAACTGTGTCAGCTTACAATTACAAACTTGTAAGCGCTACGGCCGACGGAACTTGCGTTAATTTTGGAATTTATAATGGCGTGTTAACACAATTAAATAAAGATAAAATGTGGCTGATAAAAATTCACTGCGTAAACCATCGTATAGAATTAGCAATAAAAGATGCTGTGAAAGATATTTCCCAGTATAAAGAGTGTGAACGTTTTTACATTTCCATATTTAATTTATTTCACAATTTCTGGAAAACTAAAATGCGCAGTTAAAAAAGCTGCTGAGGGTTTGAACATTACATATTACACCTTGCCTAAAATATTTGGAACGCGCTTTATAAGTCACAGGAGACGCAGCTTTACAAAACTTTTACATAATTGGCCTTCGCTTATTGTTGGTTTCGATAATGGTCTTGCTGATCGCAACACTAAAGCAGATATGCGTGCTAAACTTTCTGGATTGTCCAAACGGTTGCATGACTACAGACTATTATGTATGGTTTGTAGTTATTTAGACATCTTAGAAAAGTTATCACCATTATCATTGGTTTTTGAAAAACAAATGTTAATCGTGAATGAGTTAAAACCAGCAGTGGTAATAACAAAGGCTAGCTTAGCGGAATTAAGCAATGAAGATATTGATAATATTATTGATTCATATTTACTCAAGTTTATAATCAATGAAAAAGATGGTTCAACCAATCGTGTTTCTTCGTATTTCAAAGAAGGTAACCAATTGAAAAAATCAAACCCAAAGTTTGTTGAGATTAAACTCAACAATGTGGCTAATCTTAACTTTGAATGTATTCATTCTGCCATTAAAGTAAGAAAATTAGCAATTGAAATCATTCTGCCATTGATAAACAATAGATTTAGTTTGCTGTTAAATCCCATTTTCGAATCAATGGATTGGTAAGATCCGCAAGTATGGGCAGCAGATAGCATGTATGGTGATGCCAGCATATCTTTATTACCTAATTAATTTTTTTACCCTCTAGAAAAATTAGGAATGGATCTTAAAATGGTTCTTTCGGAATGGAGAGCTGCAAAACTAGTAATTCTTAGATAAGCGAAGAGTTTTTTGCCTTGATTCAGCTAATGCTAGCATTGCCACTGATTATAGTAGCGAAGAAAGCTGCACCAGTGAAGATATAAGTTCTTTATCTGAATCGGACGGATAAACAATTTATTATGTAATTTTTATCCCACATAGTTTTATATTTATGCACATTACTAAAGAGTCCTGAAAGACAAAAATATATATAGTGTTATATATCTGATATCTTTGATTGTCATATTCTTGTTATACGATTGCATAAATAAGTTGAGTTTAATAAAAAGGCAGCGTATAAGCTAATATATGTATATATAAAACTTTTTAATAATATAGATCAAAATATGTTGTTAAAACGTTTATACGCTGCCATTTTATTAAATCTTTTAAATATCTGTGTGTGTGTGGCTCCAACAATAAGTCAACGTAACACAAATTTATATTAGCGAATCTTTTTAAAGCATTCGCCAATATAAAATCATTTTATTTGTAAAAATTAAAGTTATGAAGTTAATTTTTTTCCGTGTATTTTTAAAACTTATTGTTATTCTGACAAACATGGAAACATACTTGAATGTTCTCAAAACATCTATGAAGATGTAATAGTAACTGAATGATTTAATTGTTTCTTTTGTTCATCGTACTACAAAGAATTGTATGCAATTTGTAAAGATAAAACTCAGGCCAACTACGCAAAGCGCGAAATGCTTAAAAAAAGATTGACTTTTTTATTTTTTAAATAAATCAACAAACGTTTGTTTATTAGAATCTTGTTGAAATAAATCAGAAGTACTCAAATAAAAGAAATTATACTAAACTCTTTGATAAATTGAATAACAATTGTTTCTTTAATAAACAATTATTAATAGTAAGTTTTTACATTATATAAAAGAGTGTCACTTAATTATAAAAGACGAAGTTTATTAATTATTCTAAACTTATTTTATAACAATTTAATCAGGCAGCTTTTAATTTTTGTAATTGTCTCTGTATTATATAAATATATATATTTATAAATAAATATGTATATATATATATAAATATATACATATATATATAAATATATATGTATATATATATATACATAACTGTACCTTAAATCTATTTAAGGTCGGCAATTGTTTGCGGACATTGTTTATATTTTTTATGGCGAAACCTTTGTGAATAAAGGCTTTTACTGACCTCTAAACAGTTTATGGTTGGCAATTTTTTGCCTACTTTAATTTTACTTATTCCAAGGGTTCTATATATGTAATTATGATTTTATACATATACACTTATAAATAATGATTTTTTTTGTTTTGATTTACAAAAATTATAACTTTTTAGATTATTGGTAGATTAAAAGAATTAACAATGGTAACGGTATCTTATTTATTTCAAGTACTTAATCATGACAATTAAAATAATGTAAATATGGTATTTAAGATAAATTAGCATAGTTCAAATTAAATTTTTAATGCAACGATGACTATATAACTTTATTATTCATTATAGCTATATATAAGTAACTTAATGTTTAATTATTTTGTATTCATGTGGCTTTCAAATTTTAGAATATGTCATTGAAAGAGTCCAGCAACTAATAAGTGTTTGAAATGTTAAAGGAGCCTTTATTTGAGTAATTTAAATATAAATTTATATATAGTTTCTTCCATTTCTCTACATAAAAAAAAAAAAATATATTATATATAATTTATTATTAATCATAAATACTTCGACATTAAGTTATGATATGAGTTATGAATTGTTATATTTTATAGATCTAATAAATGTGCTAACAGTTCATAGTTGCTGGTACGATTTATTTTGATGATGATAATCATTATTTTCTTATTTTTTACTAATTTGTTAAATAAATGTTAAATACATGCTTTTTAACTTGAGTTTTGGAAATAATTTTTTTTTTAGAAGGTTTATAATATTTTTATTGATTTTTTAGAACTTTATAGAATTTTTTAAGAATGTAAAAGTTAATTAATTTAAGTCTTGGCCAATTTAATTTATAAAATATTTTTCTTTATATACCATGCAATGCACCATAATTAGATTATTGACTTTTAAGTCAACTAAAATTTACAGCATTTAAAGTTAAATTTACATTACATTTAAAGTTATATTTCTCAGATAAAATTGTTTATAAAAATGTACTCAAATATGTTTTTATTTCAGGATGATAATGTTGAATATAGTAATGAAGAAGACCAGAACATGCCAGTTTGTTTACCTCATTTTAAATTTAAATTAATATAATTACTTTTTTTTTTTTAATATACCTTAAGCATTTAGGCAAAATTGTACTTAAGTTGTTAAAGAAGTTCATAGAACTTCATCTATAAAGATACAATGAGACAGGAAATAATTTAATATTTATATATCATTTTAAACTGTGTTTAGTTATGAACATTATAGGTACTTGTTGAAATATTTTGAATGTTTATTAAAAAAGTTATTTAAATTTTATTAAATATGTTTAAAATAAAAAATTAAAGATGGAAAAATTTGAATATCGAGGATATATTAAAACCCATGCTCTACTTAGGGTTTCAGCACAAGCCATAACTGATGAACTGGTTTTAGTTCATGGTGACCAAGCTCCAAAATAGAGTACAGTTTCCAAGTGGGCTACTTTATTTAAAGATGGTAGAGAGCTTCTCAGACATGATCCTTGCTCAAAGTGCCCTCAAACCATGTATACAGCTGAGAGTATTGAACGTATGCGAGCCATAGCCATTATTGAAGAAAATCCGCATGCAACACATGATATAATTGAAGCCCTGACATCAATTAATTGTTTTACAATCAACAAAATCATTAGCAGCGCACTTAAAAAAAGAAAATTAACATCGTTTTGGATACCCCACGAGTTAACCGATCAAAATCGCAAGAATAGATTTGAAGCATGTAAGGCGAATTTAGCCCTTTTCAGAAACGGCCCATGGAGACTTTGTGATATTATTACAGGGTATAAATTGTGGTTTTATTTGAGACAAGTCGGACACAAGTTGGCTAAAGCTAGTTGGGTCGGTGAAGGTGAAAGTCCAAGAACTATAGTAAGATGCAACAGGTTTCAGCTGAAAAACATGTTCTACATCTTCAAAACAACAAGTGTTGTTCATTTGGGTTATGTTGAAAAGGGAGACACCGTTGCTAGAGAATATTATATAAAAAATTGTTTGAAACCTCTTATATGCGAAATAAATAATAAAAGACCTGAAACAGGCTCTCAAAATTTCAAATTTCTCCATGATAAAAATTGAACACATTTGAGTCAAACCATCACAAATTGTCTAAACCAAGCTGGATTCACAATAATTCACCACCAAACATACTCACCTGACTTAGTTCCATCTGATTATTGGCTATTTGACTTGATTAAAAAAAAATCTTGACAATGATACTGACGTCAAAAGTAAAAAAAAACTCGCACAACGAAGCTACTTCAAAGTATACCCAAAGAAGAGTATAAAAAAATGTTTGACAAATGGCTTGAAAGGATGCAACTTTGTATAGATAATAATGGACATTATTTTAAACATTTAATAAAATAAAATTAATAAGAAACTCTTTCTTTTTTTTTTATTATTATAGGGGAGTTCTATGAACATTCCTAACGAACTAAGTATTTACACAAACCCATGGATTGTTGACAGTTATTTATATACAATCAACTTTATTGTCGCAGACTGGGTAATAAGAGTTATGACCTGTATTTAATCAGAATGCCTACATAATAGATATATAGTTGTTAATTATAATTTTAGAATTTATTTAAATTTCCTGCTGAGTTTAATGGCCCTATACTTGCCATAGATTAGGTTTAAAAAAAAATTTAGTTGCAGTTTTAATTTGTTTAATTTTCTTTAGAATTTTTTTCTCATATAAAATTGTTTATAAAGATATAAACGAAAATCTTTTTATTTCAGAATGAGAATGTTAAAAATAGTATTGAAGAAGACCAGAACACGCCAGTTTGTTTACCTAACTTAGTATTTAAATTAGTTCAATTACATTAGTTCGCATAATTTAAATAAAAATCTAAATAACACGAAATGTGATTTTTTTTTTAACATACCTTAAGCATTTAGACAAAATTATATTTAAATAAACCAATGAGTTATTTACACTTATTTATATATAATTGACTTTATGTATTTATTAATACAGACTGGGAAATAAAATTTTTGACCTGTATTTAATAAAAATGTCTGTATAATAGATTTATAGTTGTTAATTATATTTTTAGAATTTAACTAAGTGTGCAGAAGAGTCAAAGGCCCTGTACAAGCTGTATATGAGGTTTTTTCAAATAAAAATTCAGCAAAAGTTTTTAATTTATTCAATTTTGTTTAGAATTTTAATGATATATATATATATATATATATATATATATATATATATATATATATATATATATATATATATATATATATATATATATAAAAATAAGTTGTATATATGCATGTTTGTTTCATTTTTCTTACATGCCTTTAAAAAAGGATTGTATAAACTTATGGTATAAACCTTGATATTTACCAATTTACAAACACATATAACATTTTAAAGTTTAGCCTAAATTTATAATTTTAGGATATTGAAAATATGTTTTCTGATGGTGAATTCGATGTAAATATTTCAAAATTAAATATTATGATAAATTTTTTTTGTTTATTTGTTTGACTCTGATTAAATATATTAAAATAATAATTTTAGTTTCTTATTGAGAAATCTTTGCCACACCAAGAAATTGGTAATGTTCATGTTGATAATAATGTAAGTTTGTAATAAATTTGTTTTCAGAATTTAATTAATAAAAAAAAACTTTTTATGTTGTATAAATATTACTTTTTGTTGTTACTTTAGAAGTTTCTTACTTCAATACCAATTAAAGTTTTTACCTACAAATTAAAATTACGGGTATCTAGAAAGTTTTCAAAGTAGTAAAATTTTAAATAATATTATTTGTTAAAGTTATAAATATATTAAAATCTTTTTTTTTTGCATATAGATTTGAATAAATTTTTTGAATCCTAAAATCTGTTAAATCTTTTATATATTATCTAGGCTAGAATCGAAACTCTAGCTTCTCCATTAAATGAAGTATGTTTTTTGATTTTTGTATCTCCTAATTTTACAAGTTACTGATGAATCCATTACATCCCAGTTTTATTATCAAACAGTTTTTTATAAATTATAATTCCATTACAATATCTATTTCAGACCGAAAATGCTGAGACCAGCGCTAAAGAAGACAGTAGCTTAGAAATACATTCAATCAATGTAAGTACTTCATGCTATTTTACATTTTACATATTTGTTACATTTTCATTCAATGAAAAGTTTTTTTTTTTTATCTTTATTCAGAGTTTTGTTAACGTTGAGCAAGATTTAGATGAGGTTGATGTATGATGTATTTCTTCATCCTCTTAATTTATAACAATAACTTTATTGTGTATATATAAATATATAAGTTAAAGGTTATAATAAATAATTTTTTATCAAAGCTTTTATGTTTATATTAATCAACTTATTTTAGAATGACAGTAGTGATGGCGATTATCAACCAAGCAACCTAAGTTCAAGTAGTGATGGGAGTAGTGATGAAAATGAGGAAGCAAATGTTTCAATAGAAAGGGGCGATGTCAGTGTATTAACTATCAATAAAGAAATTCCAAAGATAAAGACCAAGCTGCAAGATTGCCAAGCTTCTTGTAGCTATTTTGATGTCAGCAGTTCTATGACACCGAAATTAAATAACTATGAGCAGATTGTAAACTCTATTGAAAATTTAACTGAAGCAGTTGTTTGCAAAAGTAAGGGTGATGCTGTTGGTAAATAATTTATTGTTTTTTTAATAACTGTTTAATAGTTTAATTGTTATAAGTTTAATAATTGATTAATAATTTAATGGTTAATAGTTTAATTGATAATTTAATTGTAAAAAAATTAAGATATTTATTAACTTCAAATTCATAGGGTAAATACAATAAAATAAAATTTGAAAAATAATTTTAGGTATTCCAAAAAGAAAAAGTGGTCATAAAATGCACTTTTGTTTATATTTTAAAAAACGTGTTTGGAATCCTCCTCGACATTTTATGAATATTCATAAATCAGAAGATGATGTTAAGGAAGCTCTATCACACCCATTAAGAAGCAAAGAAAGGTCTCATGCTTGGAAACTAATTACCAGGCAAGGGGATTACCTAGCCAATATAAATCTTCTTAAAGATAATCAAAATAATCTTTTTGTTGTCAGAGAGTTATCAGCCAAAGTAATGGAGCTTTTACCTTGTATAAACTGTCATGGAATGTTTAATGCTAAAACTCTTTACAAACATCCTAAAAAATGTAAACCAAAATTTTTGCAAATAACTTCAAATAAAAAATTATCTTCAAGTCGAGCTATGCTTGGTGTTGTTGTAGGTGATAAGAAGTTTGGTGAAGTGCATGAGCTCATACTATCAAAAATGAAGCGGGACGATCTTCACCTTATTATCCGTTAAGACAATTCATTATTAATGTACGCTGCTGTTGAGATGCAAAAAAAACAAAAAGATAGATATCATGATATTAGGTATTCTTTGCGTTGCCTTGCTTGAATCTTGCAAATATTTCAAAGAAATGATATGCAAGAAAATGCTGTTGCAAGTTTGTTGGTGTTACAAGAAAATTTTGATCTTATTACTTCAGCAGTCAAAATTCTTTCTGAATATAATGGCCCTAGAGATATTGGGAAACCAAATACTTTTCTAAAGGCAGGATTTTGTTTACGCAATCTATTACTTACTGTAAGAGCACTTGCTTTGAGAGAAAACTGTAGTATTGAAATCGAAAAAATAAGAATTTTTTTAGAGTTATATGATAGTGACTGGCAAGTTATGGCAGGAAATGCAAGGTCAACTTATGAATCTGATAAAGCTAATCAGCCTGAAGAACTGCCATTGGAGGGTGATATAATGATTTTAAGGAAACACATTTTGGATGAAATGGGAGACTGTGTTTATCGCATTGAGTCTTCTAGTTTTTCAAACAAAGATGTTAAACAACTTGCTAAATTAACTTTGACACGAGTATTAACTTTTAACGCTAGACGTGGTGGAGAAGTATCAAAATTAAAACTTTTGCAGTGGCAAGGTGTCGAGGATGGAAGATGGAAAAGGCGAACCGATATTGACAATCTTGATGACCCTGTAGAAAAAATTCTTGCTGATCATATGCAGGTTTGCTATATTGAAGGGAAAAGTAAAAATGCTTTGGTGCCTATACTTTTTACCAGTGAAATGGTAGAGGCCATAAGGTTAATCATAAAACATAGGTTGTATCTAGAGGCTTATGATAGTAACCCTTATGTTTTTGCATACGGTGAATTTTATTTAAAAGGTTGGGATACTCTTCAAAGCATAACTAAAAGTGTTTCAAAT
Organism: Hydra vulgaris; assembly: GCF_038396675.1. NCBI lineage: Eukaryota > Metazoa > Cnidaria > Hydrozoa > Anthoathecata > Hydridae > Hydra > Hydra vulgaris. The sequence goes on along the minus strand of NC_088928.1, from coordinate 6,519,287 downwards.
CTTCAAAAGCCAAGACTTATAACACCTACAAGAACAAGCAAACTTTTGGCAGCAATGATGTAGCTATTAGATATGAATGATGCTGAATTAAATGGCTTACAAATCATTTTGGTCATACTAAAGATGTTCACATGAATTGGTATAGAAAGGAAGACGCTACCATAGAGCTGACCAAAGTAGCAAAAGTTCTTGTAGCTATTGATGATGGGAAATCTGTAAAGAACAAGAAGATTGATGATGTTCTTAAAGAAAATAATAGAGTTTTAGAAAATAACTCTTATGTTGTTAGTGCTTCAATGGGTAAAAAGTCAGGTAATAGTTAATGGTAATAATTAACAATAAAAATTTTCAATTGTTTTTACATAGCTAAAGTGTTAAGGAATACAAACACTTTATGCTGCAATACTCTGTTTTCTTATTTTATTTGATAAATGTGTTTCTATAGAAAAAAGAAAACAGTACACACCAAATAATAACTGTGAGGACATGCTAAAACCTATTAAAGAGGTATTAATTGCTATCACAACTGGTTTAAATGTAGTGTTATGAAAATAGTTTTCAAGTTTGTAAACTTTTTTAAAAATTGCAACTTATTAAAATATGTATATTAAATTATAGAAAAAGACATGGGAAACATGGACTGAGGAGGAAAATGATGCAATTAATAAAGCTTTTCGAGCTCATTTATTACAGAAAAAGATACCTCAATTGCACGAGGTGTTGCTAGCAATTAAAAACTTTCCTATTTTGGAAAAAAGAGGGCATAAAAAAATTAAAGATAAAGTTAGAAACAATATTTTACGAATGTAAAAGTAGCTTTTTATACTAACTATACTGTAATATAAAAATTTCATCTAAAGTGTTTAAATGACATTTAAATAAGCGAAAATAGTTTGTAGTTTGTAATAAATTGTTTCAGTAATTTCAGTTCTCTAATTTTAGAGAGTTAATTATTAGATAAACTCTAAGACTAGAGTTATTTATCGGATTAATTTCAAGACAAGAGTTATTTATTAGATTAATTTCAAGACTAGAGTTCTTTATTAGATTTATCCTAGACTAGAGTTATTTGATAGATTAGTTACTAGACTAGAGTTATTTATTTGATTAATTTCAGGACTAGATTTATTTATTAGATTAATCCTAGACTAGAGTTATCTATTATATTAGTTTCTAGACTAGAGTCATTTATGACATTAATTACTAGAGTAGAGTTATTTATTACATTAATTACTAGACTAGATTTATTTATAAGATGAATCCTAGACTAGAGTTATTTATTAGAATAATTTCTAGCCTAGATTCATTTATTATAATTATCAGATTTTATTGAAGGTCCAACAAAAGTAACTGTCTTTCCTCTTCTTTTTGCTTTATTTTATTTATTTACTTAATTGATTAATTTAAAATAAAAATATGTAAAATGAAATGATCATTTAGAATTTTCATTGTAGAAGAATCCTATTACATGATCGAGGGTCATATGATTCAATATTTGAAATGGCATTCCATATGCAGGTCCGATATAGATTTCTTAACATTGCAAAGATAAAAGTAAACATTATGTCAGAAAAATATGTTTTAGTTAATGTAGTTAGATTTTTCGACTCGTAAGAGTTTATCTATTGCTATTTCTTTTACGTATTTTTACATTATGTTAATATGTTAATAAAATTGTCTTATGTTAAAACCAAATTGATTTTTCTTTATTTAGAGAAGTTTCTACATAATTATGATGCGTATTTTAAAAATGATTTCATTAGGTGAAACTCAGTGAAACTCTGATTTTCACCTTTAAAATCATAAATTAATAGCTATAGAAAAAGTCTACACAAGTGAATAGGAACAAAGGCAACTTGCAAGAAAGAAAAGCAATTAGTAAGTTTTATTAAATTGTTTAAATTAGTTTCTTGTTTAACAACGTCAAGTTTTTATATTACCCCTAATATTTTGACATTGAAACAACATTTGAATTCCTTAATCGTGGTATGTATTCAAATCGAGTTTTAGTAAGCAACATAACGTTATGATAAAAACATTGAACACATTTTTAACGAGGTGATCAGTTAATAGGAGTTCTTAATAACTGATGAGCTCGTCTTTCTTACAAGTGATGAGCTCGTCTTTCTTTCTTAGAAACGGACGAACTTAGTTTAAGTTCTTGTTAACTGAAGGACTTAAGTTTTAAGACCATAGACTAAATATCATAAAACTTTATTTTAAAAAAAGATTCACGAAAACTGCTATGAAAATATTTTTGCTATATTTCTAACAATTTTATAGCATTACCGTTCCTCGCTTTTAAACGATAGTAATCAATTATATTTGGCGTTAGTTTGCTTGGTGTCAAATTTTATGCATTATTGACACACGTAAGTATATAGCAATTTTCAATCATTTTTTTTTTATAGCTTTTCTAAATAAGATTTAAAACCATAGACTAACAAGCTTTAAAATTTAAGAATATAGAAAGTAAACGATTCACTGAGTGTATCACTGTTCATAAGTGAAGCAAAATATAGATTTTTGTAATAAAAGTTATTTTTGAGCTGAGAGTTATTGAGTTGAATTTTACCAGCAACTGAAATCCTGTAACTTTTCTAAATATTCAATACTCTAATAAGCTCTTGTTAAATAGTGATTGACAACAGTTCAGGAGAAAAAATTTTTATCTCTGAAAACTATTTTGTCTGGACCATAAGCATGGCCGCCGAGTCAATCATGAATTTTCCATTGGACCCTTGGAAAGTCTCAAAAAAGAAAGAAAATTATTAAAATTATTATGAAGTTTTAAAATTTTTTATTTCGGCAACGGGAATCTTCCCGTTGACTTCCCTCTCTCGGCAGCCATGACCATAAGCTGTAGAAAAGTCGAATCATAAGGTATCATAATTTTACAACCGAATTATTGGGCAGTAGAGAAATCCTAAAACGCTTGTACTGAAAATTTAAAGTTTGCGGCCCTCGCCTAGCGCTTCTAAATGTACCGCGTTTACATTGTTGCTCTGTGCAGCTATCTAGTTTTTCATTTTTATAAAGTTGCTCAAGAAATAATAAAAGTGAATTAAAAAGTCTCCTTGACTGTTGTGGTTTTGGACTTTAATAGAAATAATTATGCCGCAAAAAAATTTAAAAATGACTTTAGATACAAGTGGCGGATACAAAGGAAGGAGGGAGAAAAAATGGGGTAATCCCCTCCTAGGAATTTTCAAGCTCAAAATATCATTGATAAAATTAATATATACATATATACATATATACATATATAAATATATACATATATACATATATACATATATATATATATATATATATATATATATATCTATATATATATATATATATATATATATATATATATATATATATATATATATATATATATATATATATATATATATAGATATATACATATATATATATATACACATATCTGAATATGTACATATATATTTATATATATATACATATATATTTATATATATATATATATGTATATATTTATTTATATATATATATATATATATATATATATATATATATATATATATATATATATATATATATATATATATATATATATATGTATATATATAATATATATATATATATATATATATATACATATATGTATATGTACACATATATGAGTATATACATATATATATATATATATATATATATATATATATATATATATATATATATATATATATATATATATATATATATATACAAATATATATATATATATATATATATATATATATATATATACTATATATATATATATATATATATATATATATATATATATATATATATATATATATATATATATATATATATATATATATATATATATATATATATATATACATACAGTATCGGACAAAACGAGTGCAACCAAATAATGCTAATTTAGTTTCTTTATATAAAAGTGCTGCATTTTTTCAATTTAGAGAAATAACTATGTAACTGTTTAGAGACAAAGTTCTTCAAGTTTTATTCATCACAAAGTTCATTATTTGTACACGAAAATTAATAAATTAATCAAAAGTATTAAAAAAAGTTGATTTCCTTCTAGACAAAACAAGTGCAACTCAACAAAATGTTGACCAAGCTGTATTTCGCTATCAATATTTCGTGGCGAATCCTTTGTTGTCGATCACAGCCTTGCATCTTCGAGGCATAGATTCGATCAGGTGATCAATGAAACTTTGTGGAATCGCTGCCCAGGCTTTTTGGATTTGTTCTAACAGTTGATCCTTATTACGAACACCTTCACGATTAATTCTGCGGTTGACGATCTCCCACAGGTTCTCGATAGGGTTGAGATCCGGAGATTGAGGCGGCCAATTCATCACCGATAGATGGTTGTCTTGAAACCACTGCTTAACTACTTTTGCAGTGTGTTTCGGATCGTTGTCTTGTCCATTTTATTGGCATATTCCATTCAGCATGAGGTAACATAACATCTTTCAGGATATTTTTATCCATGAAACGGTCCATTATTCCGTTGTTTCGATGTATTGGACCCAGACCGTTAGCAGAAAAACACCGCCAGACCATTACATTGCCTCCACCATGCTTCACGGTCTTATGGCAGTAACGTAAATCGAGGCGTTTTCCGGCCGGTCGACGTACACGGCAAATGCCATCGCTCCCAATGATGTTGAACTTCGAATCATCACTGAACAGGACAGTTTGCCATTTCTGCACATTCCAGTCAATATGAGATGTAGCAAACAGGAGTCTTTTCTTCTGGTTTTTTAGTGAAATCTGCGGTTTCTTTTCAGGGCGTCAAGAAAACAATCCGGCTTCAACAGCACGTCGTCTGATTGTTCGGTCCGATACAGGCAGCTTTTGTATCTCGACTAATTGCTTTTGTATCTCGACTAATGATATCCAGGGATCCTTCTTGACGGATCTGACGATCATAGAATCCTCTCTAGAATTGGTGGAACGCGGTCTTCCACCTTTGTTATCTGCTGCCAACAACTTCCCCGTAGAACGATATTTGGAACATAGTCTTGATACGGTCCATTTTTTCACTCGATATTTATCACAAATACTTTTTTGTGACATTCCACTTACGTAATCGCCAATAATTTTCTTTCTTAGTTCCAATCCAAGACTGTCGGCAGCCATTTTTGCACTTGAAGTCATAAAAATAGTAAAAATAAATAATCACGCTTCTCAAGGCTTACCGTGTTCCATTTACCTTGTGGTGATACAATAATGCTCTGCGGAACACAACGTCTTGGTTGGATGTGGACTGTATTGATGTAATGAAACACTTGTTGTATTTCACTTCTTGTATTGATGTTCTTTGATAAAACACTTTGATAAAACTCACTTCGATAAACTGTCTTGATAATACTGACAGATTGACTTCCATATACTGACTGAATTACATTTCGATTTACATGTCTCTTATATAGTAAAATGAACCTGAGTGAACCTGTTCTGGAAGATTCTAGATGCTTCTTTTCGATGCTTCTGGAAGCTTCTGGATGCGTCTGGATGCGTCTGGATGCTTCTGAATGTTTCTGGATATTTCTGGATGCTACTGGATGCTTCCAGATGCTTCTTCTGGAAATTTCTGGAAGCTTCTGCATTCTTCTGGAAACTTCTGGAAGCTTCTGCATGCTTCTGGAAACTTCTGGATACTTCCTTTAATTATTAAAAAACTTCCGTGACGTTGACACGGACCAGACTTAAGAAAATGAAACGAACCAAAAAAGTTGCACTTGTTTTGTCCGCTACAAAATGACGCTTGTCAACGAAATTCTGCCTGTGTGCTGTCACCTGTCAGCTGATTGCTCATGTATTGGCATGCTCTGACTCCAGACTCCTGAACTGTTTGCTGTGATAGTATAGTTCGTTTCGTTTTTGAGATATGTAAAATTGGGAACACCTTTTAGCATTGTTCGATGTTGGTTGCAAATGTTTTGTCCAATACTGTATATATATATATATATATATATATATATATATATATATATATATATATATATATATATATATATATATATATATATATATATAACTATGTTGCAAAATTAGATTTTTACGCAAAAAAAAAGTTCTTTATATACACATTCAATATATTTATTAGTAAACTAACTTATAAACATTGTAAATGATCAAATGATATAGTGGTTTTATCTAAGAAAACGGAAACCCTTTTTTTTTATTGGTCTACCTCTCCCTTCCTAAGATCCTGACTATGATCTGGATCTGCCACTGATAGATACGGAAACTGGTATAAGAGTTTTGTTTTGTTTTGAAGAGATCAAAGTATGGTATTTCTTAAAGGTGAATGATGAGGAACTGTGCATTGTTTAGGATCAGAGTAGAGACGTAAGTCAGTTAGAGAAAGTAAATGCTTTTGGTTGCCTGAAAAGTGAGTACGAGGTTTACCGATTCCTATAAGAAATTAAATAAAGACAAATTTTAGACAAAGTAGCACCCAGGATATCCGAGTCATTCTGTATGACAAGCATTAAAGTATTTAAAAACAATAAAGTGTTAGTAAGGTTGAAAAATGAACTTAAAAATAAAAAAATACCAAAATAAGTTATATTGAAAGCGGAGTAGTCAGGCTATTTCAAACTAGTTTAACGATAAGTAGGAGCATTTCGTACGTATCTTTGCGCCGATTGTAACTTCGTATAACATCCCCAAAAATCTGCAACAGTACACCAAATACCCAGCTAGCATACTACGTTGGCCCAACGTAGTTCAGACCATAACTCAACGTGGTTTGCTGGGAAGGCATTTTTTATACTAAAATAACAACATGTTTTATTTATATGCCTAATATTCTATTTTAATATATTAATATTTTTATTTGGGGGGATAGCTAAAGATCCTTAAAGATACACGGATTTGTAATATTAATAAAATAAGGTTCTTTCAAAGTATGTCAACCTGGGTCTCAAATGAAGTGTATAATCATAATATTTTATGAAAATATCTACAAAAAGGTTTATTTTATACATTAAAAAAAAAATACAACTAAAAAAGAAAATTCTTTTGAGAACCGTTTTGGAATAATTTTGAATAATGTCATTTTTAATATTAGGCATCCACATTATGCTAACTTGCTTACCTTGGAGATAATATAATTTGCTTGATATCACTAAATTGTTTCCGCACTGCTGTTGTTATTTATTTAGTACCAAATAAACCGTAACCATCAATTTGATCGAGTGTTATTCGTTTAACAACATCCCTGTCAAACCCTGCTTTAAGAAGTTTACTATTGTAAATTTTACTATTTCCAAAGTCATCAAGTTTCGTAAATTTCTATTCTAAAGATATTACGTTTTGGTTGATTTATTGTTGTTGCTTATCTAACATACTTAAATCATGACCTCTTACTTGATTTTGAACAGTCTGTATGTCGTGAGTTCTGTTTTATAAATTTCGGCCATGGTTTTGTATAAAAAGGTGGTATCAGCTATTTTTATTCAGAGTTGTTAATTTTAGACTTTATTTAGTCAGAGTTATTTTTTAAAACTATCAAACAATCCTTGTAGCGCAAATACATAATTGACTTAACTAGTTCGGTGGGTTAATGATGCACTCGTTCAACTATTACAGTCACTTTTAGATACGGAGACAACACTGGAACTAAACAAGGACGAATCCTGACCATGTCGTAAGGATGGAAGAGGGCAATTTTAATATTTTTTCAATTTAATGGTTCCAGAATATATAGTAATTAGGAGGAGGGGGGGTGATTTAATTATTAGTAAGCAAGTAGTTACTCAATTTAAAATTTTCACCACACAATTTTATTAAAAATGCTATTTTCCGTTTTTAAACAAATTAGTGTGTTAAATATAAAAATTTACAAAATTAAAAAAATACTAAAATATCTAAGGATGGGGAGGGTGTGTGATCGCCCGCATCGCCCCTCTATGGATCCACCCTTGGTAATAAATCCATTTTATACTGGAATGGTTCTTTTTTTTATTGTTTTAGGTTTAGATAATACTACCTCAAAACTATCACCCAGCTCAATGTATTCATTTTCAAATATGGAGAAAATATCATTCTTATTTGATAATTAAGGTATTTTTACTTCATTTGATATAACACAATATGATATATTTCATAAAGTTTGTCTCATAAAAAAAAACATAATCTTAAATATTATTCGATGCCTAGGTTCCGCCCCCCCCCCACCCTAACGGTTACGACTACGGTATCTCTTGTATACATATAACAATACTAGCATTTGTATATTACCCACAACTTTATTGATTGTATCAATAGCAGAATCCCATCATCTGGTTCGATATACAAGTTCTATTTTGTCAATAACAGATTAAAATAAACTCACAACCTAACTTTTAGATTTTATTTTTGGCAATTTTAACTTTCAAAAATTCAAACAATTATTATGAGGGGTGGCATATTCATGCATCAGGGTCTCCGAAGACCGTTAGAGTTTTCAGCTCTACCCGCACTTTGATGGGTTTTAACATAGATAGCGTTAGCCTTCCTCAAACCCCTCAATTAAAGTATTTTATTTTTTAAGTAATACCATATAGCAGGAGATTTTTCGAAATTTTGGGTTCAATATGTTGGTTTCTTTTGATTGATTTTAAAATTAAGGCTCTTTTTAGGGAGAGTTGTGGTGGCCATATTCGACCCACTGCACTGCAAATGCCACCCTTCCTCAATTAATATAGTCATTTCTTTTATCTCATAAAACGTGAGTGGCTTTTATAAAGATAAGTAATGAGAACATACATTAACAATATTAATAAATGTTAGATATCAAGTAATTTTTAAAAAACTTAAATAAATCAAAATTTGTAATAATGATCCGTTAATTACCAATTTTTGAAAAATTATGACGTTGTTTTTGGAACGGTAATGGGGAAATCTTACTTTTAAAAATTTAATTACACGTATTTATCGGCCTGCGACAAATGCTGGTATTAAATTATAAAAACATGAAGGAAGTTCATTATTAAAGTTTACTTTATCGTATTAATTTATAAAAAACTTATTTAATTGAATTATATTAAAATCATTCCTGGTTCAATAAAGCAGTATTTTAGGAAGAGCTGATAAGTCGGTTTTAGTTCCTATGTATGTATGTATGTATGTATGTATGTATGTATGTATGTATGTATGTATGTATGTATGTATGTATGTATGTATGTATGTATGTATGTATGTATGTATGTATGTATGTATGTATGTATGTATGTATGTATGTATGTATGTATGTATGTATGTATGTATGTATGTATGTATGTATGTATGGATGCATGTATGTATGTATGCATGTATGTATGTATGTATGTATGTATGTATGTATGTATGTATGTATGTATGTATGTATGTATGTATGTATGTATGTATGTATGTATGTATGTATGTATGTATGTATGTATGTATGTATGTATGTATGTATGTATGTATATATGTATGCATGCATGTATGTATGCATGCATGCATCTATGTATGTATGGCCTAAATATCCTTCAATGTAATTTTAAAAAAAAAGTCAAAGTAGGAATGTTTTAAGAAAATTATTTTAGTTTCAAAAAAATATATATTTAGAATATTATTCTTTTAAATTAAAAAAGTTGCGAATAAACCTCTGACTTTGACAACAATAAACACCGGGAATAATTAAAAAGATATATTTCTAAATGTTAAAAAAAAAATTTCAAGTATTTATTTTTATTAAAAGTGAATATTTTTCAAGTGTTTATATTTTTTTTTTCTACTAAACTTTAAAGTAAAATTAAACTTCCTTGTTTAGATTTTTAGGCCTATCGTTTTAAATAATAATTACTCTTAGAAATCAATAAAAATTGCACAACGTTATACAAGTTGTTCGAGCGACAACTATATTTTGCTGTTTTGTATCGTAATTTGAAATGGGTTTATAGTTTTACCTGCTATGAAATCAAGAGGCTATTTTAAGAATAAAATGAGGGGACAAATCCTGAAAAACTACCTACGTCTGTCTTTAAAAAAAAAAAAAGGGGCACAACTAAAAAATTGCCGCCTGAAATGTCTCAAATGCTAACTGGCCGACTATACTCCGGAAAAAACCGAATAAAAGTTGAAAATCGCCTTCTTCAGAGAGGGGGGTGTGTCACACACTTTATACACCACATACACCATAAAATTGTCCCTGGTCAAATCTCAACAAAGCAATCTACTTTTCAAAGATTTGTGTTTCATATTAACATACGCGCCAAATATTTCCACGTCTCAAAACCTCTTCTTAAATGTTTTGTGTAATAACCTATCACAAAATACCAAATATACTGTGTAAGTAAGAAGATATCGTATTACGAATGTAACTTTTGCTTTCAGATTGAATATTTTTTTGAAGTGTCGTAATATAAGCATCAAGAAAAAATTGACGTGTTTTTTGTTCATTTTTTTGTATCTAATATGGAATGGGAATTTGCATAGGAATTCCTTGCGGAAATTCCCCAGTATTATTATTGCATCATGTTTTCTATAAGCTTGATGGTGTTAAACTTGAATATATTATATTAATTCTTGACTTTGAGTAAAAAGCAATTTTTTAACTTTTGAAATAACAGATTGTCAATATATTACTTCGATCAAATGAACCTATTTTGGTTGTTCTTATTCGCCTGCATATTTATATTAAAAACTTTTTCAAAATCAACATCAGACGAACAATCATCGTGCATAAAAAATGAAGAAGGCTTATATAAGTTTAATACTGCTGCTGGCCCGATATCATGCGCTGATTGTTCGTGTATTGGCGATTCACATTTAAAACAAGATGTTTCACATGAAAAATGTGAAACATGTTGCTGTGAATATGTTAGCAAGACAAAAATAAATGACTTCAAGGAATTTAAAGTAAAACACACAAAAGGTTTGTTTATTATTTAATGATAATAATATAGTGTTAACTAAGCTCGTTGGAGGTTTGTTCTGTTGAAAAAAAAAAATTAAGTTTGTTCAAATAAATGACTCTCTTCTCTTTTTTAACTAAATTTTTCTGCTGCAGTAGCAGATACGCTGCTGCTGCAGCAGAATAAAAGTTGTAACTGCAGTTGAAACACAACGCAACTGCAGTAGAAAAACAACCCAACTGAAGTAGTAAAAAAAGTTTTAGAGCATATCCCAGCATAAATATAAAGTGAGCACCTTTTCAAAATATGTTTAAAAGTGTTAGAAAGTTTTTTAATCATTTTGATAAACAACTTTTCAACATTGGGTCACTGACACATGAGTGACCGTTTTCATAATAATTAGGATTTTCAAACTTGTTGCAATCTTGCCTCTATTTTCTGTAATATTAATTAAATAAACTTTTTTGTACTTTTTCTAGATGAACAAGAGTTATTACAAATGAAAAATAATTTTCATGGCTCACTAGGTGTTAATGGTCTACTTTCATTCGTACTTATATTTGGCTGTATATACTGTATATACAACAAAAAAAAATTTTTCAGTTCCCGTAAGTTTTTCTTTTTTGCAAGCATTTTAAACTAACAAAAAAAGGAAAATAAATATTAAGTTATGTGATTTTGATTTTATATGCTATTTTTCTATGCAAAAATATTTTTTAAACTTGATGTTAGTGTATATATTTAGCAATTCTAATTTATTTTAGGTCCTCCTTATCAAGCAGATGAAAAAGACGAATTTATAAAGGAAATAAAAATAGCTACCAACGTTTAATAAAATATTTTTGTTTTTATAATGTAGTTTATTTATAGTATGTGTGTATAATATAGATATTTATAAGATAATGTATATAAATATATCTTTAAGATCTAAGTAAACACTTTTCTTCTTTTTTGCTGTTTGATGCAAGAGTATTTACTTAAACGACTACAATTGTTAAAAGTCGATAAATAAATAAACTCGATAAATAAATAAACTCGATAAATAGATCAGTTATTTCTAGATATCATTCTAGATCATAATTTTCAAAAAATAACTTCTTTTTTTTTGATATTAACATTAATAACACATTCAGTATTCGGGGTACTTTAAAAAGTAACTTTTAAAACGAATCATTTGAAGTAAATTTTGTGGAGACTACCGATACAAAAATCTAACTTGACACTTCCCAAAGAAATTCCCTAAAAACCAAGTTAGTAAACTTGCTTACGGCGTTCCCCTTGGTTAATGTTTATCTATATTTAGGTGGCTTCTAAGTGTATTGTCTTACAAGCAATTTGAAAACACCAAAACACCAATAGGTTTTATAAATCAAAAGTCTTATTGATTTCAGTAAAGATACAGAGAGAGAGAGAGAGAGAGAGAGAGAGAGAGAGAGAGAGAGAGAGAGAGAGAGAGAGAGAGAGAGAGAGAGAGAGAGAGAGAGAGAGAGAGAGAAAGTGAGAGTGAGAGAGAGTAAAGTTGAGCATAAAAGAATGTTATTAAGGGTTTTCTTTTTTCCTTTTTTTTTTTGCAATTTTCATAATTTTAGTAACACAGTAAACGTTACTTATATTGCGCAAAAGTTAGGTTTTATTATATAAACAATTTCTTGCGTAAATCACTCAACTTAAAGTTTGTTTTATGACAATATTTATCAATTGTGGCGAAAACAGAAACAAATTAATTTTTGCAATAATTGTTGTACAACGAAATCATATGTGTTGTTCAACATATCTATAAGTTAGAAACCAGACTTTAATAAAGTTTGAATTTTTACATTAATATTTTTATAAAATTAAACTGTATCCTACTTATGACATGTGATATGACATGTGATATGACATGTGATATGACATGTGATATGACATGTGATATGACATGTGATATGACATGTGATATGACATGTGATATGACATGTGAGGCACTCTGCAAATAAATATATAATAAGAAAAAAATAATGTTTTATAAAGCATATTTTGTATATTTCAACTACTAACAATTGATTTTGTTAAAGTTTTTAAAATTTTCTCATTTGTCTACAGTAATTCTTTCTAATTTCATAGCTTACATAATAATAATTAAGTTAAATAATATTTATATAATACTTAAGCTTAATAATACTTAAGCTTAAATAATAATACTTATATAGTTTAAGTGCCTGAAAATATTTTTGAGCGTTGATTTGGTCAACTTAATTTTGACATGTTATCATTTATGTGAAAATCCATATTTTTACATAAAATATTATGTCTTATTATTTTGGTGAAACATTTCGGAAAAGCTTTGTGATTTTTTTTTTTTTTTTCAAAGTCTCTTTTAAAATTATTTCTTTTTTTTTACAATAATACTTTCTTATTTTATTTTTATTCTTTTTAAATATATGATGATATTTACTATTAGATAAATTGAGTACGCATATAAATACTGCCAAGAACAAGACGCAAACTTTCTTAGTCTTTACACCGAGTCTTTCAAGTTAAAAAAATATAAAAATATATATAACAAAATATATAACAACATTCATAACATAGGTATATTAATTGTTTTAGTAAACTATAAGATATTATAAATTTTCAATAGAACTTAAATAAATTATACTTTTAATAACTAATTAACTATATTTATTTAACTAAATAATTATATTTAACAATATATTTATCATTTAATTTGTCAGTAACTTTATTACAATAAAGCTTGTGAAAAATTAAATAATAAATATACTGTTTTAATTTATTTTTAAAGCCATTTTTTAATAAAAACTGTTTCTTCAAGACTAGAGTTATTAACTAAGAAGTTCATTACTGTTATTTATAAGGAATGTTAATTATTATAGAAATAGTTGTCCATTCGATTAACTAATCTTCGTCGAATTGACGTTTTAATCTATTCTAAATTTAGTAGTATTTAGGAAACTTAATTATTAGAGCAACAAAGTTGACATTTGAAAACTTTATACGAGTATTTGTAAAGTATTTCACTCCAGTTAAGCTAAAATGTATAAGAAAAAAAAACTATGATAATGCATTTTTTGAAAGTTGAAATTTAAAAAAAGTATAAAAACTACAATAGAGGTAACTTCAATTCATAAAAATAACCTGTTTTTAGAGATTACAAACCACTTTTGTTGCATTTTCAACCCTCAGACTAAACTTTATCATATGGTGCATTTTTATCTCTTTAACTAATCGGACTGATTGCATACGTTATCATATGATATTCTTCTACAATTTTTTGATATTCTTATGCGTGTTAAATGTAACAGTTAAAAGAATTGTTCTTAAAACATTAAGAATTAATTGACCTTTATAACTTTAGAAACAATAAACTCACACCCTGAAAATCTGGGACCTAATGCTAAAAAAAATCCCATCAAAATCCTTTTAACTAATGATTGTGTATGTTATAAGGTTCTCATAACACCAAAAATTGAAATCATAGTTAGAAATAATTTTATTTGGATATTTTGTTCAGAAAGTTAAATTTGACAGTTATTTAATGATAGATATCAGCTCTTAAATATGCATTTTACAAGTTTTTAATTATCAAAGTCATATTTGCTCATACTAAACTTTGTAAAGGTTATTTATTTCAACCGATATTTTTAAGCATAGAGAAATCACTCAGCATATCTCTATCAGGTACTTATTGTTAACTTCCATGCAATAAAATATTTCATTTCCGCGCGCCAAAAATTTGATTTCCATAATGCCGACGTTTGCCATAAAGACATAAAACCATAAAGACTGCAGAAAATCCATTTTGTATAATCTATATAAAAAAAATGTAGAAACGCACCCTAAAAACTTGAAACCCTAATGCTGATGAAAAGTCCCATCAAAATCCTTTATAGTGCTGATACTGTATACCATAAAGTATCCATAATGAGATTTTAAAAACTTGTATTGAAATCCTGCAGAGTTATTAATATTTTTCTTCAACTGATATTCATCTCAAGTTATAACGACTTATGACTTATCCCAAATAAAACTATTTCACTCAAAAAAGTCTAAATATTAAATAGAAATACACAGAATTGATTCCTGATTTATTTTATTACTCTTTTTTTTTATTAACAAACGTATTGGCCGTAAAAACACTGCTCATTAAATAATTCAGGCGACACAAATTTTTCAGGTTCTTCTTGGTGCAGTTGGTTCACACATTTGAGGATGTCCACGAGCAAGCACTGATAAGTATGTTGTACACCTTTTTTAGCTGCAGGAGTATGTGGACTAGCTTAACCTTCATTATATTGTGGATGGTGTTTCTCTTTTTTCTGTTGGTTTTGGCAATTTAACAGATCAAATAATCTATTATGGTCTTACATAATTGCTTTCCAGAACTCTCTTCAATTCTAAAGTATTTAATAAGTGCTTGACTAAATCTTGTTTTCCTGCCTGCTGAAAAATAGCATCTGTGGTTTCACTTTAAAAAACTCTGGAGAACTCTCTGTCCCCTATAGCTATTTTCCGATCAGCCTTTTTTATACTATTAATAAATTTATTACATTCTATTGTTAAAGAAATGCTTGAAAGCTAACACTCCTTCATTTCCGGTAATTTTTGGGGTTCCTTAAAATTCTATTCTTGATCTGTATTCGTATTAGCCTGTATTGTTACTAATCTACATTAATTGTTTCTTTTCTACATAAATAATTAATATAGAATGCAATTGATTGCTATGTTAGAGCCTGCCAAGGTTGCTTCTTTTTATTGTGCTTAACATTTTCTTTCTCCTGATTCCATACTCCACCTATACAAATATCTTATTCGCCCCTGTATGAAATAATGTTGTCATTTTTATGCTGGTTCTTCTAATGGTGCTATTTCTTTCCAAGACAAGGTCCAAAAACTCATTGTAGGCGTAGTTGGACCTGCTTTACCTGCCAAGCTCTCCCAGTATCATTAGGTTGTGGCTCTATTTACTATCCATAGCATTTTTGCCTTCTTGAAATAATCAAAGTATAAAATTAACTTGTTCAAAAGTTATTAGCTGTTAAAAATGATGAAAAAACTTTGAAGGGTAAAATTTTACGAAAAATGTACCATTACTTTAATAGTGTTTTCTCAAGAACCGTATTAGCTATTGATCTTAACTTTTCAAAACATCCTTTTCTTGCATATTTCATATGAGCAAAATCAAAAAGTTTTAGCAAAATCTGAATGGGACCTTTTTACCACTTAGCATGGAAGGACCTAAAGATTTTATTTTAAAAAAAGACGAATTTGTTTATTTTAAAAATACTTGACTATATACTTTAAAACTGATGATGACTAGTACATATGAGAAACATGTACTTTTGAAATAAAAAACTTGTTTTCATTTTTAAAATATATATATGTGTGTGCGTGTGTATGTGTGTGTGCGGCCGTGGCGCAGTGGTTAGAACACTTGCTTTATAAGTTCCAGTTTCGATATGAGCTCTGAACAAATTTTCCTGACACGGTAAGGAAGGAGGAGTGAAGTTCCTGGTTAAATGCACTTCCGTGGTGCTCTTTTTTTTAGGTGCCCTAAGAAGACCCTTTGGACTTCTTGGGGCACCTAAAAAAAAATATATATATATTAAAGCTCATTCATGCAGGAGGATCTTTAATAAATCATTGCTTTACCGCCCCCACCCCACATTTAATTGTTGGTTAAGATTGGAAGAACTTGTACTATATCTAAAAAGAGTAACAACATAGTTAGTAATCTTATTGATAGTTTCACCATTAAGTATTCAGTTCTGATCTGCAAAATAGGTTAATTCTAGAAAAGGTGTCTTGTAAAAAAATTGCTTTGTTTTTCTATAATATCATTATATAAAAAACTGCATTATGAAAGCTTGTCTGAATTACATAATTTTTGAAATGTTAACTCGCATTTTTATTTTTAAACAGTTTGTATAACTAACTCATGTGCAGACACTAAAGTTTATTTAAATATTGTTCTATTATTTAATTTAGCACTTGAATATACACTGCAGGAAAATTAATTTATAAATTAGTTTTTACATTAATAAATTTATCATATATTTTACAAACTAATTTGTAAATTAATAAATTATTTTCTTTCACATTTTATATACAGTTCGTTGTTTTAATATTAGGAATTGAAGAAGGTGACATTCACAATGTATATGGTGATATAACAATATAAGGTTTATTTTATGTACTCATGGTAAATTACAAACAAAATAATTTTATTTGTAATTTACCATGAGCACATAAAAGTACCATTAGTAATAGAGTATTATTAGGTTATCATCCCTGATTTTTATTTGCGTTTATTTTTTATTTTTTTTTAAACATGTTTTGTCAACCTTGGAAAACAATGTTTTTTCTATCCATGTTCCAATATCCATCAGCTTTTATGTCTCTCTTTTGTGTAGTAACTCTTTGAAATGAATACAAGAAACTATCGTCTTACTGTTGTTTTGAATTTAAAGTTGTGTAACTATTATTTCAGATGGCTTTTTCGATGTTGGCATTTATCTTTCACCAAAAACAAAAATATATTATTAAAAAAAAAATTAAATTCATTTTGTTATTTTCTTCTGCAGCTTTCTTATAATCATTACTTTTTATAGCTAAATTTTTTTTTTGTCCTTCTCTTAACAGTTTAAAGTGAATGTAAAAAAGGTAAATATTGGAACACAATTGATTTTTCACTGCCTGTTGGTTGGCGAAGAAAACAATCTACGCAATTGCTGAGAGCTATTAAAGTTTCTTTTTGGTAATCCTTCAAAGATTTAATACAAAAAAACTCACAAACTATTTTAAAAGCATAGCCTAAATTATCTTTTTTGTTTGTTACATAGCTTCTGAATAGCACTGATAATTTAATTAACTAAATTTTAACGCATTTTTAAAATAAAATCCCCCCGAAACATTACGATATTTCATTAAGATGAAAGCAAAACCGCAGGAACATATTTGTTTATCGAAGTTTTCTCGTCTGATTTCCCAAAGTTTTCGGGAAAAAAAGTCAGACGAATTATCGTCTACATAATTTTATGATTTATGAAACTACAATTGATATGAAAATTTTTCAAAATTTTCTTAATAGGCGTTTAATATACGTCATTTTTATTTAAGTTTTTATATTTTATTTATAAATGTTAAGTTTGTTTTGTTAAATGTGAGTTTTATAAGTTTCAATCAAAGTGTGAAAACCGGAATTTTTTTTTTAATAGCGAATACTTTCTTGTATTTTACTTTCCTAGATAGGGAAAACTGTTACACTACTTTTTCCTGGGACCTCCACACAGTGGAAGAGACGAGCGTTTATGTGCCGAATCCATGTTTGTCGTTTCTGCTATTAAAATTGTTATAATTAAAATATATGCGCATACTAAAAAAGAGGCGTATCAAAAATATTGTTGCTTCTTAACAATATTTTTGATACGCCTCTTTTTTAGTTAATTGTTTTATTTTGTAAAATAATTTATTTCTACAAAATTAAATTTGAGATATACCAAAATATAAAAGGTTAAACTTGTATCATTGTGTCTAAATTTTCCCTTAACAAACGCGATTGCGTAATTCTGTGCGTCAAACGTGCACACGATTAACTCTTTTAATATGTCCAAAAAAAAAATAGTGAAAATATTAAATGAATTTTACATTTTAAGATACTCACATATTAAGTACGACTATTGGCAATGCTTTGATGTTAGCATCCGTAGCGACACAATAAACTACCAAACATCATAGTTTTTGTTAAAGGAACACAAGTCAATACTTGGTTTTTGTTAAAATACTTTGACCCAAGTCGGATGTCGGGTGGTGCACTTTTATAAAATCAAAGACGCTTGACATAAGGGTCTTAGAACAATATTGGTGTATAAACTCCAGCTAAACGTCCTGAATTTCATTGCTGGCGAATTAGAGCATACATTGTTTTAACATTACAATTGCAAATTTAACATTGCCAAGTCTCTAATATTAGCATTATAGCAATGTCAGTTAAAAATTTTAGCAACTATTGCTTTTATTTTCTTTATTTATGCTATACAACATGTAGTCTATAAGTTGTATCAATAGTCATATTATATAGTGTATATATATATATATATATATATATATATATATATATATATATATATATATATATATATATATATATATATATATATATATATATATTTATTTATTTACTTTATTTGTTCTTAACAACTACAAGAGGCACACAGGTCGACTATATTTTCTGTAGGAGAAGAAACCTGAAAGAGGTTGGTGATTGCAAGGTGGTACCAGGAGAGAGTGTAACTAAACAGCATTAGAAGTGATATGTAGGATAGTTTTGGTGGTGAAGAAGAAGAAGAGAGTGAGAGCAGAACCTAAGATCAGGTGGTGGAAGTTAAAGGATGAGGACTGTTGTCTTAAGTTCAGAGATGAGGTGAGACAGGCACTGGGTGGTGGTATTCTGGATACCTAGGATGAGACGTCAAATACAGTGAGGGATGTGGCTAGGAAGATACTTGGTGTGACATCAGGACAGAAGAAGATAGACAAGTAGACCTGGTGCTGGAATAAGAAAGTTCAGGAAAGTTTAAGAGGAAAGCGGTTGGTTAAAAATAATTGGCATTTTCAGCAAGATGAAGAAAGTAGACAGAAGTACAAGGTGATGTGTGGCAAGACAAAGAGAGCATTTGCAAAAGGTAAAGGAAAGGCATATAGTAATCTGTATGAGAAGTTGAACACTATGGAAGGGGAAAAGGATCTGTACAGATTGGCTAGAAAGAGAAATTTTTACGCGTTTATCCCTAAAACCTTTCTTTCTATTGATACTAATTGCATGCATTTAGTTATGAAGATACTAAGTAATAGTCTTGATATTGGGTCAGAGGGTGCGCCCGAAGCCATATGGACTTCTGGCCTTTCAACCTAAAGTATCCAAATCATATTTGATAGTACTCTGTTTGAAAATATTAAAAATACAAATAAAAATTATAGGCTTCAATTAAATAATATTTTCTTTTAAAAAATCTACATTTTTTAATATAATATAGAGTTTTGTAAATGCCCCTCTAGCGTCATTCGTACACCCTTTGTATATACATATTGGCTTTTGTAAGACTTTCTTTTGATACCAAGTTATATGTGTTTCGATAAGTATTGACCAAGTTTTGACGTTCTAAATTTAAAAAAATCTCAAATTTCATCACAGTTTCTTCAAGAAATTCATATATCAAAAATTCAGTACTCAAAATGCCATAACTTTTTGCAGAATTATTTAATTTTGATAAGTTTTTTACCTTTGAAATACTGAATGAAAAACCTTTCTAATGATATATAATAATCTAGTGCTAGATTAATTTAAAAATTTCATGTCATGCACCTAATACTATATATGTATATATATATATATATATATATATATATATATATATATATATATATATATATATTTATATATATATATATATATACACACACAGTATTGGACAAAACATTTGCAACCAACATCGAACAATGCTAAAAAGTGTTCCCAATTTTACATATTTTAAAAACGAAACTAACTATACTACCACAGCAAACAGTTCAGGAGTCTGGAGTCAGAGCATGCCAATACATGAGCAATCAGCTGACAGGTGACAGCACACAGGCAGAATTTCGTTGACAAGCGTCATTTTGTAGCGGACAACTTTTTTGGTTCGTTTCATTTTCTTAAGTCTGGTCCGTGTCAACGTCACGGAAGTTTTTTAATAATTAAAGGAAGTATCCAGAAGTTTCCAGAGGCATGCAGAAGCTTCCAGAAGTTTCCAGAACAATGCAGAAGCTTCCAGAAATTTCCAGAAGAAGCATCTGGAAGCATCCAGTAGCATCCAGAAATATCCAGAAACATTCAGAAGCATCCAGACGCATCCAGACGCATCCAGAAGCTTCCAGAAGCATCGAAAAGAAGCATCTAGAATCTTCCAGAACAGGTTCACTCAGGTTCATTTTACTATATAAGAGACATGTAAATCGAAATGTAATTCAGTCAGTATATGGAAGTCAATCTGTCAGTATTATCAAGACAGTTTATCGAAGTGAGTTTTATCAAAGTGTTTTATCAAAGAACATCAATACAAGAAGTGAAATACAACAAGTGTTTCATTACATCAATACAGTCCACATCCAACCAAGACGTTGTGTTCCGCAGAGCATTATTGTATCACCACAAGGTAAATGGAACACGGTAAGCCTTGAGAAGCGTGATTATTTATTTTTACTATTTTTATGACTTCAAGTGCAAAAATGGCTGCCGACAGTCTTGGATTGGAACTAAGAAAGAAAATTATTGGCGATTACGTAAGTGGAATGTCACAAAAAAGTATTTGTGATAAATATCGAGTGAAAAAATGGACCGTATCAAGACTATGTTCCAAATATCGTTCTACGGGGAAGTTGTTGGCAGCAGATAACAAAGGTGGAAGACCGCGTTCCACCAATTCTAGAGAGGATTCTATGATCGTCAGATCCGTCAAGAAGGATCCCTGGATATCATTAGTCGAGATACAAAAGCAATTAGTCGAGATACAAAAGCTGCCTGTATCGGACCGAACAATCAGACGACGTGCTGTTGAAGCCGGATTGTTTTCTTGACGCCCTGAAAAGAAACCGCAGATTTCACTAAAAAACCAGAAGAAAAGACTCCTGTTTGCTACATCTCATATTGACTGGAATGTGCAGAAATGGCAAACTGTCCTGTTCAGTGATGATTCGAAGTTCAACATCATTGGGAGCGATGGCATTTGCCGTGTACGTCGACCGGCCGGAAAACGCCTCGATTTACGTTACTGCCATAAGACCGTGAAGCATGGTGGAGGCAATGTAATGGTCTGGCGGTGTTTTTCTGCTAACGGTCTGGGTCCAATACATCGAAACAACGGAATAATGGACCGTTTCATGGATAAAAATATCCTGAAAGATGTTATGTTACCTCATGCTGAATGGAATATGCCAATAAAATGGACAAGACAACGATCCGAAACACACTGCAAAAGTAGTTAAGCAGTGGTTTCAAGACAACCATCTATCGGTGATGAATTGGCCGCCTCAATCTCCGGATCTCAACCCTATCGAGAACCTGTGGGAGATCGTCAACCGCAGAATTAATCGTGAAGGTGTTCGTAATAAGGATCAACTGTTAGAACAAATCCAAAAAGCCTGGGCAGCGATTCCACAAAGTTTCATTGATCACCTGATCGAATCTATGCCTCGAAGGCTGTGATCGACAACAAAGGATTCGCCACGAAATATTGATAGCGAAATACAGCTTGGTCAACATTTTGTTGAGTTGCACTTGTTTTGTCCAGAAGGAAATCAATTTTTTTTAATACTTTTGATTAATTTATTAATTTTCGTGTACAAATAATGAACTTTGTGATGAATAAAACTTGAAGAACTTTGTCTCTAAACAGTTACATAGTTATTTCTCTAAATTGAAAAAATGCAGCACTTTTATATAAAGAAACTAAATTAGCATTATTTGGTTGCACTCGTTTTGTCCGATACTGTATATACACAGTATCGGACAAACAACGGAGTTTGTCTCTATAATAACTTACAATAACTCCTTTGTTATATCAGCAGCTTTACTACTTTCAGGAACTACTTGATCGATGTATATGTTTCCTGGATACGAGACAATGCTACAGTGTTCTTCTTTTTAACTTCTTCTACAACCAAAACTCTCAACTAATGTAACGTCTTTTTTTCCATCAAAGCCTATACAGCACAATTCCTTATTGCTCTGCATAAGTTCTTCAACCAGAGTATCTCTCCAGAAATTCCTTTGTCGACATAGCTTTGAAGGATCAAGAATTGTTGCTTAAGACAACATACTGAGGTCTTTTAAAATAGCATTAACAATGAGATATGTATTTCTGTTGCTAATTTTGCATCGATCAACTGCTTTACATAATTCCTTGTACTTGTTTATGTTCTGCACTGATACTGCCTCTTCCTCAGATGTATAGTTTCTTTCAGACGTGTTACGCTCATCCTCATCAATATCTTCCTCAGTTTCATATTTAACCTCTTTTGACTGTGCTTCATCACACACTGATTTCATAAATTTGCGTTTTTGTCTCTTTTCCAGTGTTGCTGTCGTTTCTTTGTCTACTTCACCAATTATCATATTTCTAACAGTTTTCTGGTCAACCCAGAAATCCCACTCTATCGATGGAATTTTATTTGGCAGTGGGCACGTGCATAAGTTCTTATCTCTAATGCCCGAATCAAAGCATTTGCAGGTACAAATGTCAAATAACTGCTTAAAAGAATTCAACTTCTCAGTGAATGTGTCTGATGTTCTTTTTGCATCTGAATATTTTTCAATTGTATCTACTTTATCCATAAGTCTTCTAATCCTAATGATTGTGCTATTCATTTCTATTGTGGGAATACTTGCTTTTGAATAAACACATTTCACTCTGTCTGCTAAAATTAAATATCTTTCTTGCAAGCTAATTTCTAATACTGTTTTCTGATTATAATAGAACGCCTTAATAACGTCTTCATATGATGGGATTTGATTTTCAGGAAGATCAACTAACTGTCCAAACAATGGATGTTCAGTTGCACTTCGTGTTCACATACTATCCATATTTAATATAATTTGTCTAAAATAATAAAAAAAACTAAAACAAGTTATGTTTACAATAAATAAAAGCTGTTAAAACAATTTTTCATAAGAATTTAGTCAATAAATATTCCAATATTTATACAGACTATAATATGTTTAGCTCTCTCATAAATAGGCCTATATGTTAAATGAAGTGATCTTTCTAGTCTAAATTATAGCCTACTGTAGTATACATCTATATTAGCCTACTTGAATTTTACTATAGATCTATTATTGCAAAGAAGAAAATAAAATTACAAAATAACACATAAGATATTTTGCTTGTTTCTAAAAAATTCAGCACATGGTTTGTTGCTAATGTTGGTGACGTCGCATGTAAATAACGTTATAAAATTTATTCCATTTCTTTTTTAGCACTTGTAGTTAGGTGCTAAACCTTTTGCCAATGCATTTTAGTCAATGGTTTATAGTTGGTACGTATTTAGATTGTACCAAGGAAATAGTTAAAATACATCAAATAAGGTAAGACTTTAATCAAAAATTGGGACCCCTAAACGTTTCATAAAAAATCTTTAAATATTATTTTCATACTGTACTGATACCAACACAACATTTTGTTCATGTACAGGAAAGATAAAAAAATTCGACCCACCCTAATATATATAAATATATATATATAAATATATATATATATATATATATATATATATATATATATATATATATATATATATATATATATATATATATATATATCTATACACACATATATAACAATATTTCATATTCAGTAGTTTTTATAGCTTTTATGTTTAGTAAATATCTTTATTTAAACATGTGTTTATGTTTAGTAATACATTTCTTGCTGTATTGTATTATAATAGGCAAAAGATATATAATAAGATAAAACTATTAACTATAGTAAAAAACTATATATATATATATATATATATATATATATATATATATATATATATATATATATATATATATATATATATATATATATATATATATATATATATATATATATATATATATATATATATATATATATATATATATTTGTAGAATTTATTATAGTTAATAATTTTATTTTTAATTATAATGTTAAAAATTATAATCTACATTTTCTACTATTTGTATTAAGTATATTGATGTAATTGTAACTAAATAAGAAATAAAATAATGTGTTTTAAAGTATGTTACTGAATCTTTTTTTCAAATAGGTAATAAATAAAATGGGAAAAGCTGATAAGTGCCTTAAAAGTAGAACTTGCTGCACAAGTTCTCGGTTTGAGGACTACCAAATGATCTTCCTGTTAGCGACCTTCCAACATTTAAACAAGTTATACAGTTCAGCTACAAACTCAATAAACAACTCACTGCCAAAAAAATAACGGATCAACAAATTGTTTCTCAAATAAGCAATAAACTTGTTGAGCTATAGAGAAAAGTGAACTCTAAACTCTCCTTGATCCAGTGCTATTGGGCTAGCGCAACTGATACCTGACATATATATAACTGCAAGTATATGTTTAATATTTAATTTTTATTTAGTATGATGATCCTTGTTCTAATGAAAATTATTGTGATGACGGTGAAAGAAACAATGATCCAGATTTTTATGAAGAGATGTCTACTTTATACAATTACAAACACTTGCCAAACTTTGCAAAAGCAGCAATACGTTATGGAATTAGTAACAATGCCGGGGCTCATTTAGGTACAGGATTACTCATTTACTATGGCATAGTAACAGAAGCTGAAAGAACTAATATCATTACAGAAAAGAAAGTTTTTAGTAATAAGTTTAGAATAGGAGAACAACAAACATCATTGACCATAGTAAAGAGGTTTTTTAATTAAAAGTTATTGGAGTATCTTACATTTACTGCAGAAAGAGAAACAAAGACAAGAAAATATTTAACTCATAAAATTATTACAAGTGGAACTGGAGTTTCCAAAGCAAATGCAACTAAAGAAGTTCTAAATGAGTTTAACAGCACTGAAACTCTTAAAGCTGTGGTTTTTGACAATACAAGTTCAAATACTGAAACAAAAAATGGTCTCGTTGTTAACCTAGAAAAATTTATAAATAGAAAATTACATTTAGTTGGTCAACTCCATCAAAATGAATTGCCATTAAGACAAGTTATTATTCTTCTTGATGGAAACACAAATGATCCAAAAAAATATATAAAAGTCCAGTTTGTTCATCGGTTTCAGAAAATTCCATACATGAACTCCCTATAATAGTTTTTTCTACAATAATGTCTAAAACTCAGGTATTTACGGATGAGCGTGTAGTTTCTGATTTAAGTAATGATCAAAGAAGATTATATGAATACACCATTGATATATCTACAGGTAAAGTTTCAAAAAAAATATGCCATGATAAAATCTGGACCTGTGAACCATGCAAGGATATTGACACTTGCATTACAGATTATGTATAAATATACTAGAGAAACAAATCCATTGGCAGAGTTGGTTATGATAACGAAATATATAGTCCAAGTATATTCTCCAATTTGGTTTGCTATAAAATGATTAGGTCATTATAAAGATTCAGCAAAAATTCTGTTTATTGATTGAGTTGACTAAATTGCAAGATAAAAAGATACAAGAAGTTGTCTATAAAAACTTAGCTGGAAATTCATTTTGCTGTTTACAGGAGAATTTTCTCTATTGCATGATAATGAATGATAAGAAAGTATATTGCGACAAAGCCATAGATCGAATACTCATTATTATGAAGCTAAATGAGAAAAATAAAGAATTTGTTCCTAAGCTTAAACCCGAAACAATAATGAAAATTTATTTTGATTGTAACTGCTGAATTGGTCTTGTTCAAATATGCCAAATTGAGGTGAAACCTGCTACCACAATTTATTTCTCAGAGTAGGAAAAGAAAGTCATAGAAATGTTACCAAAAGCAATTATTTGGTTCCAAGCATTTAAAAAAAACTGTTAAATGTAACTCTTGTAATATTAAATGTAAGAAGAACAATTTATTTATTTGAACTTTATTTATATAAATTTATAAAATTAAATTTATATTAGTTTTTCAAGGTTTAGGTATTAGAAAATAAACTGATTCGTTTTTTTTAAAGGGTTAATAAATAAAATCATTTTTATGCCTCGTTTTTTGTTTTGGGGGTGGTCTATGCATTAATTAGGAAAGGTAACACGAATCTTAAATAGGCTTTTCATAAAAAAGTTCCCTAAAATAAAATATTTTTTTAATATATATTGATCATAGCAGTTGGTAGGATTCCCCACGCAAC
Organism: Hydra vulgaris; assembly: GCF_038396675.1. Classification (NCBI taxonomy): domain Eukaryota; kingdom Metazoa; phylum Cnidaria; class Hydrozoa; order Anthoathecata; family Hydridae; genus Hydra; species Hydra vulgaris. The sequence goes on along the minus strand of NC_088928.1, from coordinate 6,492,522 downwards.
TTCACTAACTCCTAACTGGAAGAGGGGGCAGCCTGAACTCGCTGTTCTTTTAATAATTTTTTTTAGTAATACTTATAAAGAAAAAGTTTCTTCGGATATTTATGAGTAGGGGTCCCCGGGGGCATTGAAGATTTAATGTATAAAACTAAGCACATAAAAAAAAATTAAAAAAATATAAAATTGATTCAGGCTTTAGCATTTAAAAATGGATAAAATTTGGTATTTTTGTGCGAATACATAAACTTTTGTTGAATAAAGCACGTAACAAAAACTGGTTCAAATCTAATGTTTAAGGCTTATAATAATGTTGTTTGCTATCACTGATAGCAAAAAACATTATTGTAAATATTTTACAGCCAACCACCAATATAATATTAGGGTGATAGGGGGCGCTGAACATGCTAATCATAAATTAACACTTTTAAGAATCTAAGACAATAATATCATAAAAGCAAAACAGAAGTTGAACAAAAATAATAATGATCAATACCAATAGGATGACAGTTTGTCCCGGGCAGCAGACGTCCAAGGGGTGCCAAAGAAAAGTTACGTAAAAAAATAAGGTTCTTCGCTGATAAAGAAAAATTTAAAATAATAGGGGCGCCAATCAGGGTTTTTCTTATACGACGTGATGGCTCTCCACGCCCATACCAATTTTTATTTTCGAAAAATTTTGCTCAATGGAATTGCCGTACTGATCAATTATTTTTTTGTTATTGTTTTTTTCACGTTTGTGTTGATTATTGGATTTTGGAATTCCAAAAACGATAATATTTTTTTCAAGTTTTTTTTATCTTCCTTTTTGGTTGATATATTTTTGTAATTGAATTTACGACAATAGCTTTTTCTGCAGATTTATTTTTTATAGAAAAGTTTGACCAAAACTTAGCAGAATTGATTTCTGTTGTTTTTTTTGTTTCTAATAATTTATTCTTTTTAAAAGATTTTAAATAGTTTCATTTTGCTTCCGTAAAATGTCGGATAGTTAAGCGCAGCTTAGTTTACCTTGTTTAATAATGGGTAAAGGAGGTCCTATAAAAAAAAATAATAATTACAATAGTGTAATAACATTTATAAACTTATTATAAGATCTAAAAAGGTATACGTTTTTATATATATTATTAAATTTTTAAACTCGTAAACATATTGAGAATATAAAAATAAAATAAAACGTATAGAATTTGGAAAACAAACAAATAGCCAATCCAAAAATTAAGTTGTAAAAAAATAATAATAAAAATAAAAAGTTTATGCACAAAAAATGAAAAATAAAAATAAAATAAGGATCAAAAAATAATAAAATAATGAAAATAAATGAAATCAGTTTTACAAATATATTTTACTAAATATATTTTACTAAAACGAGTTTTAGTAAAATATATATTGTTTGAAATAAATTTTAACGTATACAGTAGTGTTGCTACTGTATACGTTAAAAAATATTCTTATCTCGTTGACAGCGAAAATGATATTTTTTGAGTCTATGTTGTGTATATGTTGGGTCTTAAAAGAAGCGAAATTACATAAGTTTCAAAACAAATCATCATATTTTAAAAAAATATGTATATATATATATATATATATATATATATATATATATATATATATATATATATATATATATATATATATATATATATAATTTCCAAAGTTTCTCTTCAGCACAAAATAAGTAAATATTGTAATAAGACAACTTTTTTAATTTTTGGTAAAATCATTTATTTTATAAATTCATGTTTCGACTATATCATAGCCATCGTCTGTTACAATATATTAAAATGGTTAAATCAAATTAGTAAAATTAACTTGAATTAATAGAGACCTTATATTAAAAAATACAATAAAAATGCAATTAAATAATGTAACAAATGTTTCAAAAAGTTAAAAGAGCCGGTAATGTTCAAAATAACTAGATTGATATTGTCATTTTTACATGGTTCATTTGTTTATTAATTAGAGGGTTTTTCCCATACTATGTACATGCTTTCTTTGATTATTCGTGTCTTTAAATGGCGAGTAGTTTCGCCAAAATAACAGGATTTACAGCCAGCGCATTCAAATTTATAGACAACGAATAAATTAAAGTCTGTAGGAAAAGGATCTTTTGTGGAAAAAAATTTTGAAATTTAAATGAAGTAAAAACCAATCTTACGGTGACTGATTCACAATATCTTTTAATGATTGCGTTTAGTCATTGTTTAGTAAACACTTAACTACAATAATTACTATGAAAAAATAATAATAATAACTAATATTATAATGTTAGTTATGAGCATAAAATTGTTTATAATAATAAATTAACGATTTAGGATTTTAGGATGGTGTCACTCATACAGAAAATTTTTAAACATAATATAAGTAATAATAAGCAAAGACACATATTGAAACACATGGACCGTAAACACATAGATTAAAGCACATAGAACATACTTTAAAACAAACATGTAGAAATCATAATTTGCAGGTTTTAATAATAAAAAAAAAAAAATAGTAAACAAAAAGTACTGATGATAATTGTAGTAATGACGAAAAGAAAATTAAAAGAATATTTAAGGATAAACATGTTCAAAAGTTATAAGTAAAAGTTGTTCAGGATTTTTTTAAATTGATATTGTTTGAGATGGAGTAAAAGTATTTAAGGATATAGTTTTTTGAACTCATTTAAAATCCATGCAAAGCTCCTGTTCCATTCACAGATGCACTGATAAACAACAAAATTTTAACCATACTTCTGGGTTTTAAAAGATGGCACATTTAGCATTCCATTGTGCATATTTCTAGTAGAGTACGAATGTAATAGTCTACTTTCTGTGAACAAGTTTGTGATAGGAAATGGTAAGTTTTTATTTAAGGAGTCAAAAACAAAAAGATTAGCATACTTCACTAGCGCTGGAAATGTTGGAATAAAAAGTTTTTTGAAGGACGTATCTGATATATATCTTCGATGTCTCTGATTTAACTGGTTGGAAGTTTGTTACTCTAATGGATTGACGCTGATACGATAGCAACTTGTTAATTCGATAGTTTCCAACTTGACCCCAAACTTGACAACAATATCTAAGATGAGATGAGAATAATGCATAGTAAACATTCTTAAGTGTAACTTTATCGACATAATGACGAATTATTAAAAGCATACCGTTAGCTCGTACTGTTAGTTTCGAGCTTAGTTCAAAAATGTGAAAGTTCCATGAAAGATTGCAATCAATTAATACATCAAGATATTTAATAACTCTTGAAGGATATAGCCGTTTATTATTAATTTTGATTTTGATTTCAACATTTAAAAAAAAAAAGTTTTTTCTCGGAGATTAAAGTTCAGTTTTCTCGGTGTTGGGAAATATTAGGTTAGCATTTAACCAGTGTACTATACATTTTAGATCCAAATTAACATTTTTACATAAAGAGTGAAACGATCTGTTGATGTGCAAGAGGTTTGTATCATCAACAAACAGATGAACTGAAGAGAAGTGAGCAGAGCTGATTAGGCTGTTAACGTAGATTAAAAATAAAAAAAGGACCTAGAACAGAACCTCGAGGAACACCACACAAAACTGATTTACTACTAGAATTGAAACCATTAATACTTACAAATTTCTTTCGATCTGAAAGATAAGATTGAAACCAGTCATTAACAATTCCGCAAATTCCATTATGTTTTAATTTAGAAATCAAAATACTATGATTAACGGTAACAAAAACTTTTTGTAAATCGATAAAAACACCACAAACGAAATGACCAGTATCAAAAGCTTTCCTAATTTTTTCCGTTATACTTATTAATGCATGGCAAGTAGATTGTTTTGATCGAAAAACTAAATTGAAAATCATTTGAAAACTTTTGAAAATCAATTTAAAAATCAATCGAAAACAATTATATGAGTTTAGAAAAGTAGAGTACACTCTAAAATACATATGTTTCTCAAGAAGCTTACTAATGTTAGATAAATGAGAAATAGTTCTATAGTTAGTACATGAAAGTTTAGAGTCATTTTTAAATATTGAAATAACGCGAGATAATTTCAAAATATCAGGAAATGTTCCATTTATAAATGAGGTGTTAAATAGTTTGGAAAGAATATTTAAAAATTCATAGTTAAAATCGATAGGAATATTTGTGGGAATGCTATTTGGACCTAATGACTTTTTTTGGATTCAGTTTAGATTTTAGATATAAGAGATAATATTTCAGGAATATTTTTGGAGATAATAATAAACTATGTAAATTTGGATGTTTATGACACTTTTGATAGTTAACGTAAGACGAATGAATATTGGATTTGAGTTTATGAGCAACATTTGCAAAAAAGTGTTAAATGATTTAGAGATTAGAGTTGGATCAGTTATATATATATGATTTTCTTGCAAACAGTTGAGAGATGATTTATTAAAATTTTTTACATCAATTAGAATGTTAATGCCTTTCCAAAATTTGCGAAGATTTTTTACATTTTTTGAGGAAAATTTTTTTAAATGGGTTTTTTTACTAAGTTTAATTAATGTAATTATCATATTTTTATATCTTTTAAAGATACTTTCAAAATTTCTTTTATTAATAAGATCTTTAGATGTTAACATTTTTGTTGGAAAAGATTGCGCACTTGAATAGATTTTATAATTTCTTTTGTAATCCATGGTTAGAATCGACGTTTGAAATTTTTAATGTTCGTTTTTAAGCGGGGCGTAGCGATCTAAAATCAATGTTGTTTCAGTAATAAATGTTTGGAAACATGTGTTTGTATCATTGGACTTCATAACATCGTTCCAGTCAATTTTTGATAAATCAGACTTAAAGTTTTTTTTATTTAAGTTTTAAAACTCGTGTAGTATAAAAAATTTATTGAAATTGGGACAATTACAAAATTGAGGTAAGTGATCAGAAACAGAAGTTGTCAAATTTCCTGAAACAATTTCATTAGCTATTAAGCTAGAGAAAATATTATCAATAATTGTTGCAGAGTGATCAGTAATTCTATTTGGCAAACTAATAAAAGGGCGAATAGTATGACAAGAAAATAATCTTAAAAAATCAGACGTCGCAATGTCATTATTTGATTGCATCAGATCAATATTATAATCACCAAGTAAGAAAACAGATTTATTTTCAGCAGATATTTTTTGAAGTAAAACAGACATGATATAATTAAAAATATAAAATCAATGCAAGAGTGTCTATAAATGCAACCAACAATAATATTAGACTTTTTAGAAAAAATAACTTCAACAAATGTGGATTTTAAACAATTTGGTGTGTAAATCATTAAATCATCTCTTCATGTGTAAATTTTTTTTTTTAATAAATATAATAATGTACCACCACAAGAGGATTCCGTTGGTGTGTGTTCAATTATCAATAAGAATCGGATTATTTGAGGATGTTCTTTTTATTAACCTTGTTACAGTTATACAGTTATACCAATAATGGAAAAATCAAAGTTAATTAATGATAACATTATGTTTAAATCCTCAAAGTATTTTTGTAACGATGATATGTTTAGATAAAAAAAGGAGAGAGCGCTTATTTTATTAAAATTATGTGCACATAACTCGCTTATGTCATAATATTTAGAAATGTCTAATGAAGATTAAATTATTTCCTCAGAATCTAAAACATCAGTTTTAAGATTTTTATCAGAAGAAAATAGCAACTTAAATTCATTATCTTGAACATCTGTGAATGGAAAGATACTTTTAATACAATTTACACAATATCGCAACGAGCCACTTAATTGCAGTAAACTGTACTTAGTATCATTAAGCCTGTCTCACTTTGTATGAGTCCAAAATAAACAAGTATTACATTGAGATGAGTGGCAACTTTGACTAATTAATTTTTTACACAAATGAAAGTTAAAAGCCATAGTGGAACCGCAATATTTGAGAGAATGTAAAAAACAATAAGTAGGATGTAAATAGCTATGTTATTAATAATTTTTAAAATTAAATAATGCGTATGAATAGATTATTAGGAACAACCGATTACAACATCGATAAAACTAACAATTATAATAAATAATAATAATGGTAGCTAAACAATTATGCAACAGCCAAACAAACAGTAAACTATAACAAAAAAAAATATTGAAGAAAGTTATAAAAATCAAACTAAATGAGTAAAAAAAAAAATAAAATTTAAGATAAAATTAAATTTTTTAAAAAAATTTTTAGGAAATTTTTTTTTTTTTTTTTTTTTTTTTTTACAACAATCATTATTATATATTTCAAAAACAAATAATATTTACATGTCTCCAGTTTATATAAATGTCCACCACAAATATTTACAATGTCTAAAGAGCGTTAAGGCATGCGCGTTTGACATTTTAACTTATGCAAGTTAAAATAATAAACTTAAAAACTCGTGGTTTATAATATAAAGTGCTGGCTATTAACCCATGCATTTAAAAAATATACGCAAGTCCGTCGCACCACAGGGCTACTAGGGACTTGCTTGTCGTTGTCGTTTAAAATATATTTTATTCGTTGAAAATATATATTAACATATATTAGTAGTACTATGTAGTTGTAAGGAAACTCGCAGAAGACTAAGAAAAGTCTTTTCATCGAGAACCTTTAAAATACCAAGTAAACTAAAAATTTAAAGAGTAAAGATACACATTAATTTTTTGAGGTCTACTGTGCAGTAATATTTTACTATGTATAGTTGCTAACAATTTTTATTTTTTTATTTTTTTTTAATTTATGTTTTATTTCTTTTTTATTTATTTTTATAGCTTAAATTGTTCTTTTTACATTTTATTATATTAATTGTTCTTTTATATTTAATACATATCGATAAAATTGGTTTTGTTAATTATGAGATCTTTTAGTTTTTTCTTCAGGGCAATAAGATTATCCAGTTTAGTAAGTTCTATATTTTGAGGTATTGTTTTGTTGTATAAATAGGGGCCACGGTATACAATTGAAAATCTCGAAAATTTTATTTTTTTTATGGGCAATGTAAAGTTTCCAGTTCCTCGTGTGATATATGTTGGCGTTGGTTTGAAAAAAGTTATTAGTAAAATGAGTTGGGACAAGTCCGAGCTTATATTTGAGCATAAATAAAACATTTTGGTAGATGTTAATTTGATAGATATTCAAAGCATTCAAGTTTTTAAGTAAAGGATCGGCATGAGTGAATTTATTTTTATTATAAATCAATCTTGATGCGTGTTTTTGGTGTGTATATAGAGAACTTAATTTAGATTTATTTGTACTTCCCCAGGCAATATTAGCATATGTTAGATAACTTTGTATATAAGAAAAGTAGAGAATTTTCAGATTCTCCTGGGAAAGTATAGTTTTGACTTTGTAAAGTATGCCGATACTTTTTGATATTTTTGTATTTAATGTTTTTATATGGGGTTTCCAAGAAATCGTTTCGTCAATGATTATCCCAAGAAATTTAATAGTTTCAGTTCTTTCGATGTTTATGTTATCAATTTTTAGTAATGGTAGCATGCTTGGTATTTTAATTTTTTGCTGACTGGAATGACACAAGATGTATTTTGTTTTTTCTTGATTTAAAGATAATTTATTTACTTTAAACCAAATGTTTAGACTCTCAAGGTCATCATTTGCAGATTCAAAGAGATTTTCAATTGATGCTGATGAATAAAATAAATTTGCGTCATCAGCAAACATTATTGCATCAAGTTTTTTTAGTGATTGTGGAAGATCGTTAATATAAATTACAAATAAAAGAGGACCAAGAATGGAACCTTGGGGAACTCCGCATTTTATTTTTAGTAATTTAGAATATTTATTATCGTTTGAAATAACACATTGTTGTCTGTTGCACAGATAACTTTTAAACCAATCTAGGCTAGCATTTTTTATTCCGTATTTTTCCATTTTTTTTTGTAAGATATTGTGATTAATTGTGTCAAATGCTTTGGATAGGTCTATAAAAGTTCCTAATATAAATTGTTTTTTATTAAAAGAATCACTTATGCTATTAACTGAATCTAAAATTGCATGTTCTGTTGAGTGCTGTGCTTGAAAGCTGAATTGTTTTTTATTTAAGAACTTGTTTTGAATTAGGTATTCATATAATCTATTGTAGATTATTCTTTCAAGTATTTTAGAAAAGGTAAGAAGTATTGAGATTGGTCAGTAATTGTTTATTAGAAATGTTTCACCGGTTTTAAAAATAGGTACAATTTTAGCTACTTTTAATTTATCTGGTACAGTTCCTGTTATAATTGATGATTTAAATATTTCGAAAATAGGTTTGCTTATCTCCGAAAAGACATTGACGACGATATTACTGCAAATGTCATCTATACCTGGAGACTTGTTTGTTTTAAGAGAGTTTATTGCATTTTCGAGTTCATCAATTTTTAGTTCTTTAAATATTAATTCGTTGTTGACACTAGTAAGATAAGTTTCAAATAAGTTGTTTGGACAATTGACTTTTGAAGCTATTTTTATAATTTGGGCCTATGTTGACAAAAAAAACTATTAAATTTTTCTGAAATTGCATTATTATTGTCATACTCATTATTATCTATGACAATTTGAGCAGGTAATCTATTTATTTTGCAGGTTTTTATCCCAATTATTTCTTTCATTATATCCCAAGTTTTCTTAATATCACCATTTGCGTTTTTTATTTTATTTGAGTAATAGTTTTTCTTTGAATTTTTTAAAATTTTTTCAAGCAAGTTTTTATACTGTTTGTAAACATTTAGGTTTGCCTCATTTCTATTTTTTAAGTATTTAATATAAAGTTTTTGTTTTTGTTTTTGTTTTTGAGGATTTTTTAATACCTTTGGTGATCCATAGACATTTTAAATGTTTTTCTTTTATTAATTTTACTTTAATTGGGAAGTGTATATTATAGTTTTTTAGGAAAAATTTTTCGAAGTTATTATAAGCAAAGTTAGTGTGCCCAAGATTGCATTCATGGTATACCTTATCCCACTCTTCTGCCTACAGCGAGTCTTTAAATTGTTGAACAGCAAATTTGTTATTTTTTCTTTTATAAGTTTTAATTTTACAACTATTATTAGATTTTATATCTTGTGTCAAGGAGAAGAAAATAGGAAAATGATCAGATATATCTGCCTTTATTATTCCTGCCTTTAGAGAAGTATCAAATAATGAATTAGTTAATATATTGTCTATTGCAGTGATTGAAGTTGGCGTTACTCGAGTTGGTTTGTTAATAATTGGGAAGATGTAATGTTGAAGCATTTCGTCAAAAAAAAGTTTAGTATTGGCATGTTTAACATATTGTAAACAATCTATGTTTATGTCTCCAATACAGAATATTTTTTTTGCTCATTGTTGTTTTTTATAAAAATTTAAATGATTGGAAAATTTAAATAAATCACCTTTAGGTGGCCGGTAACATGTGGAGACCAGTATGTTTTTTAATTTGTTGCTAGTTATTTCAATTGTAAAAACCTCACTATCGGCATCTGAGATCGAAAGGTCATCTCTTATTTTGGTAATTTGATCATTCCTAATATAAGTTATAATTTCACCTCCCCTTTTGTTAGTTTTTCTTTCAGATGATAATAATTTGAAGTTAGGAATTTCTAAACTTGAATTTATTCTGCATGATTCGTCAGAACACCACGTTTCTGTTAGGCATATCATACTGAATAAATAATCGCATTCGATAAGAAAATGTTTTAGCTTATCCATGCTGCTATTTATACTTCTTATGTTAATGTGTATTTCAGTAAAATTACTCTTTAAGGTTTTTAGTCACTTTTAAAAGTTTTTATTTCAAAAAAGTATGAACTAAAATTGTTTTCGTTAAAAAAATGTAAACCATTTGCTGAATTGAAAACATTCAAGTGTAATTTTTCAAAATCTATTGTTAAGTTAGTCATTATTTAAAATCGTTAAAATAGTGCTTCGCTTAATAAAACTTCGCGCGTTTACTTTCTAAAATCTCTACAATAAATTTTATCAAATTTAATAACTGCAAATTTACCTTCGTTTCGTAACCGTTTAATTTCTTCCCAAAGCTTCTTTCTTTCTAACATCGTTTCTTTTGCATAATCTTCATTAATATAAATGCCGGTTCCTTTAAGTTTATTTACTGAGCTTAATATTTTATTTTTATCATGATAATTCAAAAGCTTTAAAACGATTGATCTTGGTGTTTTATTATATTTAACTGCACCGACTCGGTGCGCTCGTTACACAACTACTTCACTTAATATATTTAGTTTTGTTTTAAAGATGTCTTTTACAGCCTTCTCACAATCACTCCAGTTTTCTTCAGGGTTTTCTTTTATGCCATCGATACGTAAGTTATTACGTCTCGAGCGATTCTCTAAGTCAATAGATTTTTTTTTCAACATCAAAATTTCATTATCATATTTTGTTTTTATATGAATAAATTCATCCCTAGCTTTTTCTTCTTGGTAATTTAAGCTGACTTTTATTTCGTCAACTTCGTTTTTAACTCTTCTGATATTTAACTTGTTATTGTTTATTTCAGCGTCCATTTTGTCTAACCTTGCTGTTAGTATTTTGAAGTTCGAACTTATTATTTTAGTGAAGTTTTTTTCATGATCTTTGAGTAGTCTCTCCGTTTCTGCTAGTATACTTTTTTTTTGTTTTTCTAGTTTGCTTGTGGTAACTTTTTCTATATTTTTAATATTTATTTCCATTTTTATTGTAAATAAAGTTATTCTCAAAAAAAGAATACGTCTTACTCGTATTGTGCCGCAAACGCAAAAAAAGAAATCGTCTTTTATAACATCGTACAATGTGAAAACAAAGTGGCAAAATTATATTTTTTCCGACCTTCGATAAGCCACAGTTTTCTAACAGCAGAAACATCAAATTTGGGCTGACAAGTTTTATAATTACATAGCAGCTCGTAATTCATATCCAGACGGCAAGAAATAGTTTTGGTGTGTTTTTTATTACTTTTATTGAAATTTAATAATTTGCAGCAGTGATAAAAATATATTAAACGTCGTCTTTTGTAGGCAAAGTTCTACAATCAATTTTGTGGGTTTGTTCTAATAAGAATATTTCAGTATTTGAACGCGTTGATATTGCCATTTTAAATTTAAAAAGTTATAAACACAGCACAGTTTCATAAAATTTATTTCTGCGCGCTGTAGCTATAACTATACTTAGGTCCGGCAATGAAAAAAAAAAAAAAACTTCCCTAAAAATGTACTAAATATAAAATATTCAAACCCCAAGGGAGGTCAGGGAATTTTAAGTCTTTTAAGAATTTTTTGGAAAAGTCTTGCATGACAACATAGAATAGGAAAATAAGATGATAAAGTTGTGGTTTTCCGACCCCTAAAAACGGACCAGCCAAATATCCATATCAGAAATCTCCTTAGCTATTATTAGGTACGTGAGTAAAAATTTCAAACTGTTTGAATACTATAATGTTATATATAATTAGAAAGAGGATTATTACAGTATTTTAAATGTGAAAAATTATCAAAATCAAACAATTGGTTAAAAAGTTATGACGGTTTAAGTACCGATTTTTCTATATATGAATTTGTTGAAGAAACTGTGGTCAAAATAATATTTTTTTTCACTTAAATTGTCATAACTTTGTCAATTCTTATTGAAATACAAATATCTTGGTGTCAAAAGATGTGTAGAAGTGGGCAACAACTTTATGTTAAATTTGTAGAAGTGGGCTACAACTTTATGTTAAACTCTAGCCACAAGGCATATCGGATGGACAGAGGAGGCACCTTGCCCGTACGAAACTGAACACTTTTTTCAGAAATTTTTTTTTTTTAAAGACAAGTGAATGCTTAAAATGATTAATTTCAGTAATGAAACTATATTTTAATCATTTTTAACAATAGACACCAAGTGAAGGTAAGCCAGAGCCGTCTATCAAAAAATTATATATTATAATAGTATCTATATAATAACTACTGAGCTATGGAATACAGAAAAACTCACTGATGTTGTCGGCTGACGCCATTTCACTACAACTTCGAGCATCTAAAAGAGCGAAAGAAATATTTAAGTTATACATAAAAGATAGTGGAGAAATATTTAAGTTAAACATAAAGGATAGTGGAGAAATATTTAAGTTATACATAAAGGATAGTGGAGAAATATTTAAGTTATACATAAAGGATAGTGGAGAAATATTTAAGTTATACATAAAGGATAGTGGAGAAATATTTAAGTTATACATAAAAGATAGTGCAGAAATAATTATTTAAAAACAGTCTAATAAATTTATATTGAAACAACTTATTCATGAAGACATTCCTTATTAAATAAAGACAACGTTCAAACTTCATATTAGATATGATTCATAACTAATTTGATTCATTTCTAATTCATATTATGAATATGAAATACTATGTGAACCATTATTTTCTTTCTCCATTTTATTTCTAAATAAATCCAAGTCTTATTTTATTATTTACTAAAAATCGTTTTATTAAAAAAATTTCTTTTAAATTTACAAATTTTTTAACTATATTTTTACAATAAAATATCTAGAATTATAATACCAATTTAGGACATAAGTCAAATATTGCTAATATGAATTCTTTATATATATATATATATAAAATATATATATATATAAATAATCAATGGACTCCTCAGTCTCCCGCGCTAACATCAAGGAGAATGTAAATTAGCTAACAAAGGTGCAGCAAGAAATAGGGTGACTGCTACAGAATATTTTTAAACAAAATTTGGCAGGTGTATAGATAAATTAATAACTTAAACATAAAAATTGGATAGAAAAAAAAAAGACTATATCATGGACATTAATTTCACCACAGAGGCACGACCAAAACTTTGACATCAATAAACTCGTTAATAAATCAAGTGAGTGTAATTAAAACCATATCGAACTAATGCTTCAACTATTCTTCTTTCTAAAAATAATCTATGTTGATAACGAATACTAAAAAGTTATTCCACAAAGCCTTCCTCAAGCACGCTAACTTTGAAGTGACTACGAAAAACACGGTACAAAATTTTAGCCTAATTTCGGTTCCGTAAAACGCGATAGTCGCGTACCTCCTATTATTTCAAAAATTTCACAAGGTAAAACCTTTTCATAAGGAATTTTACCATTTTTTGAAGGAAATTCCGAAGGGAATTTCTTTTGAAAAAATTCCTTGTATTTAAAATTTTTAAATTGCCACCGTTTACTTGAATCAAAATTAAATTTCAAGAGTTTTCTACAATGTTAATGTATTTCAATTTTTCGTCTATTTCAATTTTTGTGTATTTCAATTTTTCGTGCAATTCAATTTTTCGTGTATATCAATTTTTGTTTATACTGTCGTGTAATTTTGAGCATCGTTTATATCAACGTTTTTATCTTATGTGTATTGTATATGTTGTTGTGCTTTTTTTTTAGTGGTGTTGTTGCTAATTATTTTTATTATTGTTGCGTTTTACATTTGTTGCTATTATTCAAGTGATTCCATATTTTCTTGTCTAATCATAATATTTAAATATACCTTCTGTTTTATTTTTTATTTATCACCCTTCTGATTGTTAAACGTTGTGTTATCTCATTCATTCATTAAGCCTCATGTCAGCTCATTCACTTTTTCCTTTTTTGTTGTTATTCTGGCTTTTTTAATTGTTATTGTTCTTCGTTTTATTATAACTATTTTTTGGTCACTATCTATATTATTACTTTTTGTCGCTTCTTTGCTTTTTGCTTTATTTATTTATTTTATTAAGGTGTCTCTTCAATGACTAGTTTTTAACTATACGAGTGACACCAAACCTAATTGTGAAAAATTATAAATAAATCTGTATTTTTTTTGGTGTGGCGGAATAGTGTCGCAAATTTTTATTGTCGCAAACTTGATTGTCGAAAATGTGAAAAAGCAATAGTGTCACAAATTGTCACATGATTGATTGTTGAATAACAGAATAACGAATAACGTCGCAAATGAATTTAATGAATAGTGTCGAAAATAGAAAAAGGAATAATGTCGCAAAGGAGTTTAATGAATAGTGTCGAAAACAAAAAAACGGAATAGTGTCGTAAATAAATTTAAGGTAATATTTTTGATTTTCAAATAGTTTGACATTTTTTTTGTTTTAAGGTATTAAATAAATTTTGAGGATTTTTTAAGACCTTTTGTTACTTATGGCTATTCTAGACTTTTGTTTGTTTTATAAAAGTTACATTTTGGGATGTTTTTATCATAAACTTCTAATAAATGTTCAAAAATGATAAAACTTCTGTATCGCTTGTATCGTTTGTATAAAGCGTTTGATAATGACCTGTTTTTTCTGTAGTATTGAATCGGTATTATTATTCGAGGGGTTCAGTCAAAAAGTGGTTTAACTCACATTTTAAAAATTTTCCGGATAATCACTGCCAACAATACATTGAGTAAGTAGTTTGTTGTGGAAAAAGTACCAAACCCCAAAACCAATCTATAGAGTGCTGTTACCCGGATGATGTTAGTAAAAGCATGTATATAATTGATTAAGCATTAGGATGTACTTTTCATTGAGTATATCATACAATAATATAGTTTTCAGTCTCAATATTTTTAGACAGTTTTTCTTCTAGTTTTTTCAAAACTAAAATGTACTTTTTGCCGTATACATTTACCATACCGTAAACATATGTAACTAAAATTAGCAGAGGCAAGAAGATGACAAATTTTCTTATCGCCAACCCCCTTAATATATACCGTAATACAAAATAATAAAAAATAGAAGTCGTAAAACCACAGCATATAAAACGTTTTTATATAGAACTTATATAAAAAAAACAAGCAGAAAAAGATAAAAGTTGTAGGTCCTGAAGTTCGACTTTAACTAAGATAATCCACTTTAAAAAAAAAAAAAATTTTTATATGATTAATTGCAAAAATAAAATATTACAAATTGACAAAATTTAAATAAAAACTTTTTTTTTAAACCAGTATATGCCTTGAAATATTTGGAGTACATAATAAAATTTTCATGAAACAAATTTTTATAAAAAAAAAACTGAAGCAATAACAATTGACAAAATTTTTTAAAAGTCTACAAAGTTGATAATGATAGACGTTCGTTAGGTTTATGA
>NC_088928.1:6315000-6472500 GCF_038396675.1 Hydra vulgaris | reverse complement strand
GTCATTGTGGATAATGTCAAAGAAGTTAAAGATGTTGAGAAAGTCTTTAAGGTAAAAAAATTTATTCAAATTTAGGCATATTTTCATTTTCATGCATTTTTAAAACTTTTAAATTAGTATTGGTTTATTAAGTTGTGTTTAAAGTTTGACTACACACAGCAATTTTTGTTGAGGAAAAATTTGGTTTTGATTTAAACAAAATTAATTTCTGTTTACTAAAACAAACCTTGTCAACAAAAATCATTGTTTGTAGATAAGCCATACTTAGACGTAAAAAAGTACCATTTTTGTTTGATCTAGATTTCGAAATATAAAATTGTCTTGTCGCGGCGGTCGAGCAGTCTAAGGTGCTGATATTTGGCTTATAAAGTGGACCATTATCAGTGGTTCGTGGGTTCGAATCCCACTTTTGGCAAGACTAGACCCTTCAATATTTTTGACTGTATGAAATTGTCGATTATATGACTAATTTCATCTTTTTTTTTTGCCGATGTAAAAAATGTACATATAACATTGTAAAATGCTTTAAAAATCAAAAAAAGAATAATTTCAAATGAACTTTTCACTTTTAGGTGTGTAAGACACTATCAGCTCGAACTCATAAATCTCCAATTAGTCAACGGAGAATTGTTGAGGCCTGCAAAGATGTCCTTCCAAATAAAATAAAATTTCACAAAATTATTTTTCCTTGTTAGACACGTTGGAACAGTGGATTCATGTGCATGGATTCAATCTTACATTTGCGGTCAGCTCTAGAAATAATTGCATGTAGTAATCTCAAAACTGATGATTTTTTGAGAGCTTTAATTCCATCAACAGATCAGTTAGAGGTTATTGAGAAAATTGTGCCAATCTTGCAACTTTTTAATAAGTTTACAGAAGTTGTTTCATCAGAAAAAAACCCAACATCACATATTGTAATTCCAGGGCTATTTGATATTCAAGAGAAACTTAAAAAATTGATACGACCCGACGACAAACTTACAGCAGATTTTTTT
Organism: Hydra vulgaris; assembly: GCF_038396675.1. Taxonomy (NCBI): domain Eukaryota; kingdom Metazoa; phylum Cnidaria; class Hydrozoa; order Anthoathecata; family Hydridae; genus Hydra; species Hydra vulgaris. The sequence goes on along the minus strand of NC_088928.1, from coordinate 6,471,502 downwards.
TCTAGACTTTTTAATAGACAATTTCCAGACTTTGGCCCCAGAAGAAAGATCAATGCACTAGTCCACCTACTTGATCCCAAATTTAAGGGTCTCCTGATGATTAGGTTTGGCAAAGATAATGCTAGATTACGAGATTTGAAATAATCTTCTATTGGGAAATATGCATTCAATTTAAATGAAACTAAAATGCCATCAACAGAGCTATCACACAAACAAGATTTGTCTCCAAAAGAACAGCTCCTTTTTGAAATAATGGGTAAAGATTCTAACGCAGCTACACTTTACAAATCATCAAAAGAGTCACCATTTGAAGCTGAGCTTGACGCTTATGGGAGACTTGGATTTCCAGCTAATAATTGCATTACTTTGGAATGGTGAAAAATTTATTCAGTCCAGCTTCCAATTTTGCCCAGCGCTGTAAAAAAGATGCTGTGTGTACCAGCATCATCAACTTTTTCAGAAAGTGTGTTTTTACAAGCTGGAAACATTTTTTCGTGTAAAAAAACTTTACTTAAGCCATATAAAATTGAAAAACTTGTGCATGTTAATGTAAACATTCATAAGGTTACCGTAAAAAAATGGCTACTTTAGGAAGAAAATTTGTCATCATCTGATGAGATGGATTGATTTTTGTTTTTTAATAAAAAGTTAATTGGAAAAATAAATCAAATCTTAACTGAATGATAATTTTTTTTAAGCATAATTAAGAAAATTTAAGCAGCCGTGACGCAGTAGTTAGCACTTGTCTCAAATGCTAGAGATCCGTCAACCGTCACTCTGGACAAGTTTTGTAACATCGTTTAGGAAGGAGGCGTGAACTTCTTGTTAAATGCTCTTCCGCGGTGCTCTGTGATAAGACAGTTAGGACTTCTTGGGGCACCTAAAATAAAGAAAATAAAAAAAAATAATAATAATAATGTTTTTTGAGTAAATCTTGTTGAATATCGTACAATATCAAATTTTATCGTACAATATCGAAGTTAATATCGAGTTTATTGAAACTTTTGAAAAATGTTCAATTTCAATATCGAAGTTTGATACTAGGTTGCTTTAATATCGCAATGTCGACGATATCGACTTTTCTAAATATGGCAATAGCTTAGAGTATATATATGCTTCTTTTTTGGATATGTTTTAAACAATACATTGCTATCCCAAAGATAAATCTTCAAATTTGGTATTGAATAAATTCGTTCAGCAAAAATTGATTCTTTATTTATTGGCAGATGTTAGCTTGTATATATATTTATGGAACTATATTGAATTAAATTTTTATTATATGGTTATTAAAAATGAAAAATAAATTTAGATCTTATCTTATCAAATTAATTTTTAATATATTACATTATTTATGTCTTAATTGTTACCAAATGTTGTTAATTAGCATCCATTATACGTTTATTGAACATGAAACTAAATACGATAAATATTAGTAATACTAAATATTACATATTAAGGTGGCTACCCACTATTAAAAGTCTTAAAAAAAAGAAATTTTTTCTTTCTATTTTTTGGAAGTTTTTAACTTTATAAACAATAAAACATAAAACAATGGAAGAAAAATTTATAAGTTTGCCCTAATTTTGTTCTATAAAAAGGGGTAAACATCCAAAAGTTCCTTAGCAACGGTCTTAGTGATAGTTGGAACTTTTTTTCTCCAGAACTAATATGCACTTTTTCTCCATATTTTTACTGTACCTTAACCAAGTTCTTATCTGCACTGTTAAGTTATTCCCGAGCTAAATGACATTGGTCAAAAGTACTAAAATCAGACCATATTTGAATTTGTAGCTTTTATTTTTGAATTTTTTTTTTCCAATGCGTTTTTCTCCATTTAAAGATTTTCTACCTTCTAACAAAGATATCTTTGGTTTTGTTCAATATTTTTCTTTGAAATTTTTTAAATAGATAAAACTTAGTTAGATGAATGTGCTGAGTCAAAAATATATATACTATGGTATCCCATTCAAATTAAAATTTGGGTCAATGGGGCCATTTTTTAGGGATTTATACTAAATTGTAAATTTCAGAGAATTAAATAAAAATATCAGTTTTATTTTTGACTCAGCACACAGTTCATATAAGAAGCAAGGTTTTTGAAAAGTTTCACTTAATTTGGAAAACTCTGCAACTAGTTATCCTTGTTAGAAAATATCTTATTTTGATTTAAATATGCGCATAATTAATGACGTAATATTAAAATTATAAACTTTTTGTATTTTTTTGTCTTATTTGATTCCAATGCAATTGAAATTTTTAAATGTGGGGGGATAAAAGGGCTCATTTAAAGATTTTATTTAAATAGTGGGTAGCCAGCCACCTTAAGCGTTTTAAATAATAATGTAGTGTTTAAAAAATTCTTCAAATTTTTTTTTAATAACTGCCTTTATAACTCTCCTAATGTTGTTTTACCCTGTGAAGTACGTTATACTTACACACTTATTTAAAAAATGGATATAAATGTATATATATATATATATATATATATATATATATATATATATATATATATATATATATATATATATATATATATATACATATATATATATATATATATATATATATATATATATATATATATATATATATATAATATATAAACATATTTAATATAGAGATATATTTTATTTATATCTGTTGTAAAAATTATCATTAGATGAATTCATATTCAAAAAATCAGTTAAATTTTAACTATATTTCATTATCCAATGTAATTAAATCTAAATAGTTTACGGAAATTAAGTCCTCGTCGGAAGTTGCATCGTCATAGTCGTCATCGCTTTCACTACCCTCTTCGCTTTCGCTATACTGATGTTGCGAGGAATTAGTTGGCATTTCTGTCAATAAACTTATTACCTCAGAAGGAAGAGGTAACTTAAGATGGTTCTGAATTCTTCCATTTAAGTTAATACTGGATATGATAGGATCTGAGGTATCTAAGGCTCTATAAAAAATATCTTCTAGATTTTTTTTTCTGCTGGTTTTACGAGCATAAAATTGTCTATCTTGTTTAAAAACTTTATGCCTAGCTTCAGACCCTTCTTCACCAAAATAACCTAATGGTAGCACTGTATTTTCTACAATTTGTCTGCCATGTATTAAAACTTTATGTACAGTTGCAGGCATCGGATACCAAGGATATTTTGACATATAATGTTTTGCCGTATCAAAACAATATTTTTCAAATTTACCCAAATTAATTTGATACTGGGAAGAAATGCATATAAGAATAGTTTTTAATTTTTTATTAATTCTTCATCCACGTTAGTTATTTCGGAAATTTTTTTAGCATTTTTAAATGCTCGGCGTGCAGAATTGCCGTCGTTAGTTCTTCCAAAACACCTACTTTTGGTTTATCCACGTGAAGGTGTAAGCTTTTAAAGAACCGTTGTTGTATTTCTTTTTTTCTACATAAAAGAGTTTTCTTTTACTAGTACCCCGAATTTGTCATTTACATAAATCATATCTGTATGATATGTGGACGATGCATTCAAAAAATCGTATCCAAGCATGCAGTGGACTAATGCCATACTGTAAAGTATTAGGTTTAGGCTTAAATAATTCTGCGGTTTTGAATTCCTGCACTTTAACAAAATCATTGGGAGTAGCTCCACATATAGGACCAGCTTGGTTTGATTTTGTTCCAGTTAATATATTTAAAATTTTGCCATCAATTAGCGTCATAAATAAAGTAAAGCTGATTTGAATTTTTTTATTATTAGAGAAATAAATTGTTATTGGCTCTAGCTTATTTATTTGCCCGTCAATATCTTGTTTTTCTTTTAAAATGTGTTCTGTGGATTACTTTATGTATTCGACTTTTAAAGGTCAAGAAAACCGCACAGATTGAGGAGTGCGATTGTTCCATAAGATGTTATTATCTTCTGAGTTCAAACGAAGTGGTACAACAGTTATCACAGATAAATTTGAATCAGAATGACAACCAGCTGTATCAAATTTTTGTTTATAGGCAGAATGACTGGAACTGCCATCAAAACCATAACTAAATATCATATCGGCTATAATTTCTATATTGTTTTTAAAAAAGTGTGCTGTAAAATGCTCTGGAACCAGACTTAAAAAAAAAAAGTATATTTTGAAAAATATTTTTTCGGAATATATTTAAGCCGTTCATTTGTTCCAGTAAGGGTTGAGCATGAGTAAATTTGTTTTTGTTGTATACTAGTCTTGAAGCGTGTTTTTGACGTAAGTAAAGTGGTTCTAATTTAGATTTGTGGGTACTGCCCCACGCTATATTGGCATACATGAGATATGAATGAATGTATGAATATGAATATAAGTAGATAAGTTTGAGAGTGAATATAAGTTTTGCTATGTATGAATGAGAAGTAGATAAGTTTCAGACTTTTTTGTGACAAAAATGGTCTTGCCTTTTAAAGGAAACCTATGTTCTTTGATATTTTTGTGTTTATGTAGTTTATGTGGGGTTTCCAGGAGATATGTTCATCAATTAGAACTCCTAAAAACTTTGTATTCAGAGCTCTTTTGATGGATATATTTTCTATATTAATTGTTGGTAGGTTCAGGGGTTTTTTTTATTTGTTGATTAGAGTGAAATAGTATATACTTAGTTTTTTCTATATTGAGTGACAGTTTATTTGATTTAAACCATATGTTAACTTTTTTTAGTTCAGCATTTGTTTTTTCATAGAGGTCTTCGATTTTCTTTGACGAGTAAAATAAGTTTGTATCGTCGGCAAACATTATAGGTTTAAAGATATTAGAGGCGTTTGGAAGATCGTTTATATAAATAAGAAACAAAAGAGGAGCAAGAATGGAACCTAAGGGTACATTATATTTTTTTTTTAGTAAATTTGAGTTTCCTTTTCTATCTATAATAACACACTATTGTCTGTTATCAAGGTAGTTTTTAAACCAATTTAAAGCTTGATTTTTTATACCATAGTTTTTCATTTTTGTTAGTAAAATCTCATGGTTGACGGTGTCAAATGCCTTTGACAAATCAATAAAGATCCCTAATGTGAATTTTTTTTTTTTAAATGATCTACTTATCCTATTTGAGAGGTCAAGGATTGCATGCTCAGTTGAGTGTAGCTTTTGAAAACCATATTGACCCTTATTGATAATTTTGTTGGTTTTTAAATATTCATTTAATTTATTATAGATTATTCGTTCTAGGAGTTTTGAGAATACCAAAAGGATAGAGATTGGTCTATAATTGTTTAAAGAATTGTTTTCTCCTGATTTATAAATTGGTATAATTTTAGAGATTTTTGGTTTATCAGGTACAATACCTGTTGAAATTGATGAATTAAATATTTGGTAAATTGGATTACGTATCTCCTCAAAAACATCTGAGACTACTTTGCAAGAGATATCATCGATTCCTGGGGACTTAATTTTAAGTGATTTAATAGCTATTTCAAGCTCATCTTGATTTATTTCATTGAAAATTAAAGAGCAGTGTGGGCCTGTTAAGTAACTTTTAAATGTATTATTTGGGCATGGAATTTTCGATGCAAGATCAGCACCAATGTTGGCAAAGTATTAATTAAATTCATTGGAAATATCTCGCGTGTTGTTTGATTCACTTTCATTAATTATTACTCTAGAAGGCATTTTGTTAACATTAAATTTACTTTTACCAATAATTTCCTTCATAATGTTCCATGTCTTTTTTAGGTCACCATTAAATTTTTGTATTTGATTAGAATAGTATAAAATTTTGTGTCTTTTTTTAATTTTTTCAAATAGGTTTTTGTATTACTCGTAAAGGGAAAGGTTTGCTTCGCTTCTATTTTTTAAGTATTTTACGTTTAGTTTTTGTTTTTGTTTTGAGGATTTTCTTATTTCTTTTGTTATCCATGGACAATTTAAATATTTTGTTTTTATTTCTTTTTCTTGAATTGGAAAACTTTTATTATATTGTAGGATAAATAAATTTATAAAGTTAATGTACGCAGAGTTTGTGTTTCTTTGATCACATTCTTGGCAGACAGTTTGCCAATTTGTTGCCGATAGCAAGTCCTTAAATTTTTGAGTAGACGTTTCAGCGATAATTCTTTTATAACATAAGATTTTTGAATTATCAATTTTTGTGAAATTTTGTGACAGAGAGAAGTATATTGAAAAGTGATCTGAAATATCTGTTTTTATTATTCCTGATTTTGGAGAAGGATCTTGTATTGAGTTTGTTAATATATTGTCAACAGTAGTAATAGATTTGGAAGTTACCCTGGTAAGTTTGTTGATAATTGGGGAAGATATTAAGTTGAAACATGTCGTCAAAGAAATTTTTAGTAATAGCATGCTTGTTGTACATTAAAATATTTATGTTTATATCTCCAATTATGAATAACTTTTTCTGTTCTCTATTTTTTGTAATTATATGTTTAATATAATTTGAAAATTCACAAGTATCACCATCAGGTGGTCTGTAGCACGTAGAAACTAGAAAGTTCTTTGAGGCAGTGTTTATAATTTCCATTGTGAAAACCTCACTATTGCCATCAGAGTTTGAAAGGTCATTTCTTATCTTAGGGTTTAGATCATTCCGTATATAATTCACAATTCCTCCTCCTCTTTTGCAAACTGATCTTTCTTTAAAAAATAATTTATAGTTTGGAATTTGGAGGTCAGAGTTTGTTTCTGCTGCTTCGTCAGAGCACCAAGTCTCTGTAAGGCAGAGCATACTGAAAGCATTTTTGCATTCAAGGAGAAAGTTTTTAATTTGTCTATATTAATAAGTAAACTTCTGATGTTTATGTGTATTACCGTAAAGTTATTTATAGTGGTTTTTAGTTTAAATTTCAAATTTTGTATATCAAAATAAGCAGAATCGGAGTATTTTTCATTTAAAAAGCTAAAGTCGTCATAACGATTATGTGGTAAAAATTTATTAGCAATTTCAAAGATATTTAAACGCAGCGTTTCAAAGTCTTTTGTTTCATAAGCCATAATGATTTTTTAGAAAATAAAAACTTGTTAGAAAATGCGCTCGATTAAAACAGCTTTTTTTTTTTTAAAATCTCTGCAATAAATTTTATCAAATTTAATGATGGCGTACTTACCAGCCTTACGAAGTCATTTAACTTCCTCCCACAGTTTCTTTCGATGCTCTATTGTTTCTTTCGCGTAGTCTTCGTTTATGTACAGGCCAGTCTCGCTTAATTTTTTTGCGTTATTGAGAACTTTAATTTTACATGAATAATTCAGCAGTTTGAAGATTGTTGTTCTTGGCAACTTATCATTTCTTGCATTTCCAATGCGATGGGCTCTTTCAATTTCAATTTCGTCAGATATGTTAAGTTTGTTTTTAATAATTTCTTTTATCAAGTTTCAACAATCATCCCAGCTTTTACCTTCTTTTTCCTTTACGCCATCGATCCTTAAATTGTTTCTGCGTGAGCGGTTCTCTAAGTCCACTGTTTTTTTACTATATAGTTTATATCATACCCTAAATTTATTGTAATTTTTTATTTATATTTTCTTCTTAAAAGTTCAAGCTCTCCTTAATTTCGTAAATTTCTCTTTCAATGATGGCATCTTTTGAATTGCTTTCTTTCGCTTCATATTTAAATTTGTCGAGTCGTTCTGCGAGAATTTTTAAGTTTCCACTTATTATTAATATAAAGTTTTGTTCTTGTTCTTTTAATAATTTGCTTGTTTCTGATAATATAAAAGTTTTTTGTTCTTCAAGCTTTGTTGTTATTAATGTTTTTAACGATGTTTTTAACGTTAGATCCATATTTTTTTTTTTAATCCATATTTTATTTTTTTAATCCTTAGCTCTGTTAATATTTTTTATAAGTCATAGGGCATGTTACTTACCATGTTAATTACCATTTCTATCTATAACCCTTTACAGGCCAAATTATGACAAATTAATGTAAAAAATATTATTTTTTGTTATACTAACAATTTAAGTTCACAAAATAAGTTGTTGAAAAAAAAAATTCAAAATTTTGTAATTTTGGTCAAATTTGGGTTTGATGCCATATGGCATCATTGGTCAATAAAGATAATATCTGAAATCAAAGTTATAAAACATTTTTATTGAAATATATATAAACAGCAAAGGCAAAAAACTTTTTGTTCAAAAAGCATGTTTATTCTAATATATGTAAGCACTAAATACAGTTTTACTCAATTATGGAAGTCAACATAGCAGTTGCGATTGGCTAACAAGCAAAGGAAAACATTACTTTTTGCGCACATCATTCTGCTATAACTCTGACACAGCCTGCATCTTTTTTTATCTTTTTGTGGTTTTGGCCAGTGTCCTATATGATCATACCTAATATCATTATTAGGGATTGGTATGACTGGTTTCTTTCTATTCCTTTGTTGAACTTGCTTGATACCGCTAAGTTTAGCTGGTCTTCCCCTTCCCTGGATTGCTTTTGATTTATTCGCTTGGATAAGAGCATTTGAAATATCTACTGTAAATTCTGCTAATGCTTGGTGTTTGTTGATTGGAAGACCTAATTGCTGATAATGCCGTTTATATAAGATCCAGGCATTCACTTTGGCCACATCTACAAAATGCCAGAACACTTTGATGTACCATCGTCGTGTTTTTACTTCTGTGCGGTACAAGGCAATTAGCATATCTGCTAGATCTACACCTCCCATGCATTTATTGTATTTATAGTGTCTATATAATAATTTTTTTAAACCTAAATATATTTATATAATATAGTAATATATATGTATTGCAATAACTTAAAAAAAATATTAACATTTATTAAATGCTCAATTTAAACAAAAAAACATAACTTTAAATGAAACTAATAATTTCTATTATATATATCATAAATACAACTCCTTTTGGCCAATGACGCCATGTGGCATCATTTACTTTTGAAAATTTATAATACACCAAATAATGATCACTTTTTAACTAAAATGCCCTCAAATAAATCTTTATTATTTATATTGTTAATATCATTTAGTAAAGTATTTTATAAATGTGTTATCTAAATACAAAATGAAAAAACAAAAAATGAGATATTTGAGTTTTTACATCTTTCCTCTACTACAATAATAAAAATTGTGTTTACTTCTTACAAAGTATGTTCTACCATTATGAAAAGTTTTAGCGTGTGTACACTTCGGTGTTGAATAACAAACAAAAGCATTCTCCTTCTTATAGGCTTTAGTAAGCTATAGAAGAACTCCTAAAGTCAATGAAGCCTTATGGCATCACTGGCCCATAAAGGGATAAATAGTAAACAAATTAAAAAACAAGAATGTTTAAAGTACCTAGGAGTCTATGTAGATGAAAACTTATCTTGGCTTTCCCACATAAAATACATTGAATCAAAAATTAAAATAACTATTGGTATAATGTATAGAATTAGTCCATAAATTATTACTCAAAGTCCTAAATTAATATACTTCAGCCTGATTCATAGCTAAATTAATTATGGTAACATTGCGTGAGCAAGCACACAACCCTCTAAACTTAAAATAACATTTAGTGTACAAAAACAAGCTTGCAGAATTATAAACAGAAAAAACAAACTTGAGCACGCAAAGCCATTAATGAGGGAAATGAAGATGATGAATGTATACGAGATAAATATATTTCAACACATGATCTTTATGTATTATCATTTAAAAAATCTCACACCGAAAAACTTTAAAACAAAGTTTAAGATAAATCAAAACAATAACTATTCTCTGAGATCAAACGAGAGACTAACATACACACTACCTCGTAAACTAACTAAATACAAAGAATATAGTATAACATATTGAGGGCCTAAGATATGGAACAGTTTTAAAAATAATCACACCAACACGGTGAAAACAGTAAACTTATTTAAGTTTTATATAAAAAAAGAAATTTTGAAATTAAATGACAGCTTTGAAACTTAACATATACACTGTTGCTTTTTAATATACACTACATATTTTTTAATATCGTTTTTTAACCTAATTTTTTGATACATTTAAAGGAATTTATTCCTCCTATCGTCTTTTTTTCTTTATTTTTTTAAATTTTTTTTTACGGAGTTTAGTCATTTTTTTAAAGATTTTAACGGAGTTTTTTTTTATATTCTACTTTTATTTTAATTTATTATAACTTTATTTACTTGGCACTTGTTGAAGCTCACAAAAGGGCTCTATGAAAAGAATGTGTTGACTCAGGTCATCCATATCTTCTTTGAGCCCCAATCTGTTTATATAAATATATATATTTTCTTTATTTTATGGAATAATTTTTTATACTATTGTATGAACAGCAAAACATATGAAAACAAAAAAAATGCTCATAACACCCACAATTTTTGTTTGTTTGTTTGTTCTTTGTTACATGAAAATTTTTATACAAATATATAAAGTTAAAAAGTTTACAATTAAAGATTATGTTAAAATAATGATAGAAATTAAATAAAATTAAAGAACGCGGATACTCAAAGAAGAGTTATAGGTCTAAAGTTAACCGCTAAATTTTGACACGTCAATAAAAGTTAATGTAAACTCATACAATACAAATTTGTATCATAGATTCTCTGGTCATCTCTAATTCATCTCACAAATTGTTATTAGACTAATAATGTTAACCTTGAGAGATTTATTTTCAAACTTTTTATAACTTATTACAGAAGATGCAAAAAAAGTTTATTTTGTTTTAAAAGACAGATAAAGTCTTCCTCGCATCAACATATTAAAAGAAGTTTCGAGCTTTCCTTCATAAATGTCTTCAAAAATTAAAGTCTCATTCGTTTAAAACATAAATTGTTTTTTTGTTATTCCTGTTTATAACTCGAATTTTTTTACGCCAGTTTAACAAAGTTCTGAAACAACTTTTTTGGCATGATTGTTGGTTTGAAATTTTCTCTTATCTTTTCTGTTGTTGTTGTTTTTTTATTTACCATAATTACAAACCATAAAAGATGTTAACATGAGTTACAATTACTTCTAATGTTAAAAAAAATTGTTACTAAAAGCAAATATCTGTTGCTTGTAAAGCAAATTTGGTACCGAATTTAAAATATTTATATCATATAGTACTTTGCTGATCTATTGTAGAGTTGATTGTGTCTTGGATAACAGTTTGAAACATATTCATGCCTTATTTTAAGATGACAACCACGTGAAAAGGAGCTGATAAATTTTCGTTGATAGATGTTATTATTTATATCAAATCGTTGTATTAGTTTGAAAATTTGGATAAAATTGCATCGTAGGCGCCGAAACTCAAGTGATGGTAGATTTAGTCTTTTTAGTCGTTCAAAATATTACAGATTTCTCAAGCTTTAACCTCTTTTTGTTGCTTTACGTTGAACAGATTTCACCAAAACTACGTCAGTTTTTAAATACGGGGCCCAAACATACACTGCATAGTCAAGATGGTTTATACCCTTATTTTTAGTCAAAAATCAAAAAAAAAAATTTGGCTTTTTGTTATGCAAAATTTTACAATAAATTCAAATATATTAATGGAATTTTTAAAAATATTGAATTTGTTGACTAAAATTCATTTTTATGCAACCCTATAAAAATCATGCTCTTAACAACACCATGGCAACAACTTCTTAATATTGAAATAAACTTCACTACAAGCTTGAAAACTTGCATTATAATTGTTGAAGCTGAAAAAGTAAGACAATACTCATTTAAAATCCATACGTTAAAATAACATTTTTTGCCACTTTAAATTAGAGTTATTTAATTTGCAGTCTTTACATTTGACAAGTTATTCTCATTTGTTTGTTGCTATTATTGTTATATATTCCAAATAAAAATAAATCAAGGGTGTTTAATTTTAGCGGAAATTAATTAAAGTATGCCTAGATCAACGTTTTTTTAAAACATAAAAGAAAGTTCTGTGGTAACCAAAATACTGCAAACTTTCCAAAAAAATAGTTTTTTTAATTAATAATGCTACAAAAATGGACAATCAAAGGATAACATTTATGAATAAAAAGTGAACTGAGAAAAGAAGCTGAGAAAAACAAAGTGAAACTATACCAGCCTATGCAGCTGGGGCTTATAAATTGTTTTAATGCATTTTTTTCTTTGATTTTTAGTTTCTTTTTTTAGATTTTTTTACTTTTATATTTTAAGTATCTTTTGGTATGATATTCCAAATGATTTCAAATTTTCAGGGTATAATTGTAGTGGTATTGCGAAGGAATTGAAGCAGAACTAAGGCAAAATTTTTAAAGATGTAGATTTAATAGCTTTTTTGCATACGCCCCTATTGAATTTTTGTCTTTTTTTACAATTTTTGTAATAGTTTTTTGAAACAAGCAGGAAACTTCTGAATCTGCTTCAACTCCGGTGTAACTACCTAATAATGATAGCCTGAAAATATTAGATTCAAAAAGCATATATTTCATGTTCTTTTTTACCTACTAAAAAAAAATTAATCCATTGTAATAGTTTGCCGTTTAATCCAAATGATTTTAATTTTAACATAAGCCTATTTAGAGGTAGGTGAGGTGTTGCAAACTCGAGGGAGATTACATCTATAAACTGATGCGATGCTTGAAAAGATGAAATAATATCTCTATTAGATTGGTTATGCAAGATTTATGATGAAGGAAGCCATGTTGATTTGCAGAGAGCAGCTTGTTATCTTTGATGTGCTTCAAGATTTTATTCTCTACAACTTTTCCAAAGATTTTGCACGCAACCGAGGTTATTGAAACAGGTCGATAGTTTTCAGGAAGTCTCCCTTTTTTTTATAGACCGAACTAATATTTGCTAATTTCCAGAGAGTTAGTACTATTCCAGAAATAAAAGATTCATAGAAGATTTTTGTAAGCGGAATTGCGAAGCTTTTGGCACATGTCTTAAGTATTAAAGGGTGCAAGTCGTCAGGTCCGAAAGGTTTGTAAGGGTTTAGATTGGTAAGTTCATTAATAATGTCTGCAATAGAGAAATCCAAGTTGTTATTATAATTGCATTTAGATTGCTTTTATTTAACAATGGAAAAAGCTTTCAAGAGTAAACATAGATTTGAATTAAGAGTTCAGAAGTTCAACTATATCAGGAAGAGTTTCAGTAATTTTATCTTTAATTTTTATCATTAAACGAATTTTATCTTTAATTTTTAGTTGGTTGGTAATGTATTTGTAGACGAGTTCCGGGTTGTTCTGAGATTTTAATATTATTTCTTTTTCATCTTATTATTTTGCTTTAAATATTTTAGCTTTAACAGAACAATTAAGACGATTGTAGTTTGTTTACAATCGTCTTTATTCTTCCATTTGGTTGAACAGTTGATATGCCAGCCAATTTTTTTGCTCGGATTAAGCTTTTAATATGTGGAGTAACCCAAGGAACTTACTTTTATTTTTGTTTTTTAATCTTGGGGATAAAAAATTCGCTAGCAGTACGATAATAAGAAATTAATATATTGAACATTTAATTAGCATTTTTGTGTAAAAATAAAATATCCCAATCAATTGATGCAATAAAGTTTGATATCAAATTATACGCACCTTTGTTGTAATTAACAATTGAAATTCGTTTTTCGGTAGCGGTCTATAACTAAGATTCTCCCAGTAATACTACTTAGTGTTATTACCTAGTATTGCATTAGGAGACAAATTTAAAATAGAATTATTGTTGTAGGTAAATAATATGTCCAACATATTTTTTGGGGAACCATAAGTTGTCTGGAAAGTAGGGAATGTGATGTGTTGTGTAAAGAGGCTGTTTAGGTAAACGTTCAAAATTCATACTCATTAGAATTATTTGTATTCAACGATTTAATACCATTATTAGACCACTTCATATTCGGGATATAAAAATTACCAACAATCAAACAGTCATTGTAGGGCTTCTTTATTTAGCTATGAGCTAATTTGAAAGATTCAGCGACATAGTTTATTAGATTATCATCATTTGGTCTATATATACACCCAATAAGTAGGTGTCTATTATTAACTTTTACTGATGCCCAAACCTGTTCAAGTGGGTTTGTATAGAACTGAATAACTTCGTCAGAGTTAAATAAGTCAGTAATGTAGATAGTTACATCGCCACTTCGACGTCCGTCACAGCAATCTTTGCAATATAAATTATAGCCATCAATGTTAGGAAGTGAGTCATTTCGAAACCACGTTTCGGAGACAACAATAAAATGATAGTCAAACGTTCTAGCTATTGCAATTAAATTGTTCATTTTATTATCAAGGGATGTTGAATTAGTGTAGCAACAATTAACGTTGTAGTTTGTTCTCAGGTTATGTACGTCTTTACACTTGTATTTTGTTTTCGTTGGTAGGAGAGTAAAGAGAGGGTAGTGATTCTTAGGCAGTGGTTTGAAGATTTTTGAGCTTAACAAACTCCGCTGCTTCGTATACCGTATCTAAAAGGCGATACTTTTAGATTTATATTACTATTTAATTCAATACGTTTCATTCTTAATTGATAGTTTAGATATCGCTCAATTTTTTAATTTTTTCGCTGATGTAAGTTATGGGTTTCTTTCAGAAACATCTGATAGTTCGACGATATTTGGTCCTGGTTTAGAGGGCATAGCCGTAATACGTTTAACAAACTTTTGTTTTGCATCAAATGCGATGGTAGTTAATATGTTCTGAACCGTTTCAGTATCGTCGTTTCCGTATAGTTCCGTAACCGTTTCCCTATCGTATTAATTGAAATAAGATAACAATTATAAATTATATGATATATTATAAATAGAGGTTTCTAGCAAAATCATTTTACGAAAAGTCTTCTTTAAGCACATTTTATAATAAAATCTAAAGATTTAAAATGTTTTTTAATTAAGGGAGTAATTAAATAATTTATACGTTCTGGCTGCGTATCGCGAATATATATAATATATATTCGCGATACGCTGATATATATAAAATAAGTGGAAATGTAAATCTTATGTAAGTCTTATTTAACTCAACCTAAAGTACAGAAATCAAAATATTGAATTTTATATACAGAGACGTTTTTTTCAAAACATTCACTACATAATAATTTTTGGTAATTTCAGTGGAAAACAAAAAAACATGTTTCAGTTTGCTCATGTTTTAAATTTTATTTATCGCTTCCAAAAAATCTTTAGATTTTTTGGAGGCGATAAATAAAATTTTATAAGTGAAACAAAAGTTCGTCGTCCAAATGTTTTTTTTAAAGATTTTTAAGTTTCGTTAATTTATGAAAATTCTGATTAATAATATTATGAACATAAGTAATGTTCATATTATATGTGCATTATCAATCAAAATGCATGGATTCAACCAGTTTAATTTGATATAAAAGTTCGAATTTGGTTTTATTTAAATGCGGTTTTAAAGTCTTGGAGCACTTTAATAGCTTAAAAAACAAAAATTGGAGTTTTCTTAGCACAATAGCATTATTGCTTGAATAATCTATATATTATCTATGTACCTATATATATATATATATATATATATATATATATATATATATATATATATATATATATATATATATATATATATATATATATATATATATATATATATATATATATAAATATGTATAATTTAAAATTTATTTATACATGCGATAGTTCATTTAAATCAACAATTTGATTTTTCCATTATCACTTTTCTTTTTAACATTTTTCTGAACAATTAATATATATTACAAATTAAAGCGCACAACCATATGTATTTGGATATTTATATATATGTACGCTCATGCTATCCTGAAATAACGATGTTTCAAAAATTATTTTAATGATTGGAGGTAATCAATAAACAAAAATCAAAGATATATGTCTTTCTCCCCCATATCTCAAACAAAAAATAAACTCAAATAAATATAGGGGAAGATGTGTCTTGGGAAAGGTTTACCTTAGGACAAACTGCATTGTTAAGATTTTTTACATGGATAGACTAAATTAACTTTACTTTGGAAATTGAACAATATAAGCTAAATCTTTCATTGGTAAGTAAACTTTGATGTTTTATTATTGTATTTTTTCTATTTTTGTTTCTTTAATCTATTATAAAAGTTATAACATTTTGTTAAATATTAAAATGTGCCTAACAAAATTTCAATATGTTTGATTAGTCGTTTGATATGTTTATATATAATAAATGTATATAATATAGTAAATGCTTTGAAAACGTCACTGTATATTAAATTCAATATTCTGATTTCTGTACTTTAGTTTGAATTAGATAATAATTACATAAATTTCCACTTGTTTCACTTCGTCCCAAGCATTTTTATTTACTCTGTTACTTAGTTCGAAGGTACAACGCTTTAAATCTGGGACACGCTGCCAGAACGAATAAATTATTTAATTAGTTATTTTATTAAAAAACATATTTTAAATTTTAAGATGACTTGTTGTCTAAATGCTGGACTACTGTAATATATATAAGAAAATAATAAAATCCTCGTAGAATTGAAATTTAATATCAAAATAAATTAAGTATTCCAAGGTACGACACCTTCCCATTTAAAATTTAAAAAATTGTTATGAGCTAGAAATGAACGATTTTTGCTAAATTTTTTTTCTTATTTCTTATATTCAGAAGCATTATCTAGCATGATACAAATTTTCTTATTTTTTTTTCCCTATTTTTTTCCCTTTTGCACCTTTTTTCTTTTTTTTTGGCTTAAAGGGTCCAAGTTGTTGTCGAACCATTATTCCTCTCCACCAGGCTTGAATTTTTGAACATGCTATTTTTTCTTTTAATTCAAGTTTTTCCTTCTCTAGCTGTGCTTCTTTTTCAAGACGATCTTCCTCTATAACTTTACTATATTCAAAAAATGTTTCCGTTAGTTCCTGCAATCGAGTTAGGTCGCCTAATTTTGTTTGTTTTAAGTTATCGAGTTCAATTTGTTTATTTTCAACGTCAGTATCGTATTTGTTCATCCAGTATTCAACTTTTTCTTCTAGCAAAGTGTGCTGCAAACGCAAGAAAGTCTCGATTTCCACATTGCAGCGTGCTTCATCTAAAATAATTTTAAATATAGTATTAGTTTATTTAATTATAAGTCAAGAAACTTAAGTTCCTTGACTTATAATTAAATAAACTAATTAAAATATCTTGGCGAAATTCCGCCAAGATTTTAACTTGTTATGTATGCGGTTATATTCAGGTCACACCAATATTTTTTAATTAAGAATACTAGTCTGTTAAATTAAAAAAAAATATTGTTGTATGTGAAAAGTAACTTTTTATAGTAACTGTTTTATAAAAACATTGAAATTTAAATTATTAAACTTTAGCACATATGGTTTTGATTTTCAAGAAAGTGATAACTCTTGTTATGTAGCCATTGTAGCCATTATTTGCATAATTTTTTGCAAGATGTATTCTTGGTCTTGGAAAATATCACTTTGCTCAACAGAAGGCCTTGTGCTTGATATTATAAGGCCTTGACTTGCTATTTATGGTCTTGTTTACAACATTATAATAATATAGCATAAATTAGCATATATAAAGTAAATATTAAAATGATAAAACTTGTACTATGCATCCTCACGTGGTTATTTTTTCCTTCCATTTCCGGTTACCGTAAAACGAATAAGTGAAAACTGACCTTAAAAGCTACTTATAGTATACTCATAATTCCATTCACAATTTCATAATTCCATAAAAAATGTTTATCGCATGTTTTAGTTTTCTATTGAGTAAAAAAATTTTTTTCACAAAATTGTTTTTCATTAAGTTAGCATTAAACTTTTTTTACCGAAAATTGCAAAGAGTACGCCTAAAACTAGAATTTATATTAAGTCTAAATTTTGATCAGTCGCTGCGCAGTGGTTAGAGCGCTATCATTGGCTAGGAAAATGGGGATGAACTTCCTAGTTAAATGCATTTTTGTGTTGCTCTTTGACAAGACAGTTAGGTCTTCTGGGAACACTTTAAACAAAATTTAAAAAAAAAAAAAATGTACCTTCGACTTGTCGGTTAAGAGTTGCCAATTCATTTCTAAGATCTTGTTCAGCAATTTTAGACTTTTTTTGAAAACATGCTAATCGGACCTCAGCATCTTTTTTCAAATACCGAACTTCCATGTTTGTTTTTGCTTTTATTTCTTGTAATTTATCTTTTAAATTAGCAATTGTTTCGCTTTTGTTTTCTAAGTCAATTTCTTGCTCTTTTTTGGTATCTATAACAGCTTTTTGAAGTTGTTTAAGTCGCTTTCTACTCTCCTCTTCTTTTAAAATTATATCTTGAATTTTTTTCTTACTCTCTTTTTCTTTTTCCACAACTTCAACAAGTGAGTTGAAAGTGTGCTGAGATTTCACTTCTAGCAATGTGGATTCCAAAACGTTGAGCACAAAATGCAGATCTTTATGTATTTTTTGGCCAGAATCTTCATGGGATTTGTTTATTCGCATAAATTTATTGATTTCTAGCGTGTTTTTATGGATTTTTTTTGTAAGTTCATTTTCTAAATATTCGTCTTGGGATTTTTCTGGAGATATTAATTCAACATATTGCGCTTCAAGTAGTTTACGTAGTTCTAAAAGTCGCGTTAATGTATCTACTTTTTCTTGGTTTATTTCGGGTTTGCCTGCTATTACGCTATTAAGAACAAATAGCTGATCAACACAATCTTCTAATGCAGAAGCAACGTGAATAGCTTCTAACGGAGTAAGCTTGTTTTCCATTTTTATAACCAGGATTTCATAATCGGAGTCCAAAAACAGACAGAATGCCAGTAGATAAAGTTCAATGGTAATAAAATGAATTTCGTTCAAAAATTAAACCGTATTAACAAATAATATATTGTTCTAAATCATCATAGAAATAATCTTTTATTTTAACGTTATTAGTGAAAATATTCAGTTGTTAAAATATTTTGTTTTGTTTTGATTATTTACTTTGAAAAGCATTTGCTTTTTGAAGTTGTTATAGTGCAACAGCAACGAATTTTTTGTTTGTTGAACTCCACCGCAGAGGTTCAAACTAAATAGTAATAAATCTTAACAAGTAACTTAACGCATAACTGTCAAATTTCTTGAGTTTTTAAACAAATTATTTGAGAAGTGAAATTTCGAAAGATGCTAATTCCAAGTAAGTTGATTTGAGAAATTGACGAAAAACTGGAATACTTATAGGCGCACAACAACAGAAGTTAATATTTTCTTTATCTATTATTTGGACCAAGAGTCTTAATTAAATCTAATATTTTAAAATAGAATAATTTCAAAATTTCTGTTTTTGCGAATTAAGCACCTTTTAGCTAATAATATTTTGAAGATAAAGCCAAAAGTGTACTTAGGCGCGTATACAGCCACGAAGGGAGTAATAAAACTAATGCTTTAACCCCCGTACCAGACGTTTGAAATTTTTCTGAAAAAAAATCTAAATAACAAAAATAGTTTTTTTTTTTTTTTGTAAGCTGTATTTTTTTTTTGTTTTTTTGTTTTTAATTTATTTTGCTGTTCATATAAAGATAAAATAATAAAATTACAATGTAAATTTTACGTTAAACGAAGCATATATATAAAATCAGGCAGGGGCTCAAAGTAGATAACGATGACTGGTGTCATCACAATCCTTTTATGGAGCCCCTTTAACAATATCATGTAGTTATTTTCACAATTTGTAACTTCTCATATTAAGACAACCACAGTTTAATGTTGCACGTTAACGTACAATCAATAACGAAAAAAATTCAACTTGGTAATAATATGATAACTCAGGAGACTCCACAACGCTCCCAACTGTCTTGAAAGTAAATTTCCTCCTGAAAAACCCTCCTTTCTGTTTTTCTCAGACAACTACAGATATGGTTAGCTCACTGGTCTGTTCATTTGAAATGAAATGATGCTAGGTAATAATCCGATTAGTTGAAATTTAGTTGAGTTAAAAGTTACTAATAAGAAAGAGGGAGTTTTTCAACTTTTTTTGTATATGCGGAAGGGAGATAAATTACTCTTCAAAATTCGGGAGACTTTCGTGGAGTTGGAAAGACTTGACTAATCTGCTGTTGTAGAAGGTTTTGAGAAGTAAAAGTTAAGCTCAAGTTTACTTTAGGATGGCCACTTACGTTCGAGCTTGCGTTGTACAAAAGACACTCGGTTTGCGTTACGCTCGCTCGTCATCATTAAAGAGTTGGCTTTATTTATGCTAGTTATATTATATAGCACATAATAAGTTATGTTATGTTGTCATGTCAAGGTGACATAAAATTGTTTGGTTAGAATACATTCAATTTTAATTTAATGTCGAACTATTAAGTTATATCAATAATTTACATAAAGAATGTTTATTGTAAATTAAAAATTTTCAATGTAAACGTCAGCATTATTTTTCTGTTTTACCTCGCTTAAAACTTGCTTTTAATGGCAGCTTTTATACCTCGCTTAATACTTGCTTTCAATGACATCTTTTTCTTGTGAAACTGTTTACTTTGCTTGCTAGTTACAGCATCAAGATAAAATGAAATTAAACAAAAATAGTAGTGCAGAAATTAGGCTTTAAGAACATGGTATTTATCTTCATGTAGTTTTTAGAATTGTTCTTTCTCGAAAAAGTTAGAAACCGTTGCCAAAAATAAAATTAATAAGAATATTAGTTTACTAGATTTACTATACACTAGATACCGCTATTAAACCAATTACAAAACAACCATATTAATCATTGTTGTTTTTACTTGGACTATAAATAATCTTCAATGTCATGCTAAAATAAGTCAAGTCCTTGGTATGATTTTTTTAATTGTTTAAAACTGTTGTTCTTCTGGAAATACGATTTGAAACTCTTCAAGTTATTGACGAAGTGACAAATTATGATAACGTAAATAGCATAAAAAAAAAATAAAATAAAACTCTAAGCAAATTAGAAGAAAAAAAAAAAAAGTTTATATTATAATCAGGGCCGTCCCAAAATGATCTTTCATGGGTGGGGGGAGGGGGTGTTGTATATATTTTTTGCCAACTTGCAGTACAAAAAAAAAAAAAGGTCCTCAATATTTGCAATTTGCCAACTATAGTTCCAAACTTGCTAAATGTGCCAACTCAAATGCTTATATGACAACTTTTTTTGGGGGGGTGGTGGGGGGGGGGTGTTAGAGGACAACTTTTTTGGGGGGTGGGGCGGTGGGGGGGACACCCCCTATTCGGGACGGCCCTGATTATAATGAACAGTTTGTTTACTTAAAGATGGGTTAGATGGGTTTTCCCATTTAATATGGAGTGCTTCTTTAATTTTCAATTTGTTTTTGTTATGAGCAGTATCCAAAATTTTAAAACAATTATAGTTACTTAGATTTTTACAATTAACAGATGAAATTAAATGCTTGCAAGCATTTGGTTGTTTGCCACTTGTAAGATGCTTATGAATCCTTGCTGTTAAGTGTCTGGAGGTTTCTCCAATATAACTGGCATTACATCCAGCACAAGAAATTTCGTAAACAACATTGGATTTGAGCAGCTTAGGAAGTGGATCTTTTACACATAAACTGTTTGTAATTTGTTGGTACTGAAAATTAAATTAATTATAACATCTTTACAATATTTTTTAATGACTTTATTAACTTTAGATTTAGTAAAATTTGAGTAAAATCCTATAAATGGAAGGTTATAGTATCTTATATTATTGTTATCTATACTATTTATCACAGATGGATTTGACTTTTTATCAACAAATAATTTAATTTCAGTGTCAATTATTTTAGGTGGATATTGGTTATTATATTATAAACTTTATTATAAACATTATTAGATAGGTTATTATAAACATTAGATAGTTATTATAAAGATATTAGATAGTTATTAGAATTTATATTATAGATAATATAGAATTCTATAATAGACAGATATTAGAAAGTTATTAGAGAAGGTTATTATAAACATTAGATAGGTTATTATAAACATTAGATAGATTTTTTATGTCCTTATCAAATCCTAGCCATACGTTGTTGATTTTATACGTTCTATCAATTATGCAACGTATAAGACTAATTTTATAACAATAGGGAACAAAACTGGAGAATTTTTGTAAAAGACCAGTATATGTTTTTTTGTGATAAACTGATGTGAAAAGCAAAACAGACTTATTGATAAGAACATCTGAAAATGCAATTTGATTATCTTGATCTTTTTCCATAGTAAATTTTAAGTTTTTATGTTGTTTATTAAGATGTGTAAAAAATTCCTGAGCTTCAAACTCTGAATTAAAAATAGCGATAATATCATCCACCTAACGTTTATAGAAAATTGTTAATGAGAAAGAGCAATTGCTAACCCATTTTTGTTCGTGAAACCCAATAAAAATATTAGCTAAAAATGGCGCTAGAGGAGAACCCATGGCAACGCTATCTAATTGATCGTAATATTTCCCATTAAATAAGAAATGAGAACATGAAATTGAGATTTGAAGTAATTTTTTGAACTGAGCTTTAGAAAAATACTTTAAACACATTTCATATTTAAAGTATAAATCAGTAGATATATTTACAGTTTCATTAAGTGAAATATTAGTAAATAAGCTTTCAACATCCCAGTGGGCACGGTACGTTTTTAAAACGTTTTTAAAACGTTTTTTAGACGTTTTTATAAGATTTAAACCTAATAAAAACGTCCAAAGAACGTTTTAAAAACGTACTGTGCCCACTGGGATCATAGGAAACTATATATTTGTTAGTTATATCAACTTGTTTTAATTCCTCAACAAAAGAAAAAGAGTCTTAGTGGAATAAAATTTAGGTATATAAGGAGACAATAAATCAGAAAGATATTTGGAAAGTTTATAATTATATGTCCTGATTGTTGAAATAATTAGTCTAAAAGGTGGTAGAGAAGAATCTTTACTGAGTTTGTGCATCTTAGGTAAAGCGTAAATTCTTTCTGTTTGTGAACCAAAAAGATAAATTTTATAGTAAACGTCATTTTCAAAACATTTATGTTTTCTAAGTTTCCTAAGATACCCTTGCAAAGATTGTTCTCTTTTAATTGTTAGATCGTCTTTTAACTCCTTAAATTTAGTTTTATCACCTATTATGTTAGTTAAAGATATATATATATATATATATATATATATATATATATATATATATATATATATATATATATATATATGTATATATATATATATATATATATATATATATATATATATATATATATATATATATATATATATATATATATATATATTTGTGCGGCTGTGGTACAGTGGTAAGAGCGCTTTCTTAACAAACAGGAGATCCGGGTTTGAAACGAGCATTGGACATATATATATATATATATATATATATATATATATATATATATATATATATATATATATATATATATAAGGTCTTATTGTTAAAAATAAAATATTGTATTGTTATAAATAAGGTCTTATTGTTTTTTAAATTCAGTAAAAAAACCATTAGTTGGTACTTTTATAGAGTGGTTTTTAAAGAAAATAGTTGACTAACCTTAAAAAACCCTTATGAGGACCATTAATAAACAGTTAAGGTGAATTTCTATTAAACCTAAATTTTACGCCAACTTTAAAAGTATAGAAAAAATAATCACATGAACACGTAATTTTTCTGTCAAAAATTAAAATGCTCCTGTAATTGTTTTTCTTTTTTTATTTCCATTCCCGTAAAAAAACGGATCAGCGGAAACTCATCCTTAAATACCTTGGGGTTGTCCATAAATTACGTCACGCTCTAGGAAGAGGGTGGTAGGCGTTAGTGGTTTTGTGAGGACTGATAGGGGATACTTGTTACTTAAGTGTTACGAGGTTGTAACGAGGTGAGGGAGGGGGTTAAAAAAGTTGAAAATTGGGTGACGTAATTTATGAACGCCCCCTTACAATGCAGATGTTTAGTAAACAACAAGTAAATGTTGTTTATTTGTCTTATAGTGTATAGTGTGGCGCCTTTTAAAGCGATTATCAGAAAAAAAGTGTGATTATGCGTCAGACATTAATCGGGATATAAACAAAAAAAAGCATGCAATAAGTGAAAACCCATGCAAACCCAGTTTACACGCAATTTTTATTTTTATTTGAGTTAGAAAAATGATTGTTGAAAAAAATACTTATTAAATAAAAAAATAAAAAATAAAACACAATTACATTTTAATGGAAAATAATAATAAATATGCTACATAAAAGCAGTGACGTTTTCAAGATATTTTCTTTATGTTTTAGTTTTGCTACTTTTGGGCGTTGTACAAACACACAACTTTTACAAAGCTTTGATTTTAGTGAGAGCGGAAATTTTACATGGTCATAACTTTTGAACTTTAAAATGAAACTTAAAACCTGTCAACAAAATTAAGGTGTTAAACCACAAAAAAGACACAATTTTTTTGAAAAATTAAAAAAAAACTGATAAAAAAGTACAGAAATTTCATTAAATGAAAAATAAATTACTTGGCAAAGTAAAAAAAAAAAAGAAAAAGAAATTACTTGGCGAAGAAGATAAAACAAACATAGAAAAGCATAAACTACGCCACGCTATAAGAGGGAAGGGGTTGTTGGAGGTTTTGTGACGACTCATGCAAAACTTGCTACTTATGTGTTACGATTTTGTGACGAGGGAGGGGGGAGGGAGGTCAAAAATGGTCAAAATTGCGTGACGTAATTTATGGACAACCCGAATCAGCTTGCAATTTTTCTTTCGCTAATTTTTTATTTATTTTTTGCAAATTTTTATACAATAAACAATAGATGTGTTTGAGGTTGCTAGTGCGTTACTAAAATAACACAATTGTTAATGTAGATTTTTATCACATTTTTAAAAACAAAACTCTGCGCTATACATTAAAAGAAAAAGAATAAAACTTTGAATAAGATAAGTTAAAAACTATATTCTCACATTTGGTCCAAAAAAAGGCCCAAATTTTAATTGTTTTCTACCACCTTAAATTTAGTATAGTCTGCTAAAAATAATATTTTATTGACGCATAGTTCTGACTTTTCCAGGTAGAGAGAGTAATCTTTTTTGGTTACTTTTGTTCCCAGACTCTAACCACCGCAATTTGTGGTGTTTAGAGCCTGGATACAAAAGTTAAGCTACATTAAGTGTGGGGTATAAAACACATAAATATAAAGAGGTGTGAGTTTTTATATACACTACCGGCAATTAGTTTGAGACCAGCGGTTAAAAACGGTATTTACATTTCAAAAATAAATATATTTGATTATCATATTTAAATTCCTTTATTTTTGGATCAAAAATAAATAGAGCACAATAAAGTGGATAGAATAGGATATCGGCATTTTTGCACCCAAAAATTTGCTTATGTACAAAAGTATACAAAAGTGTGCTGAGTTCTTCCAGCATAAAAGACAATACAAATATTATTTTTAACTGTTACTTAATTTTGATTAATGACTTGTAATTGATACTGAAAATATAATTGTTCTCGTTGGTAGCTTCTTGTAGATTTACTTTATGCAGATCCAATATAGTATATAATGACTTGCAAATGAATATACAAATATTGTATTATTTGAACTGTTTATTTTTTTTTAGTTTCTATTTTGTCGTACTAAAATGGCTCCAGTTCGAGAATTAAGCTTTGAACAGAGAGTTCGCATTGTTTTACTTGATGAAGAAGGTGTTTCAGAAAGAAAAGTTGTCGAAAGAATGAAAATATCAAAGACTGGAGTTCACAATACAATCAAGCGTTTCAAGGAAACTGGTCAATATTGTTACTTACCACAACCTGGACAGCCTAGAAAGATAGATGAACATGGTGATTGTCGTATTACAAGATTATCTATGTCAAACAGAAAATTAACAGCTCCACAAATAACGAGAGAATACAATGAAACTGCTGAAAAACTTGTTTGTGTCTGGACAATAAGAAACCGTTTGATGAAAGCTGGACTTAGAGGGCGTGTGGCTGCCGAAAAACCGTTGCTAAGGAAAGCAAACAAGGCGAAACGACTACAATGGGCTCGCAAACATGCCAACTGGACAATAAGTCAATGCAAAACAGTAGTATGAAGCGATGAGTCCAAGTATGAATTATTTGGCAACAAGAGAAAAATATTTGTACGCCGGCACCAGAATGAACGTTACATTCCGCAGTGCATTGTGCCTACTGTTAAACATGGAGGAGGTTCAATAATGGTATGGGGTTGTTTTGCAGGTCACAAAATAGGAGATTTGATAAGAGTTCGTGGAATTATGAAAAAGGAGCAATACAGAGAAATTTTGGAGAATCATGCCGTTCCATCTGCTTATCAAATGGTGGTTCGACGCCAGCCAGTTTTTATGCAAGATAATGACCCAAAGCACAAATCTAAACTTTGTACAAATTATCTGAATCAACTAGTACGAGAAAAAAACCCTTACTATAATGGTCTGGCCTGCGCAGTCACCAGACCTCAATCCCATTGAGCTTCTTTGGGATGAAATAGACCGGTATGTGAAGAAACTCCAAATAAAATCTGAGGAACATTTATGGGAGTTACTGCAAAAGGCTTGGAAAGCTGTAACCATGGAAACTTTAAACAAATTAATCTTTCGTATGCCAAGAATATGTAAAGCAGTTATGAAGAAACGTGGTGGTTATACTGATGAACGCAAAGTTTGAAACTTGTGCAAAATAATAAAGACCTTATAATTTAACCTTATAATGTTTGTTAAGTTTTCAATTTGTTTAGAAATATTTGTGAAGAAAACTAAACAAAAGTATATTTCATGAACTAATTTGTAGTTTCTTTATTCACTGAGATCGAAAAAAACATAAACGAAAATATAACTGATAGATTTAATTGATTTTTATTAGAATTACTGTTTTCTCATCACTCAATGGTCTCAAATTAATTGCCGGTAGTGTATGTTAAAGGTAGGAAAAGAGAGAGAAAATGAAATAAAGCATATTTGAGTGAGTAGCAATTAGAATGTAATGGTATTTTGCTTCTATGTTAAGTGAAGCTTTTGTTAGTTTAATATAAGTACTCATTTTAATTTTAAGTTCATATTTAAAGTAGGCTCTGTCTGGAATGGAAAGTGAATTAATAATTATAGAATTTTTACATTTAGGAGATAATAAAAAATATTTATTAACATGGGAGGTTTTATCAACGTTGAAATGTTCCAAAATCCTTGTTACATTGTGTCAGATGGTTTTTTGTTGCATTTTGTCAGATGGCTTCACTTAGCGTTACAACTAGTACATTCAAATTTATGTACAAAAGATTTCAGCTTATTAGGTGAAGGTTCTTTCAATGAGAACATGCTACCAATTTTGAAAGGTATTAAGCTAATATAACTTTGATTTTTTTTTCTGTACAATATTTTTTGATATACTTGTTTAACTGAAATTAAATCGGAAGTAATGAATATCACGTGGTTTTAAAGAATGTATTTTTTTTAAAATAAGAGATAAAGTTGTTTAGTGAAGATTTTCAAGTTTTTTTAACTAAGTTGTGAGAGAAAGAATTGTTTTGAAGAGTTTGTTTAACTTTTTAAACATCTAGAAAGAAACAAATGCAATTGCTACTAATTTTGAACACCTTATTAAATAGAGCTTTAATGAGTCCCATTTTATAATTAATACTGGTGAAGCTATGAAATTTAGTTAATAGATTGTAGTTTTTTTTTATAAAAGGTTTATGCCCCCAGTTTATCATTTCATAAACTAATTAAAACATTAAGGAAATTTTTTGTGACCTTAAAGTTAGGATATTGATTATTAATAGCTGCTTTTTTAATTATTCATCTTTTTTTTTTTTTTCTTGTTAAATCCTGTGTTAAATCCTGACTTAATCCTGTGTTAAATCCTGACGGTTTTAACACTGAGCACAGCGGAACAGCAATTAATCCGAAAGTTCACGCCTCAATCCTTAAAAATGTCTCATAAATGGCCAGACCGACTTCGAACCACGGACCTTCAGTTCTGAAGCCAGAACTCTAACTCTATTCAAGCTCTGTGCATCTTCATTATTCTTAAAGGTACAAAAGATGTCATCTACATATCTTCCGCATAAAACTAGTTTTTTGCAATTATCATTTTGTAGTCATGTGCTTTTATGATGACTTAAAAATAAGTTAACTTAAGTAAAAACTAGCGGAGACCCTATTATATACTTTTATTAGTATTTAATAATCCATCAACTGGGTCAAAAATTTCATTTCTAAATAAAAAAAGTCTTTGTTTAGTAAAGAATTCGTATAGTTTTTGAAAATCAGTTTTGGAAACTTAAATATTGGGAGTTTTTTTTTGCAATAAAATTGACAGCAATCGAGATTACTTCTTCTAAACGAATGTTTGTAAAAAAGCTTTTGTTGTATATAAACTTGTACTTCTTAGCTGTCGCAGTGGGCAATAGACGCGTTTTAAACGTCTAAAACGCGTACTAAAACGTTTTAATGCATATTTGAGACGTTAAAACACGTCTTGTGCCAACTGGGGTAAACCTAAGCACATAATGCATAAAACTATACAACAAGGGTTTCGAAACATCTCAACTTTGATAAAATCTTACACATTAATAAACATCTCAAATCGTAATAAAAAAATTTTTTATAACTAGTATTACGAACTTAGTAATTGACGTCACTTCCCGTTATCAAAAATAATACGATTAGTTGAACTAGAGATATTAATTATAGGTAATTAATAGGCTATATATAACCCATTGTGTAGTTTTTAATTCTGTTAAACTTTATAAATATTAAAAGCCAAAATATGTAATATGTTTATTTTTACGGTTTGCAGCAATTTTATCAAATATAAAGTTAGTATAGATGCAAAAATATGAACAACATATGTACACAACATATGTACACAAAAAACATGTGCTTTTTTAACCCTAAATACTCCTCTTTAAAAAAAAAAATGAAATTTTTTTCAATTAGGAACTACTTATCGAATTCCGTAAAAAAATATTTAAAAATATAAAATTTGAAAAATCTTCAAGAAACGTACGTAAAATCCTATATCCGCCTAGTAAAGCACCGTGCAATAGTTCAAAGACTCAAACAATGACAAAATTGTTATTAGCAACAATATCTACAATTCCGTAAAAAAACCAAGAGAACGAACAAATGGATAGAAAGCTATTTAGATAAATGTGTGTCACCTATATACTATGGAGATAATAAACTCTCTAACCCTTCTATATTAAAGTGTGGTGTTCCTCAGGGTTCAATACTTGGGCATTTGCTTTCTTCAATCTATGTTAACGATCTCTATCGGGCATCAAAAAGAATTTCAACTATAATGTTTGCTGATAATAGCAACATTTTTATCAAAAAAAATTATAAACGAACTGTGCATAGAAATGAATCAAGAATTAGGAAAAATTTCTGGATGGTTTGGTGCGAATAAACTTTCTATTGACTCAAGTAAGACGAAGTTTTCTTTATTTCATTTTTCTTATAAAAAAAAAGAACTCGAGTCTTTTCTTCCGAAATTGTTTATTGAAAATAGAGAAATAAGTAGGGATAATGTTACTAAATTTTTAGGTGTTTTTATTGACGAAAATCTAAATTGGAATAAACATATCGCCTATTTAGGTAGTAAAATATCTAAAAGTATCCGAATAATATACCGATCACGCCATTTATTGAAAAAGCTGCTACTCAAACAAATCTACTGTAGCTTTGTTCAAAGTTATTGAAATTACGGTAATACAGCATGGGGTAGTACCTATAAAAGCAAACTAGAACCTCTCTATCGTAAACAGAAGCATGCTATACCAGTAATTAACTTTAAAAATAAAAAAGAACACACAAAGCCTCTTTTTGAACAGATGTCTTTACTAACATTGTTTGAACTAAATATATATAACGTTCTAAGTCTTATGTATAGTGCAAAATGTATAATGTAAAATATGTATATCTTATGTATAATGTAAAATGCAAAAAACTCCTTCAATTTTCTATAGTCTTTATAAACAAAAGCCAGAGTATAAATACCTGTTGCGCACAAATAGTACCATTTTAGAGCCTTCATGCAAAACTAAGCTTAAGCAACTTAAAATTACTTGTCGTGCACCTCATATCTGGAATAAGTTTTTATTACTTAATCAAAATATCGTTAACCTTGAAAACTTAAATAGCTTTAAAAAAACTATTAAAAAGAGTATTTTAAAGTATAAAAATTTACTTACTGATTTTTTCTAAATTTGTTCACTGCAAGCTTCTTATATAAACTCTTATTTTTTAGTATACTTTAATATATATTTCAAACATTGCGTTATCAATAAACGTGGTAATATTAAGAAAAAGTAACGATATATGTTTGTATAATTGTCATCTTACATTTTAATACAATTATAATGTAACAATTTAACGTAAAAATTTTGTAAATATTTTTATTTTTCTATACGTATATATATATATATATATATATATATATATATATATATATATATATATATATATATATATATATATATATATATATATATATATATATATATATATATATATACAGAGCCGTACCACGGGCGGGGCCGGCCGGGCCGCGGCCTGAGGCACCAAAATTGGGAGGGCGCAAACTTTAATAAATTAAAAAAACAATAATCAGTTTATGAAACTAATTTTTACGGCGTCGCTGCTGTTGATAAGAAAATTAATTAAAATTCCGCCTCTTGACACAAACTCTTAAATATTAAAGCTCATATACTGAATAAAAAAGCGCCCTATAAAACTAATATACCTTTGATAACTTTTGAGCATTATAATTCTATTATGAGTCGAACCCAAAAGTTATCTGGTGCTGAATTTAAGAAGAAAAGAAAACAGCGCCAAGAAAGTGACGAGAAACTACAAAACTGTTTCAAAAAGTGGTTGGTAACAAACTCAGTGGAGAAACAAATTATTTCAGAGGATAGTTGTATTGAAATGACAATTCAACAGATCCTATAATTGACTTTAATTGAGTTCAGATCATCATTTGGAATTAATTGAAGAGGAGATTTTCATCAGCCAAAGTCAAAAAGATTTTTGCACAACTGATTCAGCACCAACCAGGGAAGATGAAAATGCCTAGCTTTCAGGCCCAGCTGAAATGGACGAGGATGAACTTCATTCAGAAATCTCAGAAATTCCAGTGGCCTCGGAAGAAAATTTTCAACATAGGGATCCAGCAACATGGCCTAAAATAACGGACAAAACAAGATGCTTTTTGATTGAGCATAGGCCAGAGCAAGACAGAAGAGAATTTTTCCCGAACACGCTGTGTGATTTTGACAACAGAATGCGACACTTCAGCTCAAAATGGTATGAAAAAATTCATCCCAATGGTAAAAAATTTGTTCGCACTTGGCTGCAGTACAGCAATAAAAAAGATTCTTTATTTTGTTTTTACTGTTTGTTATTTTTAACAACAAAAACCGACAATTTCTCAGAAATTTCATAAGGGTTTTATGACTGGAAAAAACTAAACCCAAAAATTCCTGAGCATGAAAACAACAATGAACACCAAAGATGCTATTCTGATCGGAAAATCTTGAAAAAAACCTCAAGGAAGGAAAGACCCTGAATTCTGATCTGTAGAGAGCTATTAGTGGAGAGATGAAAAAGCGGAGAGATATCTTAAAAGTGATTGTTGATGCAGTTTTGTTCTGTGCCAAGAACAATCTTGCCCTTCGGGGAACAACAGAAGACATCGGTAAACAAAACACTGGCATTTTTCTGAGCTTAATTGAGTTGATTAGCCATTATTATCTTTTAGTGGCTGAACACATTGCGTCCGTTAAAGCAAAAAAAACCACAACATCCTACTTTTCTCCTTGAATTCAAAATGAGCTGATTGCGTTACTTGGGCAGAAAGTCAGGAAAGAAATTTTGTCAAACATCAAAGAAGCTAAATACTACTCTGTTCTGTTTGACTGCACTCCAGATACCTTCCACAAAGAGCAGATGACTCAGATCATCAGGTATGTCCACATCAGTGATGAAACCTGCACAATTAAGGAAAGCTTTGTGGACTTCATTGAATCTCACCAATAAACTGGAAAAGGTCTTGCAACAGAGATAAGTGAAAAACTGGAGAAGGATGGTCTTAGCATTCCCGATTGCCGGGGCCAACGCTATGACAATGGAGCCAATATGTCTGAAAAATACACTGGCGTCAAAGCTCACATCCATTCTCTTAATGAGTCAGCAAGATTTGTTCCATGCGCAGCTCACACTATAAATCTTGTTGGTGTTCATGCTGCTGAGGTTTCCCCACTCATGATTACGTTTTTTGGAAAGGTTCAAGCCATCTTTAACTTTTTTTCAAGCTTCACCTCAAGATGGAAAAAACTGATGAAAACGTTGACCATCTCATTAAAGGGAAATAGTGACACAAGATGGTCTACCAAAAAAGAAGCAATTACACCATTGCACAGAGAAATCAAAGATGTTCTTCAAGTTTTGGAATCCATTATCCACAATCCCATGACAAATACTGTCACAGTTAGCAGTGCAAAAGAACTTCTCATTCATATTGATTTCAGTTTTTTGAGTTTGTTGGATTCCTGGTGTCAAATTCTTTCTCTAATTGACCGGGAAAACAAACTGTTTCAGTCAAAAACCATTTCAATTAACATTGCCGTAAAAAAAATGAAATGGTTGAAGGCTTTCATTCAGAATTTTTGAGATGTTGAATATTATCAAAGATGCCACAGAAAAAGCTAACCAGAGCGGAATTGATGGTGGCTTTCCAATTAAGAGGAAGCGCAAAGTGAAGCGAATAGCACTTTATGAAGCTGAAGATGACTCTCACCTTCTCACAGCAGAAACAGAACTCGGATCTCAGTGCAACCTTGTGTTTGACAGCATTATTACACAAATAGAGAGGCGGTTTGAGGCTGATGTCTGCTGTATTCTCTGATTTTGGCTACCTCAGTGGGTATTCACTCTCTAAAAGTTCAGTGGATGAACTCAAGAAAAAAGCTGCAAATTTATCTCAAATTGACAAGGCAGATTTAGATTCTTCCAATTTCCAGTCAGAAATGGCAAGCTTTAATCAATCAAGCTGCCGCAATGATGGACAAATTTGAAAAATCTAGCCCAATCGACATTTTGAAGCTCATTCATAAATATTCTTTGACCGATGCTTATCCCAACAAAACAATTGCTATTCGCATCTTCCTCACCATACCAGTCACAGTTGCTAAGTGTGAGAGAAGTTTCAGTAAACTTAAGCTCATAAAACACTATATGAGATCAACAATTGGCCAAGAACGTTAGTCTAGTTTGACTATAATTTCAATTGAAAATGAAGTGGCAAACAACATTGATTTTGATGATGTCATTAGTGAACTTGCCTCAAGAAAAGCCAGAAAAGTGGCATTGAACTAAAGTTTGTGCAACCTTAATGACAAATTTTACTTATAACTTGATGGGATAAATTTTGTGATCAATAAATAAAATTTTCTTCTTTTCTTTTTTTTAAGGAGGGGGAGGGGGAAGGGAGGGGAAGAGGGGGCGCAATTTTCTTTTCTTGCCCGAAGCGCAAAATTGGCTCGGTACGGCCCTGTATATATATATATATATATATATATATATATATATATGTATATATATATATATATATATATATATATATATATTTGTTAAATTTGATTAAAACGGCTGCGTATAAACATTTTGTTTTAAATATATTTCGATGTAATTATATATTTATTTACACAATATTTCGCTGACCTTTTGCGGTCAGCATCATCAGGTGTAATAAAAAACGTTACAAAATTGTTACAAAACTACATAAATCAAACCGTCAAAAAAGAAGACATTACAGGCGTAAAATAAAAATAGTTTTTATATAAAAATAGTTTTTTTTAAAACTATTTTTATTTTACGCCTTTAGTTTATTACTTTTTGACGGTTTGATTTATGTAGTTTTGTAACAATTTTGTAACGCTTTTTATTACACCTGATGATGCTGACCGCAAAAGGTCAGCGAAAGATTGTGTAAATAAATATATAATTACATCGAAATATATTTAAAACAAAATGTTTATACGCATCCGTTTTAATCAAATTTAACAATTATAAATATCGTATAACAAGAATATGATTTTAAAAGATATATATATATATATATATATATATATATATATATATATATATATATATATATATATATATATATATATATATATATATATATATATATATATATATACATATGTATGACAATGTAAAGCGGTTCTTGGTGATAAGACCTTTTGGTTTTCTGCAAGTTTCCCGCGTTTTTCTTACAGTCCGTATTACAGAAGTTTGTTTATTATTTATGTTTGTGATTTTTTATATTTATATTTATATTCAATCTTAAGAATCTTTATTATGTAATCACGAAAATGAATGCTATGGAACAAAAATATATTAAAAATAAAATAAAGATAAATTGAATAAAATTATCCAATTTCGAATCCAAATCATTCGATCGGAAATTTAACAATAGATAGCATCTCTTTTAAATAATCACCTAGAACAGCGAAACCGAGGATAGTGAAACCGAGGCGAGCTTTCTGTACTAAAAATTAAAACAATCTAATATATGTTCAAGAACTAGATGTACTGTTAAATAGCCAAAGTATCTTGATGAATACTTTCCTTCATAAACTATTATCCGAAGTTAAGTTATTACACCTTGCCCTAAAATTTTCTTATATTTTAACTTGTATTATGAAGTCAGTAATTGACGTCATTTCCCGTCAGTTTAATTAAAATGGTTGAACTGGAGATTTTATTTATATATAACTAATACGTTATATATAATCCATTCTGTAGTTCTTTAATTGTGTTTAACTTTACGTTTTTTAAAAGCTAAAATATAAAAATAGACTTTTTATTACGGTTTACAACAAGTACTAACTTAGTCTCCATTCTTGACAGAGTAAAACGAACTCAAAATTAAAGAGAGTATTTATATTAAAATTAAAAATTTTCACTCAACTTTCAGATAAAAATTATATGCATTATAGCAACTGCTCACTTAAATATATTTTATTTCATCTTTTTCTCTCGTTCTACTTTTAACATACATAAAAATTCACACCTCTTTAAAATTAAGTTTTTATACCCCGTAATTATTTACTATATATTAAATGTTACTATGTAACCATAGTAACATTTCTATAGTAATAAAATTAATGTTTTTATATGTTTATATATAATGTTAAATGTAATTAATTTATGATTTTGTATGATTACTTAAATCGAAAATCAATGAAATAGTTTTATTGTGACTAAGCTGTATTGCAACAATAAAAATGAGCTGATTGCGTCAAGGCAAAAACAAGCAGCTTTTTATCAAAACAACTCAAATGATGTAAGTTAGAGCAATAATTCATCAAACGATATTGAACTGAACATTTATTGCAAACGGCATCAAAACATTTTTTAGTTTTTTTCTAAATAGACTTTAAAACCATAAAATTTCTCATTGTGATTATTGAAAATAAAATAAAAAGTTGAAAAGGTATTAAAGAGCATAACGCATATTTTCAGAACCTAATTAAGCAGTTTTTAGACCAAAACCCAAATTAAATTTTGCGGTCCTCCTTAAAAACATAAAAGTTACAAGTCGTTACGTAAAGTAAAGTTTTTCAGATCTAAAAAATTGTTGCATTACTTGCTTTCAAGATTATGTTAATCCAATGATGCAAGTCTTTCATAAGCCATTGTGATTTGCAATTCTTTTTAATACACAGCAGCTATGAGAATTATTATTCTCCAGAACATCTGGTTACAATCAGAGAAAAATGCTCAAGATCATTTCCATTGTAAATTCTGATTTATTCTTTATTTCCCGCCAAAATAAAAAAACACATAAATAATATTTAAGATTTCTAAACTTTTTTCTTTCTATACTTCACACATTCTCATTTTACTAAAAATAAATAGATTGTATATTGGGCGGCTTTCAGAAATAGTTTATAAACTTTTGACATTGGTATTTATAATAATCTCTTTAAAACTTAAAACAAAATTTAAAACGTTGAACTTTCTTCGGTTTCTTTTTTTGAAAAAAGAAACCGAAGAAAGTTCAACGTTTTAAATTTTGTTTTAAGTTTTCGGACTAAATTGGAAAGTTACATAATCCTTCTGTATCGCACACTTAAAATATGGTAAACTAACCAATTTCTGGCCACTTTGCCTTTATTATTTAAAAAAATAATTTCGTTTCTCGTAATATAAACAAACAGACTTAGATTTAAATGAGTTACTTAAAGATGAATACAATTATATAATTTTTTACTATATTTATAATAATATAATTTTTACTATATTTATAATAAAGATTATATGTAATAAAATTTCAAAGCAAATATTAATTTTTATAAAACAAATACAGTGTTTTTCTTACCTAATATCATGACATATAACACAAATATAATCTTTATACAATGTTTTTTCTTACATGTTACATTGCCTCAAAGAGGTCAGAAAACGGTCAGGAAATTCATTTCTATCGTTAAAAATTAAATCTGACCTCTCCGACTGCTGCATCTGACTCGTGTTACTAGCTAGATAAATCATAAATGGGTCGGGTGAGTTGATTACTGTTTTTTTATGTATATATTTCAGAAAAAAGGTGTGGATAAATATTGTGAACGCAAATATGTCTAAAATATGATTTAAGTAATGGAAAAATTATTTTTAAGAAAAAGTTTGTGTAAAACATTTAATAATCTTAGTAGTTTTTATGTTAAATTTTGATAATAAAAACATTTAGCAAATAAACCTAAATAACCTCTTAAAGTAAGTTTTTGTAAACGTTATTTTTAGAAAATTAAATTTCTCAGAAATTTCAATTTTAGAATGGGAACTTGACCGTGGGGTCTTTAACGGTTTGACCTATTTTCAGTATATTTCTAAAGAAACGAGAGTTATTGTAAAAAAGTATGCTTAAAAAATTACTTTTTATAAAGATATCGATTCTGAAAAAAAAAAACAAAGATCAGAAAATGGCTTGCTTAGAGAATCCACCAACAAAGAAAATAACCAAAATATGACTAACTTTGAGTAAGAATTTAAATTTTCAAGAATATTCATTTGATTAAATTTAAATATTTAAAAATAAGTTCAACCTTTGGTATGCTGAATTTTAATAA
Organism: Hydra vulgaris; assembly: GCF_038396675.1. Taxonomy (NCBI): domain Eukaryota; kingdom Metazoa; phylum Cnidaria; class Hydrozoa; order Anthoathecata; family Hydridae; genus Hydra; species Hydra vulgaris. The sequence continues at coordinate 6,434,573 of NC_088928.1, read as the reverse complement.
AACTGCATATTTAGTTTAAAATAAAAAAAATTATAATTATAAAAAAATTACGATATCAAATAAAAATTAAAAGGATCAGAGATAAAAAAGATATTTTAAAATACCAAAATTAAGAAACAGTTAAAACACAATTATCCTCTATTTGCTTCAGCATTTCTAAATAATGATTAGAGGAGATATAAAAAATTACGTGACAGGTATAAGCAGTGGCAGTTTGCACGCATAAAAAGAAATTCTGATCACACGATCAGAAATACCAGATAGTGGATGGATAGTCCGAAAGGATGAGAGAGAGAGAGTGTTCTTAGTTTTTGTGTTTCTTAAAAAAAAGAATTGTCTGCTTTTGTCTATGCTGTTTTTCTTTTTTTAATGTTTCGACTTTCGCTTTAATATCTTTGGTTTCAAACTAATTTTCAATGGTCTTTGGAATAAAGTTAGGATGCTTTTAATGGCGTTGAGCATGTCCTCTTCGGATCTATGTATTTAGCTTCCGAATAACAATTAGCTACAGAAGAATTAACCGCATAAAAAATAACTTTACACAAACGGGTGAAGTTATTTTTTATGAGCTTTCCACATTTGTTTTAATGTAATTAAGTGGTATTTTTGACGTTTTAATGTAATTAAGTGGTATTTTTGATGTTTTAATGTAATTAAGTGGTATTTTTGATGTTTTAATGTAATTAAGTGGTATTTTTGATGTTTTAATGTAATTAAGTGGTATTTTTGATGTTTTAATGTAATTAAGTGGTATTTTTGATGTTTTAATGTAATTAAGTGGTATTTTTGATGTTTTAATGTAATTAAGTGGTATTTTTGATGTTTTAATGTAATTAAGTGGTATTTTTGATGTTTTAATGTAATTAAGTGGTATTTTTGATGTTTTAATGTAATTAAGTGGTATTTTTGATGTTTTAATGTACTTAAGTGGTATTTTTGATGTTTTAATGTAATTAAGTGGTATTTTTGATGTTTTAATGTACTTAAGTGGTATTTTTGACGTTTTAATGTAATTAAGTGGTATTTTTGATGTTTTAATGTACTTAAGTGGTATTTTTGATGTTTTAAGGTAATTAAGTGGTATTTTTGATGTTTTAATGTAGTTAAGTGATATTTTTGATGTTTTAATGTAAATAAGTGGTATTTTTGATGTTTTAATGTAATTAAGTGGTATTTTTGATGTTTTTAATGTAATTAAGTGGTATTTTTGATGTTTTAATGTAATTAAATGGTATTTTTGATGTTTTAGACTACTTTTACATTTTACGTTTTAGAACACTTTTAAGGAGGACATTTTTTTTTGTTGTTTTAATTTTTTAGATTTGAGTTTTATTTCATTAACTCATCACAGGCTAAATTACTATTTTACACAGGCTAAACTGCTAATAATTCTATGCGTTTTGATTATTTTTTTTTTATGTGTCGGATTTTAAAAACATTTCACATAAAGAATTTTAAAAAAGGTATAAAAAAAAGCCGAGGTTATAATTTTAAACAATATTACTTCATGTTAACACGTTCGCAGCCAACAACGAGTATACTCGTAGTAAGTTGGCGTCATTTATTTGCCAACTGCGAGTATACTCGTAGTTAGCAGGACTTTGACATTTGCCAACTACGAGAATACTCGAAGTAAGCCGGTGTCATGAGTTTCCCAACTACGTGTAAACTCGTAGTTATACTAACTTATTTTAAATAATATTTGTGCATGAGTGACTTTGTCTATTCACTTTTTTTTTTTTCTTAGCTTCACATTTGATTTCAGAAAATATTACATTCAAGTTTTTATTTTAAAAATCCAAGGAACCTAATTTAGATGCGGATAAAGACAGAAATAGCTTAAAACAGATAAAAGTAAAATACTGATAATGTTTTAATTTTATTTTATGAAAATTAAAGTGTAAACCTATTCTTTTGAATGATACATTCTGAAACATTCGCCAATACATAACGAAGGTCTATTTTGACAAACAGCACATTCATATCGTGTTTCTTTACGTTTTATTTTAGAGCAGACTCGACATGGTTTTGTTGGGAATTTTTTCTTTTCGTTTGGTGGTATTGAAGAGAAGTAGTGGAAGCTATTATTGGTGATTCGAGACGCAATTTCATTCAAACGTTCACCCAATAAATCCGTAACAATTAATTTAAGCGAGGAAATTGTTTTATCTAGTCCATATTTACTGTTTAGACAGTAAGAACTAAACAAAAAAGTATCAAAGAGATGAAGTGCTACTTTTTTATACCATCTAATTGTCTTTCTTAGGCAATCATAGTATGATACCATTTGTTCCGTCTTATCTACTCCTGACATACATTGATTGTAATCTTTTATAATATTGGGTTTCATTTTCTTCTCTCCTCTCCTGTTTTTCACTTCAATCATTTGCAACGAATGCAAGTTGCTAATCATTAGCACGTCTCTTTTGCCTTTCCATTTAGCAACCACTACACTCTCTCTGCTTCTGCTTATAACGTCTCCCTGTTTCAGTTTTGCTTTTGTACATTCTTTTAGATTTGACTTTCGGTCAGTTCTTAAAGTATCACAAATGTATGTTTTTTGATTTATCATGTGCTTTATTAACTCAAAGGAATTGTGAAAGTTATCGGTGTACAGGTGATAACCTTTTTGCAGAAATTTTTCCATTAAGTCTAAAAGTCTGCAACAATAGGTCCCGTTTGACCCAACAAATGTTTACCCAGAGTTGTCTCGCCAGAGTAGATTTTTACTTTTAGTACAATACCATCTGATTCTGAAAGCTCATAGAACTTGATACCATACTTATGTCTTTTATTTTTCACATACTGCCTGAATACAAGACGTCCCTTCCAAAGCATCATTGACACATTGATTGATATATTTTAATTAGGACAGTAGATGTTATTCATTGTATTATTCAACTGATCGAGAAGTCCAATAATTTTACACAAGCGTCCACTATTTGAATCTTCATTGTTAATAAAATGCCAAAACCTGACATACATTGATTGTAATCTTTTATAATATTGGGTTTCATTTTCCTCTCTCCTCTCCTGTTTGTCACTTCAATCATGTGCAACGAATGCAAGTTGCTAATCATTAGCACGTCTCTTTTTGTCTTTCCATTTAGCAACCACTACACTCTCTCTGCTTCTGCTTATAACGTCTCCCTGTTTCAGTTTTGCTTTTGTACATTTTTTTGGATTTGACTTTCGGTCAGTTCTTAAAGTACCACAAATGTATGTTTTTTGATTTATCATGTACTTTATTAACTCAAAGGAATTGTAAAAGTGATAACTTTTACAATTCTTTTGAGTTAAAAAAGCTGTACACCGATAGGTGTACAGGTGATAACCTTTTCCCAGAAATTTTTCCGTTAAGTCTAAAACAATAGCTTCCGTTTGACCCAACAAATGTTTACCGAGAGTTGTCTCGCCAGAGTAGATTTTTACTTTTAGTACAATACCATCTGATTCGCAAAACACATAGAACTTGATACCATACTTATGTCTTTTATTTTTGCACATACTGCCTGAATACAAGACGTCCCTTCCAAAGCATCATGGACTCATCAATTCATGTACTTTTATTAGGACAGTAGATGTTATCCATTGTATTATTTAAGTGATCGAGAAGTCCAATAACTTTACACGAGCATCCACTACCTGAATCTTCGTTGTTAATAAAATGCCAAAACCGTAACATTAGTTGGAATTTATTTTGTGGCATTATTCTAGAAAATAAAGGAACTCTATAGAGACTGTTCTTAGACCAATAGTGTTCTAAAGATGGCATTTTGACACACTCCGTATAAAGAAGAACTCCAAAAAACCGCTGCAAATCTTCTGAATTTATTGATTTCCAATCTTTAAAACGTGAGCTTCTTCTGAGGGGACGCTGCTTATTTATTTCTTGCATTGCGTAGCGATTAGTTTCAACTACTATAGTATTTATAAGCTCTTCTGTAACAAAAGGTCTAAAGAAATCTAATGGTTTCTTGCTCTCCATGTTTATCTTCAAACGAGGATCGGCAGTAAATTGAGTTTGTTTTACAATATTCGGCTCATCTTTCCATTGGTTTGAATTTCTAGATGGATTTGTTTCAGAAGTTGTTTTGCAGGCAAAATATTACTTATAAGATGTACCTGTATAGCTTTGTTTTGATTTTGTATAAAAGCAAGACCGCCCATTGTTCCAGGTCTTTTCAGCGGACTTAATAAATTTTCTGCATTGGCTGCTAGATGAACGTCTGTAAACTGATTGCCATCACTTTCTTCAGTGTTATTATCTTCAGAACCTGATTCTGATACAGTCAAGCTCGAAGACGTAGTAGTATAAGCGAAAATTAAATCCGAATCTTCAATATCATCATCTTCACTATCCTCACAATTTTCCATGATCATATGTGCTGATCCAATTGTGGAATATCTGTGTTGAGCTAATAAGAGATAGATAAATTTATAAATTATCTATTTATAAAGAAGAAATTACTTATTTATAAAACGCATTAATTAGTATAATGTGTAAAAAAATTGGAAGTGCACACTAAAATGTTTTTTAATATATTAAAAAACATTTTGTAAACGTTGTGTTAATCAAATTTTCTTCACATTTTTAATAACATGCATTATCAAATAGTAGTTATCAAATATGTCTTAGCTTCTAGTCTAAAAAACACAACAATTTAGAATTAAGAAAACAAAATATTAATTACCTTTTTTACTCATGATAACTCCCAATGTGCATGTGTATGTGCAAAAAAATTGAAACACTATTTATAATAATATTGGATCAAATACATTACTATACCTTTTTAAGATGTAATTGAGAACTTGAAAGTTGTAATTAAGAAAAGTAAGATGCAATTGAAAAATACAACATGTAATTTAGAGGTCACAATATGTAATTAAGAAACACAAAATTTAATTAAGAAATTTTAAAATGTTATTAAGAAATCCAATATGTAAATAAAAAAATAGCAATATGTAATTGGAAAAACAAAAGTTCTTATTAAGAAATCGTAATATGGAAATGAGAATACATTATTTGTAATTGCAAATTCACAATGTAAGCTTAAATGTCATTATAAAAAATCTTCTTGTACATGCATTTTAATAAGTTAATAATATCAAATTTAGCATTTGTATGCACCAGCAATACAGTAATACAGTAATGGAATTGAAAGGTCATTGTGTTATTTGTCAATACACTATAAACAGAAAGTCTGTTATTAAATTGAATCCGTGCATTTACTTCACTAAATTTGTTTGCATCTACTTTTGGAACAACCAGAACCACCTTGTCCGATTTGTAGACATGAAATACATACAACCGAATAAGTTGAAAGACAACATTATGTTTTATCTTCATCGAATGAGTTATTTAATGTGCTGTGCGAAATGACGCGCCAATCGTCATTCTGCGACTCTGGCGCAAACTTTAGGTGTCAAATATAAGACAGCATACAATTGGGTCCTTAGCGGAAATTTAAATTTCCTTGGAAGATATGTAGTTACCGCCAACCACAAATCCCTTTTTCATCACTTTTTTATTTTATTGATAATATATTATTATTTATTGAAAACCAACCCATATGGCCAAATTAGGATCAAACCTAATATTACAAGATAAACTAAAGCAACAAACTTAAAAACACAAATAACTTCTTTCTGATAATCTATATTATAAACAACTTTTATCTTCTTAATTACTTATCTTACGATTTCTTATTTACAACTTTCATCTTCTAAATTACATCTAACGTTTCTTAATTACATCTTTCATGTTCTAAATTACAACTTTGAAGTGCTTAATTACATTTTGATAAGGTGTAGTCACCGCAATGAGTTATACTCATTACGGTGTTACGAGTAAACTCGTACTTCGGCACTGGAGAAAAAAGATTCTTCTTCATTGCCCAAGTACGAGTATACTCGCAGTGCTTGTTTTTTTCAGTTATATTCAGAATAAAAAAATACTATAGAATTATTTTAGATTAAAAATATTTTGTTTATTGAAATGTTGATATCTAGCTTTGGCAATGAGAATGAAACCGCGAAAAACAGCCTCGGCAAAAATTATTTATTGCAGACATTATGGCTCGGCAAAGAAACAAAGCATAGTTTAAAATAGCTCGGCAGCGAACGTGTTAACACGCGCTTAATAATTTTACATTAAATGCGGTAAAAATAAACTTTGAACGATAATCAAAATTAAATCAAAATGTTGCATTTCGTGATGCAATTCTGAGAACCCATGATTATAAATAGAAGAATAAAGATACAATTCGTTTAAACTCGTAACATAGTGTATAACAATAAAAATATGTTCTATCAATTGTGTGTTATATATTTGTATAATGATTGTTAGCTTGTTTAAAGGTATAAATCATATTTATGCGTTATATGTTTTATTTATTATGTTATGTTGCCACCTCGCATAATAAAAGTATTATAATCAATATTAAATATAAAAGTTGATTAATAAAAAACTAATAAAAATATAAAAAGTTGCACAAAATTATTTTTAATTTTACCAAGAGTAGCTAAAGATATAATAACGTCACTATTTTCAAAAAAGAACATTTACTAAAGCAATAATAACGTCACTGTTGTCAAAATCGAAACAGTTAATAAAAAAAGAAGAGATTCACTATTAGTTCTTTATTCTAATATTGAACTATCTTTAAAAATGCATAGTTTTTGTTTTTCACTAAATCTTATTAGCCAAATCTTAATAATATCGAAAATTTAAAGCGCTATTTTTTGTTCCACACTATTTAGTTTAGACAGTTTTTATTGCCAACTTAAACCTAGTTTATTTTTATTGGGTTGCATTCCATAAGATATTTATTTGTCAAAATAATTTCAATTACCTCTATAGCTTTATTCTAAAGATATGAGTGTTTTAACGTTTTCAATACAGTTTTTTATTTTATGAGATTAGTCTTTAAATTTTTTATTTATTCTTTATTTATTTGAATTTTCATGCTATATTTTTCTATACAATGTTTTTATCTGAAGATATTGTTGGCTTAGCATAGGATCAGCCACAAATAGTCATTAAGGCTGATCCAAAGTAGCGTCCGTTATTGACCAACATTTTGGCGAACAGAAGTACTACTCTAGTGCTGTGTTGGCAGTGGGAGGATTTGAACCCGTTCATACAATAGTCCGGGTTTTAACTTTTCGTTAGACGCTCCAAGCAACTGAGCTATTCAGCTACAAAATTTGATGCTAAGTTTTAGGCACCAAAAAATAAAACGAAAAAAGATTTTTTGATATCTTTTTGTTTTTGCGGTAATGTAAATAAATATACTTAAAAAAATACGTATAAAAAAATTTATTTGAAAATTCTTCAAGAAATGAGATCCTGAATCCAAATTCATTGAAAAATTCATATAGGGAAAGAAGGGGCGAGATGGCTTTTCATATAACAACTTAACAAAAAAATTTCAAATAGTTGGAAACGAAAATGTACTTTTATCTTGTTTTTTAAAATACCAATTTATCTTTTAAATTTGCTAACGCATTTTTGTATGCATGAGATTTTTTTTTGTCCTTAAAAAATACTTTAGTTTTGGTTATTGCTTATGTGTTCTTTAGATGTAACTTTTTTATTTGTTGGCGATGCGTGTTTGTTTTGTGTTACTTTAGTTAGAGTAGTTAGTAGTTTTTAAAGTTTTATAAAATTAGAGACAGAAAACACAAGCCATCTTGCCCCGGTCACGTGATCAGATAACAAATTTAAGAACTTTACATTTTAATTACATATTTTTCTAATTACAAACTAACAATTCATGTAGATAATGAACCATTATGATAAAGCGAATACTGACAAAATATTATTGTTTCATAACTTACAGTTATGCAAAAATTTATTCATAAAAGATTTTCAAAACGTACGTCATCTTGCCCAGTAAATGTTTCGCGGTTTAAAAGACATGACGAATTAAAAAAGCGTATAGCAAAATGCAGCGGGGATGAGGGGGGACGGTCAAAAGAAAAGCAAACATACTTTATGGACGACCGTCGTCCATAAATTACGTCACGCTTTAGAGGATGGGGGAGGGGGAGTTGGCGATTTTATGACGATTTGTTACAAAGGGGAGGAAGGGGGTCTTGATTTTGTGACGTAACATTTTTATTTTTTTTTAATTTTTAAATCTAGAGAGACTTTCTTTTAATTAAAAGAGTATCTGACCAAACCAAAACCCTCAGCTGATGTATCTGCATGTTAATTGTAAAATCAACTATGCCTAAATCTTACTTAGTCGATATGTGCACTCCGTTAACCCTTTAACAGTCCCGTGTTGTTTTTAAAATACGGTCGTTATTAGTCCAGCTTTTTTTTTGAAGTGGTCTCTAAATGTCTCGTATTTTAAAATTCATCGTATTTTTTTACAAATAAAATAAAAAAAGTTTTTTACTATTTTTAACATTATTAAACACTACAAAATGCTATTATTCAAGTTTAAGAATATATTATATATATATATATATATATATATATATTATATATATATATATATATATATATATATATATATATAATATATTATAATATAATATTAATATATATAATATATATAATACTATAATATATTATAGTCATATTACATAAACACTTTTGTAAGATAATTGGAAAAGCATGGAGCTGCACAAAGTCCCACATCACATTCTACACATTCATATCTTAAATCTTTTTGAACATTGTGTTTGTAACATACCACACACCTTCTTTAAGCATTAATCTTTTATTATCATTTTTAATAATTATTTATCAAATATATTTTATTGATTCATTATTGATATTTTATTGATACATTATTGATTCATCAAATGTATAATTTTCTATCTTTTAGTGAGTAAATATTTATTTTTTGATAATTATTTTTGCACTGAAAGAACTTCCTTAATTGTCATATTTAAAATTAAAGTGAACACGTGTAAAAGTGAATTATTGAAACAAAAGCTCTGTAATTATGTAATAATAAATTTTGTCACAAGTAGACGAATAATTACTGATGAACAATAAGAAAATATGATATGCATAAAACCGCAATATTATAGCATGAACATTTAGAAACCCCTTTAAGTTTGGAGTACTACGGAGTAGTAGCAGCCTGTTTACGGACTGTTACGGCTGTAACAGTTTATGTGCAGTGCACATTTTTGCACAACAGTTTATGTGCAGTGCACAGTTGCTAATTTATACAACTTTACACAGAACTATTGGGGTAAAAAAAAACATTAAACAGACTGAAAAATACTAATTAACTCAAAAAAGCTCAGAAAATTATAGACATTATTAAATTTAAAATGGTTTTGTATTGTGCAAAGTTCTGTACCCCCACCCCCCCTAACAAAATTTAAAAAAATTTTAAGAGGGAGGGAGGGGGGCACAAAATTATTGCGTAATATTGAGGAAGGGGGGCAATAAACTGTTTCGGTTGCGTTACGATGGGGGAAGGGAAGAGGGAGTCAAAAAATGTCAAAAACTGCGTGACGTAATCTATGGACGACCCCTATGTAAAAAAATACGAAAAAATATCAATTAGTAGCGGCTTAAAATGCATATGTATATATATATATATATATATATATATATATATATATATATATATATATATATATATATATATATATATATATATATGTATGTATATATATATATATATATATATATATATATATATATATATATATATATATATATATATATATATATATATATATATATATATATATATATGAATGTCATTTGATAGTATGTTATGTGTTGTACATGGTGACAAAATACCACGTATAAAACGAATAATTACAAAATGACAGACACAAATGGCACTATTAGTTGGAAAAAATATTAAAAACTTAAAACTTCAACCCTGATTTTTCTCAGTTTGACACTTTTTGACTTGTGGCACCCTTGATCTGGGTGTACGATATATATATATATATATATATATATATATATATATATATATATATATATATATATATATATATATATATATATATATATATATATATATATATATATATATATATGAAAAATACTAGGTCATTTAAAAAAAAAAAAATTAATTGCATAATCAACAGCAATGCTTTTTAAAAGACACGGTTGTCGCAAAACAAACAAACAAAAAAATAAAAAAGAGCGCCAATTTAATGCAAATGTTTTTGATTAGATTAAACATACGAAACATATAAAATTATTACACCCTAAATTATATTGATAAAATATACAATAATTTAACTGATTACAAAGAAAATTAGTACACTCTTAGTTATTAGTTTTTACTTTATGTAGTAATATATATATATTTTATATATTAATTACTTTAATATATTATTCACTATTACCGTGGAATTTTCGATTGTTGTTATAATTCTCAAAATCACTGCTTTCTATTATAATAAGAAAAGATAAAACATTTTTTATAAGCAGTAAAAACCTTCATAGCTCTTTTTACTAAATTTTTTTATCAAATAAGTAATGTTGTAAATAAATAAATAAATGAATAGCTAAAGAATTTTTTCATAGCGCAATAAATGACACTTGATATGTATATATTCTAGTAACATTAACGTTACTAACTTATCAAATACAAAATCAAACTTTGTATCTCTGCTCTCGCTCTCGCAAAATCAAACTTTGTATCTCTGCTCTCGCGCTCAGTTATTCATGCCTGTATATATATATATATATATATATATATATATATATATATATATATATATATATATATATAAATATATATATATATATATTCTTTTTAGGTTTTTAGGTTATAAAAGTTATTCTTAAGTAACCCTAAAGAATAACTTTTAAAACCTCATTTTTGAAATCCAGTGTCATTTTATTATATAAAACACAATTAGAAGGCAAGAGTTTAAAAATAAACGTAAAAAAAATGTTGTTCATTTTCACAAGCGCACACACAAACACACGGTTACCACTTTAATACAGTACTTGCTTCATATTCTTCTCAGGTTTTTATCAAATTAAAATTTAACAAAACTTGCCTTGGCTATTCCTTTTTTTAAATGTTGCCTTGGCTATTCCGTTCATAAATTAGACACTTGTCTAACTTACTTAACGAAGTGCACCAACGAGAAGGTAAGCCACAGGACTTTGCACTCCATTAGTTAGCAGTTATTTTGCTGAAGGTTTGCACTCCATTTTTGGTTTCTATTCTTTTCTTAATTTTTCTTTCTTAATAGCCAGTTAGAGTAAAAGTCAATTTAACTTTGCCTAGGTTTCGCCTTCATTTCTGTATTCTTTTCTTTTCTTGGCAATTTATGTTAATGTTGAAGTAATTTTGTGTTTTTTTAATATTAATTTTTATATTTTAATTGATTTTTTTAATAAAACTTTTATACTTTCATTGCTTATAGTATTTTTATTATAATGTGAGGTGGTAGGATAACAAAGAAAAAAAAATATTATCTGTAAAATAAACAAAATTGGTACATACATTTAACACATAAAATATAATTTATACCCTAAAAAGAGATAAGAGTCAATATATTATTATAACAATTTATTGATGGAACATATTTATTGATAGAACATATTTATTGATGGAACATATTTATTGATGGAACATATTTATTGATGGAACATATTTATTGATGGAACATATTTATTGACTGAAAATTTTTATTGATGGAACATATTTATTGATAGAACATATTTATTGATGGAACATATTTATTGATTGAACATATTTATTGATGAAACATATTTATTGATAGAACATATTTATTGATGGAACATATTTATTGATGGAACATATTTATTGATGGAATATATTTATTGATAGAACATATTTATTGATGGAACATATTTATTGATTGAACATATTTATTGATGGAACATATTTATTGATAGAACATATTTATTGATGGAACATATTTATTGATAGAACATATTTATTGATGGAACATATTTATTGATTGAACATATTTATTGATGAAACATATTTATTGATAGAACATATTTATTGATGGAACATATTTATTGATGGAACATATTTATTGATAGAACATATTTATTGATGGAACATATTTATTGATTGAACATATTTATTAATGATATTTTTAATAATAATAAAGTAAAAACGTAAATGTTAAACTTAATGAAATAATAAAGAACTTAAAAAAATTTCATTTCACATTCATCCACTTTTATGTCTGTAAAAATAAAGACCACCTTTTTTTTTGAAACCACCAAAAACCACCAAGTTTTTGCTTCATAATAATAAGTTACTTAGCTTACAGGTGTCTGAAAAACTCCAGAAGAGACAAATTAATAACAGCAAACAGAACGTAATTAAAATTGTCAAAGTAATGGGAGCTGCTCATGTTAATCATGTAGGTATATAATCCCTGCTAAAACTGTTTAAGAAAATTGTAAGAATAAAATGAAGGGTTAAACTATAATATTATTAACTAATTATTGAGATAAATCTATCAAAAATAAATTATTATTAAACACGCATCATTCAGGGATGTTAACTTATTATTAAACACGCATCAACAGGGATGTTAAAAAGGTATTCAACACATGTGTTGTATGCTCAATTAGCATCCTGTGAATGGGAATATTTTTTGTTTAACAACTTTTTTGAACAAGTTTCAATGGACATTCAAAATAAAAACTAAAATATCATCTTTCAACTTGTGTACATTTGATTTATTTATTAAAGTGCTAGATATTACACTGTTTTGAAACAGTGAATGCAGATATCCAGAGATAAATATTTGAAATGTTTTACAAGCACTTAAAATGAAAAAAATCTGAAATATATCTGGTTGAATTGAAGTGATATATATATATATATATATATATATATATATATATATATATATATATATATATATATATATAAATATATATGTATATATATATATATATATATATTTATATATATTTATATATATATAAAATATATATATATATATATATAGATCTATAGTTTGTTGTCTTTGAGAAGAGCGGAAGGAAAAAAGTGATTCTTATGCCAACACATATGTCACTTTTAATTACTTTTGACTTTCGTCCAACATTTGCGTGTTGTCAGAAAGTAAAAACCATTAATTTAATTACAAATTAATCGTTTTTTAAAAAAGCCGCAAAAACGCAAATTTAATTGACCAGAATGTTTTTTAAAACATTCTGAATGTTTTTAACAATATAAACAATGCTTTTACTTTTATTTTTTTTATTAAAATGTTTTTATTTAAATTTTTTTTTAATAAAATGTTTTATATTTTAATTTTTTTTACTGTAAATCATGCACGGAGTGCTGCTATATCGACTATCTTATAGCCTGACTCACAAGGGAGTGCTGCTACATTGACTGACAAATAGCCTGACTTGCAAGAGAGTGCTGCTATATCGACTGACAAATAGCCTGACTCGCAATGGAGTGCTGCTACATCTACTCTCTTTTAGCCTGACTTGCAAGGGAGTGCTGCTACATCGACTGAGGGTTTGGTTGGGGCAGGCAGTCAGTCAATTAATAAAAAAAAAAAATCCGGTCTTGCATTTTAACTTTTACTTCTTGTCAACAAAATATGGAAGAAAACTTTTAGACAACATATAAATATATATATACACACGCATATATATATATATAATATATATATATATATATATATATATATATATATATAAATATATATATATATATAAATATATATTTATATAAATATATATATATATAAATATATATATAAATTTATATATACACACACACATATATATATATATATATATATATATATATATATATATATATATATATATATCTATATATAGAGAGAGAGCGAGAGAGAGAGAGAGAGAGAGAGAGACACGAAAAAACGTAACTTAGAAGATATAATTCCTATTAATGACGATATTTCCATGCATTCAACATGTTAGAAGTATAAGGTCAAAACTATTTTTTTCAAAAAATTTGTTTCAGATAAAATCCTCAGATGATGACCTATGACATCTGTAAAAAAGCATTTTCATCAATTTATGTTGTTTCTCATCCTCCACTGAGACGTATTCAAAACCATATCACAAATACTGTGTTAGCCACAAAAGATAAGCAAGGAAATCATAAAAACCATCGACATGCTGTACCTGATCAAATAAATTAGCTCATTCATTCTTATGTACAATCCTTTAAAGTTCATCTTTATTCAATTATTCTTTCAGCAAAAATAAAAATGCAAGCAACATCAAAAAAACAACAACTCAACTTACAATTTTACAAAAATTCACTGAATTATTTACATCAATATTCATATTGTGATTCTGTTAAAACAAAAACTCAAGTTTTTGATTTTTGTCAAAAACTTAAAGTTTTGTTTTTCTTTCAGAAACATAAAAAAACAAAGCACAAACACCTCTTACAATTTTACAAAATCCAATTTAACTATGATACATATTAAAAAATTTTTACAACCAAATACAATGAATTCTTTGGATCTCATCTCAGTGATACATGTTCATATTGTGACTCTGTTGAAATAAAACTTCAAGTTCTTGATTTTCCTGCACAAGTCCAACCAATACTGGAGATAGTTAACAAGCTCTATGAAGTTATGGTACTAAATATGTAAGATGCATAATTTAGGCCAAAATGATGTGGTCATGTATTCTTATTATGAACGATGTAGCATCAATGTTAGTCAACTAGTTAAATAAACACTTATTACAGGGTATGAAAATTTTATATATTTTTAGCAACACGTGTGGCAAACAAAATGAAAATTTTGTCATGATTTGGTTTGTACATGTATTTTTCCATGCTTTATATAAGGTTACTTTCTATATATGTTTGTGCGCCACAAACTTTGAAATCAATTTTTAAAAGCTTTTTTCTCAACTTATTTTGCTCAAATTTTGCACACTTAATCATTTTCGATGACAATACAAGGAAATGGAAAAATTTGACCAAATAAAGTTAATTAAGTTAACAAAAATTTAATTTGTATTTTCCCATACATTTTATTTTTATGAATTGCATCATATGAATTACGTCATATGAATTACGTCAGAAAATATGAATTACGTCACAAAAATCATTGATTTGCAAATTATTTGCAGTTTCGAAGACATTAAAGTGCAGCGATTCAAAACCTATTGTTTTTTAAGTCTTAAGTTATTAAGTTAAAAAACAAAAATTTAGTAAAAACACTAGTTTTTAAATTAAAAAAAAAAAAAAACAGTAATTATTCCTTCTACAAAAGATAAGAAAAAAAGAATTTCTAGGCCCAATAGAATTCTGCTTGCATAAAGCATGGATTTGAAAAAAGAATTTTTTTTGATTTACTAGTTTTTTTTTTTTTTAAACATCTTCGCTTCCAACAAGGCTGCAAGCAGCCACTAATTAAAGTTGGAAGTTACTGTAAGAGAAAAGATGAAGATTGTAGAGCAATATAACGATTGACAGACGATTTAAAAGATTGCAAATTATATGAATCAGGAAAGCAAGATGAAGGAAGCGAATTCCAAAGAACTGATGTTCGAGGAAAAAAACTAGACGAATAAGCGTTTTTAGAACACTTAGGAACAGTCACAGAAAAAGGATGACACTTAATTGAATGACGAGTAACACGAGGATGAATTTTAGTAGATGGCACAAGAGATGCTAGCTCTTTAGAGCAGTGCCCATTATAGTATTTGTAGAAAAGAGAAAGAGAAGCAACATTACGACGATGTGATAATGGTTGAAGGTTGGCTGCAAGAGCAGGTCCAACTATATTTACAATACGTTTTTGCACCTTGTCTAAAAGAGAAAGGGCATCATTAGAAGATCCGCCTCAGATATGGCAACAGTATTCCATACAAGGCCAGATTTGAGATTTATAGAGATAGAGAATAGAATCCAGAGTAAGAAAGTGGCGAGCTCGATAAAGAGATGCAACCTTAGCAGATGCTAATTTTGCAACTGATTTGATATATGGTTTCCAAGAAAGATTGGAAGTAAGAGTTAATCCTAGAAGATGAAGAGTAGATGACTCATTGAGTACATCACCGTTCATAAAAATAGGAAGATCTAAATTATTGCGATAACGATTGGCTGAAAAAAATTGAGTTTTATCTGAATTAAAGTTCACCAGTCACTGTGAGCCCCATGCTGTAGTAGAAGTGAGATCCTTTTCAAGCTCAAATGCCTCCCCCCCCCCCAAGCAATCAGAGGGTGTTGGTTTCTTATCACGACAAGAATAAATGGTAGTATCATCAGCAAACAATGCCACCTTAGATGTGAAAATATCTGGAAGATCGTTAATGTAAATTAAAAAGAGTATAGGGCCAAGGATAGAACCTTGAGGAACCCCTGAAGTTACAGAATAAGAAGAAGAGTGTTGTCCATCGAGGACAACTTTTATGCTACGATTGGAAAGGAAGGACTCAATGATCTTAAAGATGTTGCCGGATACACCATAAGAAGAAAGCTTATGGAGAAGACCAGCATGCCAAACTTTATCAAACGCTTTTGAAATGTCAAGAGCGATGGCCTCATCTAATCCTTCCTAATCATCTTAATCCTTCCTAATCCTTCCTAATCCTTCCTAATCATCTCCACCTTCATCTAATGCACGATAAAACCTGTCAGTTATTACTATTAGCAAATCAGCTGTAGAACGAGAAGATCGAAATCTATATTGATGGTCAGAAAGTAAGTTATTAGATTCAAGATGAGAAATTAAGTGTTTGTTAATTAAAGATTCAAAAACCTTGCTTATGATAGGAAGAAGACTTATGGGCCGGTAGTTAGACGAATCAGATCGCTCCCCAGAATTTTTGAAGATAGGGATTACAGATGCGGCTTTCCAGCAGGCTGGAAAACAAGACTCTGATAAGCACTTGTTGAATAGTTTTGAGAGTATAGACGACAGCTCCGGAGAACACTTCTGCAAGACAATAACAGGTATGTTGTCTGGGCCACAAGCTGTAGAAGAGTCTAGGCAGGAAATCACTTTAGATACAGATGCTGGAGTGAAATGAATGTCAAGCAATGGATCAACCTGCTTGTTGGCAATATCAGGTAGAACGCAATTAGTGGAATCAAGAGATGATATTGATGAAAAGTTTGTAGCAAACAGTTCGGCTTTGTCTTTAGGTGAGGTGACAAAGTCTGAACCATACAAGAGAGGTGGAATTATAGATTTGCCCTTATTATTGATATTATTAAAGATTCTCCAGAAGTCACGAGAGCCTAATTTTTGAGATGAGATACGAGATTTCATGACCTGAGAATAGCGGATTTTGGCGTTAGACAAAACCTTTTTAGAGTTGTTTCTAGCAGTAATAAACAGACGTCTGTTTTCTGGAGAATTGTTTTGCTGATAAATATGGAAGTAACGGTTTCGATTGGCAATCACAGCAGCAGAGTGTGAGGAAAACCATGGAGGAGAGTGAGGCTTGACCTGGAATCGTCGAGAGCGAATAAAAGATTCCATGCCAGCCTGAATCCACGAAGTTATGTAAGAAGCACATTTGTCGAGTTAGGGATTGAGAAAGGCAAAAGTTGTGGGCTTTAATGCCTGCAGAGTTACTGACACTAGAGCCAAGCCATTCAGAGTGGTGAGCATTAAAGTCACCGACAACAACTATATTAGCTGATGGATAAAGAGAGAGGGCTTGGTCAATATGATCAGAAATAACATCAAAAAGAGTGCAGTCTTGAGATGAAGGAGAGCGATATAGAACAAAGAGAAAGGCAATAAAGTGAAGTGGTGCTAAACGAAAGCACATAAAAGAATAGTCTGCGGATTCAAACCTAGTTTCACGACAAACAGGTGAATTCTTATGAATGTAAATGCCCAGGCCAAGCATGTGACTATTGGAGTCTTTACGAATCAGAGGAAGATAACCATCAACACTAAGATCACAAGATGAGACAGCCGAACTCAAATTAGTCTCACAAAGAGCAAGTAGGTCTGGTGAACTTTGCAAGAGATAAGACTCAACAGAAGAAAAGTTACTTCGAAGACCACGAATATTAGTGAATGATAGGTTTAGAGAACTTGGTGATGATGATGGTTTTTTGTGTTTTATAGTTTTTGGTACTTTATTCATTTTTAAATTAGATTGAAGAACTTGACTAAAAGCATAGATAGTACTCAGAACACCGTTTAATAGCCCAAGCAATTGCCTCATTACTACTAATAAACCCTAAGCCGTAACAAAGGGCTCCAAATGTGGCCTCCGCAATGCACACCAAAAGTACAAACAGGGACACCATCCATGCGCAACATGGCACTGTTAATACTTTGATATTTTTCAGCTGTTGATGGAATCAGCCTCTCTGAGAGCTACCACAGAGTTCGGGAAACCTGACTACCAGCCGGCCTCAGAACCATAAAACTGAGTTTTAGAGCTGTACCCTCATAAGGAGATAATAGAATGAGTTGCCTAGTCATAAAAACAGTGACACAAGCAAACCCATGCATTGAGTCAAGAAGATCCAGCATTCAACATCCTAAACTGGAAACAATGCATTAAAAATACATCTGCGCCAGCCTTATAGATGAAGAAGCGGTGCGAGGCTGGTCAACAGATAGAATCTGTTTACCCCTTAGTTATTTTACCCCTTAGTTATTTTAATATTGTGTAATTCCCATTTTTTCTATGAGAGGTCACTCCTTCTTGCCAAATGAAGCAGATTTCTATTCATTTAGCAATACAGAAAAACAATTTTGGCAGAATCTGCCAATCTGTTGTCCCTGAGGACTGAGATAAAGTTTTTATGGAGGCAAGGAAAACTCCAAATCCTTTTATTCTTAAAAAACAAAAACAGGAAGACTTCTTTAAATTATGGTACACATTTTTAACTATGACAAGAAAATATAAAATAGTATATATAGCTAAACAAAATAGTTTCTTTGGATCTTGGGAAAAATTTAAAATACTAATTATTGGATTCCATTAAAGAGTGCTAAAAGAAATGAATGCTATAAAACTATGTTAATATTTATAAAATTCTCATAATACCCACTTTTATAAAAAAACTGCCTTGCGACAATGATATGCTAGAAGCAGATGAAAAGAGTAGGGAGTGATTAACTGAGACAGATTAAATCCATTTTTAAATAATACAGTATTTTAGCCATATTTCAGTTAATTTTAGCTTTTAATTTATGCATTTTATGTTTTGTCTCTTATAAATAAAAAACATACTTAAAATTTTTTTTTCTACTTCACAAAATATTTTGAAGTAAAAAAATTTACTAGCAGCAACTTTTTTTTTTATAATTTAATTTCTTCTCTATTTTCTTCTTGTTTTTCTAGTAGGTGAAGTCTTTTGCTAGAAGATTTAATCTTTTTTATGAGATTGTATTCTTGTACTGCATTAGTTTTTCATGTTTGTTTTTTTTATTCTTGAATAAATAACAATAATAAAGAAGATGCATCCTTACAAAGAGATAAAAGAGATAAAAGAGATTAAAAAACTTTCAACCAAATTAGGTAGGGATTTAAAGACAAAATGCAATCAAGTGATTCAATGGTTTCCCGAAAAGACTAATAAGAAGTTTGTCTATAATACCTAATACACAAACTTCAGCAATTAATACAAGATTTGTGATATCTTCCTATATTGCTTTTAAGTAAAATATTAGAGTTAGGCTAAACATTAGAAATTCTGTTATAGCATCTTTGTGATCGTATCAGCTGAATTGTAATATAAAATATTAAAGCGATTACAAATAAAAGGAACAAAAAAGGATTAATCATTACACCAGGAAAGAAAAAAATTAAACAATGAAGCAACACCAACTTCCTGATATCTATTGAATAAAATGCTTACAACTAACCTCACACAGCACTAGTTTCTTTACCACTAAAAGCAAAAACTGTTTCAAAATCGCTTTGTAGCAAAGTTTTTTAAAAAAGAATTCAAAACGTTATTAATTTCAGATCCAAAATTAGCAAGCAAATGGAGTTAACAGAAAAATTACTTTTGTTCTTTGGATTGTCTTTTGAAAAAACCATAATCCTAGTTATTCATTGGCAAAAGTTTTTCTCTTAAAGCATTTAATTGTGAGTTAAAAAGAGGATTAACTTAAGAAAAATAAGATTAACTTAAGAAAGAAGAGACATTGTAGATTTAATTGATGTTATCAACTTTAATTCAATTTCAACAAAATTAATTTCTTTTTCCATAACTGAGAGGCTAACAAGTGGAACAGCTTATCATTAAAATCTACACAATACCTAAGATATTTTGCATAAAATGGTATCTTTTTGGTATCTTTTCATGTTAAATACCCAACCTAAATACTTCCATAAAACGTTTTTTAACAAACGTAGATTTCTACTAATCATTTTTGAAAAATATATAAATTATTTTGTATAAACCTTAAAAAATCATCAATAAAAATCTCATAAAATTTCGAAAAGTTATGTTTGTGTTAACTGCATATTTTATTATATAAATTTTTTATTTGTATAATGTTAGTGTTGCACATTGTTACATAATTTATTTTGGGGCAAACTGTTAGTGTCCAATTATATGGGATTGCATGTTTTGTAGAACATGTATCATTTGTTCTAATTAATACAATCTAATCTAATCTAATATTTAACAAGTTTAAATTAATTTAAAAGTTTTTTGCTTATCCAATACTTTATTTTTTATTTTTAATAATAGATACATATATATATATATATATATATATATATATATATATATTTAATAATAGATACATATATATATATATATATATATATATATATATATATATATATATATATATATATATATGTATATATATATATATATATATATATATATATATGTATATATATATATATATATATATATATATATATATATTATATATATATATATATATATGTATATATATATATATATATATATATATATATATATATATATATATTAGGGTGGAGTGAATTTTAGTTTTTTTTACAATTCAATTAGCCTGGGTGTGCAAAAGTTGTCTATTCATTTCAGAAATACTCTGGAACAATATCAATGCTCTAGAAAATTTTCTTGAGGTGCCTCAAGACCTTTAAAATTTTAATGGGTCCCTAATATTATATAAAAAAAAGGTTTTTCAAAAGTATGTCATGTTGGGTCTCAAAAGAAGCAAAATTTTATAAAAATTTCAAAAATAACAATTATGTTATAAAAAAATTATTATTTAAGATTTTTTAAAAATATTATCAAAAAAATAAATTTTTTTCATTTTTAGTTTAAAAGGCCATTTTTTGTGCAATAAACTATAACATAGCAATTTTTTTTTTTAAATAATTGTTATTTTTGAAATTTTTATAAAATTTTGCTTCTTTCGAGACCCAACATGACATACTTTTGAAAAACTTTTTTTTATATAATATTAGGGACCCATTAAAATTTTAAAGGTCTTGAGGCACCTCAAGAAAATTTCCTAGAGCATTGATATTGTTCCAGAGTATTTCTGAAATGAATAGACAACTTTTGCACACCCAGGCTAATTGAATTGTAAAAAAAACTAAAATTCACTCCACCCTAATATATATAAATATATATATATATATATATATATATATATATATATATATATATATATATATATATATATATATATATATATATATATATATATATATATATATATATATATATATATATATATATATATATATATATATATATATAGTAAAAAAAGTAAAATATAAATTAGAAAATAAAACTTACTGATATAGAGTAGAGTAATTCTTTTTCTTTTTTTTATCATTATAAAATTGAAATCTTTTTAAAAATATATAATAATAATAATAAAAACACTATTTTTGCATTATACAGAATATAAGACTCGGAGAATTATCATAATTCACCAGAAAAAGGAAACACTTGCCAAAAACCTAAGGTTTTGTCATCAAGAAAACACTTCACATTACATATCTTATATAATACTTTTACCATAACTTTATATCTTTAACAATGTCCTCAGTTTTTATTGAGTTTAGAAAGCTTTCTTATTGGATTAAAAATATAAATGGAGATGATGAAAACCAATCTAGATAAGTCATGAGGATTTGTTTTTTATGTATTCTTCTATTTAATAGATTTCTTACGCCATAAGAAAACTATTTTACAAAAATTATTTATTTTTTATTGGTTTTCTTATGTCATAAGAAAACTATTAAAACGAAAAATAGATTTTTTTAAATTTAAAAGTATATCTAATAGTAATGTTTAAATCAAATATAAACAATATTATTAGATTCAAAATAAAAAATATTATTAGAATGCATTTATAAAACCTTCAAAAGAAGTTTATTATTTAAAACTTAGATTTAAAATAGTAAATTTTTATTACTTCAGAGTCATATACCTTGAAACTTTTAAAGCTAAAATTCGCTTTTATTAAAAAGCCTTTTTAGTAAAAATGCTTTTTATTAAAAGTGATTTTAAACTTTAAAAGTTTCGAGGTATATCACTATAAAATAATCATAATTTATTAATTTAAACTTAAATTTTCTAAATTTTTTTGGAAAATATTTTACCAAAAAAATTTAATCAAACAAAATATTGTTTAATGAAGTTAAAGTAAAAATAACCGACTTTAAATAGTGATCGAAAATACGCTAACTTAACCTACTGTTGTTGAAATTCAATTACTAACTGGTCAGCAACAAGAACAAAAAACGAGCTTTCTTTTGAATGTTGTAAATAAAAAAATTGTAAAGAACCGAACTCGTAAAAAAAAAAATTCAATGCGTGAACATAGGTTATAAGATATATTTATAAGCTTCGTATTTATGCTACGTATTTATGCTTCTATATAAGCTAGACATGTATTTTAAGACTACGAGATAGAATACGGCAAGTATCCTGTAACAATTTTTAGATAGCGCTAACTAACATTCAAAAAAGGTAACAAATTTACAAAATCTTCACTTTAAAAAAAAAAGCCCACCCAATTTAACATCGAAAAAATCATTTATAAAATGTATGCATATAATAAATAAACAGTTGTAGAATTTATAATTACGTGGAAACGAAAGAGTTATGTAAATTTCCATTTAATTAGGCAAAACTGAAACATTTAAAATCGAATAACTTGATCAATTCAAAAGCAAAATGTCGTCGCCACATAAATCAACGTAGAACGTCCTAAACTAAAAAAAACCATCTAAATATATGTATATATTATTGATTTCATGGGTGGGTTTTCTATGAAAGCCTAAAATAGATTTTGCGTTTTGTTTAACTAAATTTTCAAAAAACGCTAACTGATTTTTCCGTAAAAAAAATTTTCCGTTATAAAAAGTCACATGACTAAACCCTCTCCATAAATTAAAAATGACTTTTCGGAATTGATTTTTTAAACGAGTTTGAGCTACATTTTAAATATATGTTAAATATGAATATATTGTTATTTTAATTAATACTATAATTTTATTAAAATATTTTCTTTAACTTTTATATCGAAGGTTTTTTTCGTTGAAATTCCGCCGCGAGATTAAAGCACTTTAACTGTACAACAGTCAAAACACAATTTTGCAGCTTATAAACCGTTACATCTTTCTAAAATACACGATACGCTTTCTTTTGATTGAAAACGAGTTATTGATTAGTTGTTCCGGTTTTTAGCAGTGTTTTGAAGAGAATTATTTTTTCTCCCCAAGCAAACACCAAACAAAAATAAATAAATAAAAACACAACGTGAGCGTTAAAATTAAAAAGCAGCTAAACTGAAAATATATTTCAACTAATAAAGAAAAATTAAACTTTTGAAGTTTTTTTTGTTACAAAAAAAAATTAAAAAAAAATTGCAAGCTAAAATAGATATTGCCTTTAACCGCTTGTCCCTAAACTAATAACTACTTTTAATGATATTTGGATTTTTAGAACACAGAATTTAAAATACTATTTTACGCTTTGTTTTTTTTTTTTTTGTTTTTTTTATGATTTTTTTTCGTCAAGTTTTAAATTAAAATGTTATAGTATGTGGTAAACCAAGATCAAGTTTAATAAAAGCACGCTACTTTGTTTTATGAATAACAGTTAAAGCTGCAGTTTTAACTGTTTTGTTTAAATATATTTACTATTTTTAATGCATTTACAATTTATAAAAAGTATTTTTAATTTTTGTTAAAACTCCATTAAAGGCCTGAAAGTCACGCTGTTAATTTTATTGCAGCATGAGTTGCTTTATAAATCAAAGTTGCATTTAAAATTTTTTTGCCTATTTTATAATTTTATTTCCTCTCTGCATCATAAACATAAGTAACGACGTTGAACTGTATCAGCAAGTAAATTAGTTGACGTTTTTTAACTCAGGTCTACTGAGTTAAAAATTGTTAATAAAATTTTATAAATAAATAAATATTACGTCAAACTTATTTTTTTTGTTGTTGCTAGTCTCTGCAACGAAGCGTTTCAAAATCAATAAAAGCATAAAGTCGTTTTGCACATTGTGCCGACCATATATAACTAAATCGTATAGTTCAAATAGAATTATGTGACGTCATAGCTCGGTGATGGTTGTGCCAGGTGAATGAAAGTTGTTCTTTCGACAATTCACGTCTGATAACGAATAACAAATCTTTTAAACACAAAGGTGAAAGCGAGGCGCAAAAAACAATAAAAATAGTTGTAATTTTTTTTGGAATGCTTTGTTTTGATTACACTTTAAATTTAAATTGTTAGCAAGTATTTATATGGAATATTTATATTGGACCAAAAATATGAGCACAACCAGATTTCAACGTCAACAATGCTATCTTTGTGATTGCCCTAGAGCCCCTTGGGCTATTTTAAACGATTTTAGCGAACCCATTTGTCGTGGATGCTGTAACTATGAAGGCCCTGAACGCATTGAAACTGTTATAGATTATGTTCGATCTTTAAGGAAAGGCTGGGATCAGCAAGTTAGAGCATTAAAACCAAACATGAATTCTACTGGAACATCTATTGGATCAACTCCAAGTCCCAGTGGTCACTCAAATGGATCAATGGAGACTAATGTGAGTATAGCTAATAATGCTTATTCTTTTTCTCAATATAATGGTATGCCACAACAGCTAGACCATTTTCGTTTTTTACACAATGTGAAAAGTGAACATCATGTTCCACCTGAAAATCATGCAGGTGAAAACTTCAATCAAAAAAATGTTTTTGCAGTTCCTAATGAATCTTCTATTAACCAAACATCTCAAGTTGCTCCTTTAAACTCTCGAAATGTTGATGATACTCATGATGAACATCGTCGATTTTTAACTAGTCTTGCTGTGAACAATACCAAAGATAATCATGTTAGAGTTCCAATTATACATAGACCGGAATATTCTGAATACCCTGATATTGTTAGAGAAACTTTAGAAGTGTTAAATTCATGTGTACCATTTGATATACGTTTTAAAAAGGATCATAATCACATTGGTCGTGTTTTTTTATTTGAAGCTGCGCCAAGACCAGGTACAACTTCACCAAACGAATTTGAACTTAAAATTCATATTGAATATCCTCGTGGATCTGAAAACTTTTGTCAAAGTGCTTCTTCGGTTGCAAAACAAATGTATCAAGATTCTATGAAAGATTATAGCAGAGGGCTTTCTTCAGGTTTTAAATATCTGGAATATGAGATCCATGGTAATGAATGGAGATTACTTGGTGATTTGCTTCCTGAGCAAATTCGTATATTTAAAGAACCTATTGGTCGGGTGTTTTTACCAATGCGGTTAATTGATTACCCTATATTTCACTCAATGCTAGGGCCCCCACTGCCTGGTAATTCTAAGTATCGGCCTAAAAGAAAAGCTGACGATGTTGAAGTAATTGGAGCTCCCTCTCGAGCTCCTCGGCGCACATACAAAGAAAGGGAGGACGAGCAAATTCAAAGACATTTATGGATGCAGTCTCAAGTTGATGCGTTAAGACTTTCAATGGCACATTTAACAGGAACCCCTGAAGATGCAATACATCTTAATTCAATTCGTTCTGGTAATATGCTTGATCTCCACCACCACACAACACCCCATACACCTTTAACACCCCATACACCTTTAACACCAAACAGCCAAAATCTAGGAGTGCCTCATCAACCATCTCCTAAACCATGGGGTGTGTCAGCTTCGATGGCAGCATTAATAAGTGCTGCTAGTGCAGAGACAAACGGAAATTCAAAGGAGCCTAGAAAACTGTTGCCAGAAAGTAGTAAATCCAAATCTCCATTGCATGAAAAATCTCCTCATCATGAAAAAGAGATACTCGAAATAAAAGATAACTTAAAATCAGAGGAAATAAATGAACATAAAGAAGACAATCTAAATAAAAAAGCAAATATGAAGAATGCAAGTAAAATAAAGTGTAGTATTTGTGAAGATTGGTTGGATGATTCTCATTTTGTGCAATGTCCTTCTGTACCAGCTCATAAATTTTGTTTTCCATGTTCAAAAGATAGTATTAAGAAACAAGGTTTTGGAAGTGATGTTTTTTGCCCAAGTGGTAAACAGTGTCCACTTATTGGTAACAATCTCCCTTGGGCTTTTATGCAAAGTGAAATACAAACAATTCTAGCAACAAAACCACGTTCTAGAGTATCTCTTAAAGAAGAAAGTATAGAAGATAAATCTTAATTTTTTAGTTCTGAGTTGATGTTTTTGTAACTGTGAGTATATGTGTGTGATTGTTTATATACAATATATCTCTAGATTTTTTTTTTTTTTTTGAATCTTTTCAAACTACTAAATAAGATTTAAAAAAATTTTGTTTCTATATTTTCAACTGTTTTGAATTATGTTTTTATATATATATATATATATATATTACTTCAGTTCAGTAAAGTTATATCTTTGTATTTATTTTATTAATTTTACATGGAAAGTTTATTTTGTTCATTAGCTTTTAATAAGAATGAACTCTATCATTAACTTTATTGTTTGGAGATGTGAGGCATTTATGCGTTATTATTTTTTGCAAAGCGCATCTTGATTTCGTTTATCATTCTGTTCATTTTTTGCGTTGTTTTTGTAAAACAGATTATAATGCTTTATTGAGTTGGTTTAAATACGTTGTTCTTTACGGGAGTGGGCAAAGATAACAATAAAATGTCACAATCGATGCTGTGTAAATAAAATACCGAAATCTAAAAAAAACAAATAATTTTCTATTTAACAATTGCGATTGGTTGTTTTATAAATTTTTTGCAATCAATTTGTAGCGACGACAGTAGATCTTATAATGTTAAATTTTAAATAATTTGTAGATTTTAACATAAAATCTGAAAATAATTATATACTCCGCCAAAATATCTAAATTATTTACTTAAAAAAGTTTTCAAATCATTTTCTTGCTGAAGTTTTGTTTGAACAAAAAAAAATTATTAGTAAGTGAAGATTCCAGTCAATCACATATCAAATTAATTGAACATTAGTTATTCTAATTGTCATTCTATCGAAAAATAGAAACCTTTAAAAATGGAGTTCTTGATAGGGTTGCTAAAAGAACAGTGATTTTGAAATGATTTTAAGTGACTTTCTTGATGGATTTCAAAATAATATTATAAAATAGTGCAAACAAACGTGTTGCTATGGTACCAGTGCAACGGCTTGAGCAATAAGGATAATTTTAGGTTTTTGTTGTTTAAACGTTTGCCGTAGTAATCACACATCTGCCGTAATCATCACACATCTTCTCGGTGCAATTAATAAATCTTTGAACAATGAATTATATTTTATTAATATTATATTTCATTTAAAAAAAATAATTTAATGGTTAGCTGGTATCGTATTGATAGCGCTATTAACAACGCAATTAATAAAGTGCTATCATAAAATCCTAGGATTCATCCCCACTTTGGCAATAGAAACAGTATTGATGATATGAATGGCAGCAGGAAACTATTACGCTATATTAGTTTAAACTCTATTTAGTAGTATTCTATTGCCAAAAACTTTTTAGCTTAATCAAGTATATAATAAAAACGAAATGTTTTGCGTTCGTTTATATTAAGATTAAATTGCGTTAAAGTTTAATAAACTTTTAATTTAGGTTTGTCAGATATGGTTTTCAAAAATATTGATGACTTTAATCTTATTACAGGTATTCTAGTAAATAATGAAAAAAAATATAAAATTTAAGTTTTATGGCGAATAATCTTTCCTGTTTATAAATATTTTAGAAAAGTGGTAAACTTTTTTTCTTTTTTTTCTGATTCAAAACTAAAATAGTTTACAGAGCTTATTAAATTATTTGGTAAATTATTATTATTTGGTATTAATTATTTGGTATTAATTATTTAGTAAATTATTTGGTATCAATTTTTGCGTTTAATGATTTACTGAAATTATGTTTATCAACCGTTCATGGTTTTTATATTCTTGAAGACATTTTTTTAAAATTTAGTGTTACGACTTTTTATTTATGTTTATGTTTATTAACTTGGATCAATTTTAATATTTACTCTTTAGTGTCGTCAAGTTTTTTTTAGTGTAGTCAAGATTTGATTTACTAATTATTAAGAAGGGTAGAAGAAGCCGGGGTTTTATTTAAGTAATCTTTTTTTTAATTGATTTTTTTATAAAGCTGTAATAAGAATTTTCTTCTTTTTAACTATTCTTTTTTTGCTTAAAAATATTTTTTAATTGCCCCAAAGAATTTTTTTTTCATAACGCTTGCGCCTACGTTAGCAGGTCGTTACTTAAGCAAATCAGATTTGGTTTATCAGATTATCTAGTAGTATCCATAGTAACATCCAATAGTACACGTATTCATGAAGCTATGACATATTTAAAGATTTACTCTTTTTTAAAATATTTGTTTAAAATTGTTTAAGAAAATTGAAACACGTTTCATCAATGTAAAATAAATAGAATAATCCACCCCCAAACCACCTCAAAGGTGACGTCATTTTGCCGTCACGTTTGATGTCTACTAATATAAAACAG
Source organism: Hydra vulgaris (assembly GCF_038396675.1). Classification (NCBI taxonomy): domain Eukaryota; kingdom Metazoa; phylum Cnidaria; class Hydrozoa; order Anthoathecata; family Hydridae; genus Hydra; species Hydra vulgaris. Next base: position 6,405,682 of record NC_088928.1, on the reverse strand, counting down.
ATTCATCGTTTTATGGCAGAGTCAAATAACCCGTATATTTAATTGAATAAAAAACGAGATAAACCAGAAGAAAGTTTTCAAAGTTATATATATTTGTTTGCTTGTTTTAAGAATTGACACATCAAAAACTTATGCTGCAAAATTGAAATAGTATTTAAACCATAAATCAAGTAAAAATATTTTAGGCAAGACGCGTCTTAAAAATCATTTAAAAAAGAATAAGCGTCTTTAAAATCATATATTTACTCAATTACAACTATTTTCATTTCATGCCACACTAAAGTAACATACAAAAATATTAGGGTTGAAGATTCAACGCTAAATATTGATTGCAACTGAATAAAGTTTAAATTTTTTGAAAGTAAAGAAAAATGTATTTACCCAGTGGGCACACGACGTCGATCATACGTTGGATTTATTTTGGGCAACTTTGACAAACTAAACCTAATGTTGGTTACTCTAATGATATTTTTCAACAGATTTATAACTTTGTAGCAACGTTGGTTACACTGACTTAACACTAATGTAATAGTTACGTTGGTAACATTAACGTTACTTTTCACCAGAATTACATTAAAGGTAAATGTGTTTTTTTTTCATCATAATTACAACGTTTTTTTTATCAGAGTTACGACATTAAAATAGCTATGCGAACATTATTTTTCAAGTATATTACAATTTTTTAATGTAAAAGATTTCTTTGTCTATGATTCGACAAAGAAATCATTATTTTTTTTTTAAGATCTTTACTTTCAACAACGCAGCAAGTAACCACTATTAGAGTTGAAAGTTACTGGAAGAGAAAAGATAAAGTTTATAAAGCAAGACAACGATTAAGAGACAACATGCAAGTTATATGAATCAGGTAAACAATAAGAAAGGAGAAAGTTCCAAAGAACTGATGTTTGAGGAAAAAAACTAGACGAATAAGATTTTTGGAGCACTTAGGAACAGCCACAGTAAAAGAATGAGACGTAATTGAATGACGAGTAGCACGAGGATGAATTTTAGTAGACGGCACAGAGACGCTAGCCCTTTAGAGTAGTGCTAATATAGCATTTAAAGAAAAGAGAAAGAGAAGCAACAGTACGACAATGTGATGATGGTTGGAGGTTGGCTGCAAGAGCAGGTCCAACTATGTTTACAATGCATTTTGCATCTTGTCTAAAAGAGAAAGGGCATTATTTGAAGATTCGCTCCATATATGGCGACAGTATTCCATACAAGAACGGATTTTAGATTTATAGAAATAGAGAATAGAATTAGGAGAAAGAAAGTGGCAAGAACCATAAAGAAATGCAACTTTAGCAGATACTAATTTTGCAATGCATTTAGTATACAGTTTCCAATAAACATTGGAAATAACAGTTGATAAGACGAAGGGTAGATGATTCATTGAGTACACAACCGTTCATGAATACAGGGAGATCTATATTGTTGCAATAACAATCAGCTGAAAAAAATTTAGTTTTATCTGAGTTAAAGTTCACCAGCCACTGAGGCCCCAACCTGTAGCAGAAGTGAGATCTTTATCAAGTTCAAATCCCCCCTCAAAACAACCAGATAATGTTAGCTTCTTACCAAGACAAGAATAAATGGGAGAATCATCAGCGAACGATGCCACCTTAGACATTAAATTTTCAAGGAGATTGTTAATGTAGATTCAAAAAAGGTATAAAGCCTAGGATAGATCCTTGAGGAACCCCTTAAGTTACGAGAAATGAAGAAGAGTATTGTCCATCGAGGACAACATTTATATTACGATAGGTAAAGAAGGATTTAATAATCTTAAAGATGTTGCCTGATGCACCGTACGATGAGAGCTGATGGAAAAGACCAGCATGCCAAAGTTTATCAAAGGCTTTAGAAATGTTAAGAGCGATAGCCTTAACCTCTCCACGTTTATCTATCGCACAATAAAACCTATTGGCTATTACCATTAACTAACCCGCTGTAGAATGAGAAGATTGAAATCAATATTGATGATCAGAAAGTAAGTTATTAAATTCAAGATGGGAGATTAAGTTAATTAAAGACTCAAAAGTGTTGCTTATAATTGGAAGAATAGGAATGGAATGGGAATGAATTGGACGGTAGTTAGACGAGTCAAATTGCTCTCCAGAATTTTCAAAAAAAGGAATAACAAATGTTAATTTCCAGCCAACTGGAAAACAAGGCTCTGATAAATACTTATTAAATAATTTTAAAAATATAGACTACAGCTCCGGAGAAAACTTCTGCAAGACTATAAAAGGTATATTGTCCGGACCACAAGCTGTAGAAGTGTTTAAACGGGAAATCATTTTAGAACCAGAAGCTGTAGTGATACGATTATGTAAAGCAATCGATTAACCTGTTTGTTGGATATATCAGGTAGGATGTTATTTGTGGAATTAAGAAATGAAATTGATGTGAAGTTCATAGCACACAATTCAGCTTTGTTTTTAAGTGAAGTTGCAAAATCTGAGCCATGTAAGAGAGTAGCAATAGGAGATTTGTCTTTGTTATAGACACTGTTAAAGATTCTTCAGAAATCTTTAGAGCCTAATTTTTGAGATAAAAAATGAGATTTGTAACCTCTGAATAGCAGGCTTTGGCGTTAGACAAAACCTTTTTACAATGGTTTCTGGCATAGTAAACAGACGTCTGTTTTCTAAAGAATTGTTTTGGCAATAGATATAGAAGTAATGGTTACGATTGGAAATTGCAGCAGCTCAATGAGAGATAAACCATGAAAAAGAGTGAGGTTTGACTTTTAATCCTTAGGAGAGAATAAAAAATTCCATGCCAGCCTGAATCCAAGATGTTACATAAGAAGCACATTTGTTAGCAGGAAGATAAAAGATTCCTACCCTAGGGCCACCACAAAGAAAATCAGCGAAAAAGTCCCAGTCAGCTTTAAGGTAGTTGTAAGAGGTACAATAGAGGAGGCTGAATAAGTGCGAATTTCATAACTGCGAATCTGCATAAGTGCGAATCAATTGCAAAAACTGGCATAAGTGCGAACTGGCTCAAGAGCGAACTGGCATAAGTGCGCCGAAAGAATTTGCAAACATTGGCGTAAGTGCGAACTGGCATAAGTGCGAACTGGCATATTTGCGAGTTAATTGCAAAAACTGACATAAGTGCGAACTAGCACAAGCGCGAACTGGCATAAGTGCGCCAAAAGAATTTGCAAACATTGACATAAGTGCGAACTGGCATAAGTGCGAATTGGCATTAGTGCGAACTGGCATAAGTGCGAATCAATTGTAAAAACTGGCATAAGTGCAAACTGGCACAAGCGCGAACTGGCATAAGTGCACCGAAAGAATTTGCAAACATTGGCATAAGTGCGAATTGGCATAAGTGCGAACTGGCATAAGTGCGAACTGGCACAAGCGCGAACTGGCATAGATGCGCCGAAAGATTTTATAAACATTGGCATAAGTACGAATCGGCATAAGAGCAAACTAGCATAAGTGCAAATCAATTTCAAAAACTGGCTTAAGTGCAAAAAAGTCAGAATTATTATTGTGAAAATAAAAGTCACTGATAACTGATAGAGAGCCAAGATGGGTCCCGGGGCAAATTTCTTTATGGGCCCTATCTTGGCTGAAAATAAGCGCCATGTAATGCCAAATTAGTTACTTTTTTTTTCTCCCATTTTATGGGAGAAAAAAAAAAGTAGCTCTTAAAAAAAGCCGGGCCCCAGGACAACACACCCGCCTAATCCTCCCTCTCTGCGGCCATGCCGATAACCACTGAAATAACCTCTGAGTGGATACTTAATTAAATTTTTACAACTTTTATGTCAACTACATCAACATTACTCTTCACATTTTGATTTTGCTATTGTTAAAGCAAACGGTATCCAATGACAACCAACCAAATGCTAAAAATTCAAAAATTAGTTTGAAGATGATATTCAACTCGTTCAAAAAACCAAATAACAATTAATAATTTTTACACTGACCACAAATATTATTTTTAATTACATTATTGATAACCCGAGGATTACCATTATTTGTAATGATGATTCTCTTTTATTCTTTTTATTTTTATTTCGGTTCGCTTAGTTAAAAACAGCAGGAAGATATGTAGAGCAGAACAGTAAGTATCATACCCTTATTGAAGGTTTTTTTAATTTTTAAGTTTCATTTTATAAAAGGTTTTATAGAAGTTTTTAAATGCTCATAAAAATATTAGAATAATTTATTTATGCTATAATAAACATATTCAAAAAAAAGCACTATTTTAATATTTGAAAAAACTTTTAAAAAACTTTTCATTTTGGAATGCCATAAAGTACGTATATAGTTATACGTACTTTATGGCAACCCAAATGTACGTTATAGGTTAATAATAACCTATTGGTTATTTTAACCTATAATAATCGAACAACTATTTTATAATTGTCCTTAATAACACGTTATTGGTGGTAGCCAGTCGGTTTTCAAAATCTGTAGTATCAGTATTTTTTTATTTAAGAATGAAGGCAACGACTTCAAAAGAATTGATTAGTTAAGGCAAAGAACTGAGGAATATGTTATTAAAAATAAAAATGACTTTATGTCGGCAGATGATGCTGTCGGCAGATGATGCTGTCGAAATGTTTACATCGAAAACAATGATGTAAAACTTATTCCGTTTGCACCCATTCTATCTATTGCTGGTAGAATATTTGTTTTTAAAATGAAGTCTGAAAATGAAGACGATTATAAATGCAATCATTATAGATGGAAAAATAATAAGAAAAAAAAGTTCTAAGAATAGCAAAAAAGGTTTTAAAAAAACTTATTATCTTACCCAAACTACTACAGGCCAAAAACATTGTACATCCGCGAATTTTAGTAAACAAGTGTTCATAAAAAACTACGAAAGATCTTATTGCTATTATCTATTACTTAGGCAATGAAAAATGTGGTGTAACAAATTTGAAACACGGAAACAGTAAAATTGACCATTTATACATTCACACTGCATCGTCTGTAGTGTCATGTATAAAAAAAGTTTTAAAACCAAATGATAAGCCACAAAATATTTATGAAAAACTAATGTTTGAATCAAATGTGATTCAAACATTACCAAACGTTAAAAAAAATAGGTCGCGCAGGGTCGTCAAATTTTTCATGAGTTTTTTCACAAAAAAAATTGGCTAGGCTCCTTATGCAGGTAAGAAAACGGTTAAAAAATAACTTTTTTCGTTGTAATGAGGGTTTTAGGCCACTTTTGAAGATTTAAAAAAACGTGTAAACTTGAAATTACCTTAAGATTATCAGCTTACTAGGGAGTTTTTAAAGCACATTTTTTATTCAAAATAGCGTATACATTTAAACTAGGAGATTTTAATTGAAAATCTTAAACTACAATAAAAATGAACTAAAAACGGGTTCTAAAATATGGAAAATGGTTCATCACAAAGAAAATAAACTATATAATTAGGTCTAATTTCTTTTAAGACCAAAATATGCTTATTTTTTTAAAATTAATAACATAGTTGGGTATGGTAATCTGGGCCTATATGTCAGTATTTATTGCATTGTTAAAAATTTAATACTTTTACAGCAATAAATACTTTTAAAATGAAAACTAATGTAAATAAGATCTCTGACAATGCTTTTGTATTCATTTTCTGATTTTATTTTTCAACGGATTCATATAGACGATCATTAAAGATGAAACTTTCCATTGAAACTAGTAGATACCAGAGAGTAGCAGTTTTGAATCTTAGCACATCAAATTTATTTTTAAATAAAGAATAATGAATCTATAATATATAATACGAGAACATTTGGTTAATTTTTACTTGAGCATCCGTCTAATTTATTCCTTAAATTTTTTTTATCATGATTAGGCTTAATATAAGTACTTGGAATTTTGAATTGGAATATCATATATTCAATATGGAGAGTTATATTTGGATTTTTTTAATATATTTTATGTTATGGTTTTAAGTTATAGTTTACTGCGTTAATTGAATTTCCAAAATTTTTTGGAAAACCACTAAGAGAGACTTGAAAATGTTTAATTTATTTATTTTTCTAATTTGCTATTTTGAACACATAAAGTTATTTTGCATTTAGCGCATTTATTGTAACACTATTATCTTTAAACTTTTAAACAAAATGTTTAAATTGGATACATACTCAATGACTCATATTTTACTATGAGTTGGTATATTTCATGAAAAAAATGCGAAAAAGTAACATAGGCCCACATTACCCCACTCAGTGGGCAGGGCCATCCCGAACGAATTAAATCGATCGTTATTAAATCTATTCTAATATGAGTAAACAAGTAACGTTTAGTTAAGTTTGCTTTCCTAAAGTTAATTTTAAAGCTAAATTAAAAAAAAAAAGAAGGTTTTTAGAATACGATTCTCTAATAAATTTTAAATAACATTAAACAAAAAAAAAATTGAAAATTTTGATTTTTCTGAGGGATATACCAGCTTAATCTTAATTGCACCCCTCTAGCGCCGGCCCTGTATATTGTTCTCTATATTCGCTACAATATTCAACAAATATTTAAAACATTTTATTACTTCTATACTAAGAATTATTATTTCGTAGTAAAAAAATTTAGTTTTTAGTTTGCAACTCAACTTTGAAAAAACATATTTCTTCATAATATTTACAGAAGTAAAGAAAACAGTTAAATTCGAATAGAGAAAGTAATTTAAATAAGTGCTTTGGGTTAAAAATGGAATTTCGTTAATTCGTTTTCAGATAAAACATTCCGGTACAAAGAAGAAGAACTGGTGACACACAAAATCGAATTTTTTTAAGTTTAGTTAATAAATGTTAGAACGATTATTACGTTCTTATTAAATTTCATGTTAACGCTTCAATTTATTATATCAAAGTACAAAAAAGTCATAGTAAAAGAAAAATTTCCTTTTTTTAGTTAAACATTAAAATGGAAATACTCGGAGGCGAAAGAAAAAACTCAAAAATTTATTACCAAAATGGTTACTATTATCGTTAAGACAAAAAAGCAACAGAATCGTATGGCGGCGGTTTCAAATGTAAGGATGAATTTTGTAGAAGTCGTGCAACAAGTGAACCAAGCCTAGGGTTAGTACAAATAACGCCGCATAACCATTTGCCAGATTTTGAAAAAAAAAGAAATTTTAAAATTAAAACAATCATTAAAACGAGCTGCTGAAACTACAAGTGGAAGTTTACGAGATATTTTTGACCAAGAAACTGCTAGTAACCAATCAGCACATCACGTTTCTTTTGGAATGATGGAAAGCACTATGTATCGCAGACGTAGAGCAGTGCAGCCGCAATTACCAGCCAATTGCGGGGAATTAGACAACTCTTTGAGAGTAAACAACATAAGTAAGTTTTTAGACGGGACCGATTTTTACAAAGGGTACGTTCGTATAAATAACGATTATGCTCACATATTTATCGGGAAAACAGTCGTTGCTTCACCGACTGATTTGCACGTTGACGGAACATTTAAGGTATTTCCGAGAATGTTTTATCAAATGATAACATTTGGATACATTTTGCTTGATCATGTAAGATAATCAATAAAAGATAATATAAGAAGGGTGTAAACAAGGAATTCTATTTTTTCCGCGGTGTTTTTTAATACCGTTAGATTTTTTTAGAGCACCTTAATGAGTTAAAAAAAAACAAAATATATTCCCTGCTTTTTCTTATTCACCCTCCATATATTATTATTTTTGTTATTATTGTTATTACTACTGTTTCTTATAAATTATAGTTGTTTTTATTAATGCTGTTCTGCAAGTAAAGAATCAAGAAGTAAAGATTTTTTTGTTTTAGTTTATCCCAACTATTTTCATACTTATGACTAGAAAAACGCAAGAGCTGTATTCTCTTGCATTTTCCAAAGTTGCTGAACTCGTTCCACATTTGTCACCGTTACGGATAATGACGGACTATGAACAAGCATTGATGAATACCTTGGAAATTCAATATCCTTTAGCTGAAATTTCAGGCTGTTGGTTTCATTACGTAAATGTAAGCAAAAAAATATTTAACTTAACATACAATAACCTTTGTTATAAAATGGCAATTTTAAAACTAAATTAAAATACAATTTAAAAAATATATATATTTATTTGTACTGAAAGTTTATGTTTGCAATTATTTATATTTAGGCTGTGGTTAACAAGTGTAAACATCTTGGATTGTAATGAAACTTGAATTTAAATTCTGATCACAACGGAATCAATGAAAATGTTAGCGGAAAGTTGCAAAATTGAGTAAAAATAACGCCACGTCTCATTTTGGAAAAAGGGAGGAGGTTGACAGAAAATGTCATAAAATGTCGCATGGGGGAAGGGTGGGGTGTCTAAAAACAGCCAAAAAGGTGTTACGTATTATTTGAACAGCCCCTAACTTAAAAACAAACTAATATTTAAATTAAATCTAAAACCAATTAAAACATTATCATAAAGGTCTTTATTCTATGTAGTAAAGTTCAAGTTCCGCATAATCGTTTTGCCCGAATAGAGCTGTAACCAGGGGGTTTAGATGGTATAGAACCCCCTAGTATTTAAAACTAATAATTTTCTTTTTAAGGAAAAGCATAATAAAAATCTTAAAAAATCATATATTGTGATATATCATTTAATGTTTTAGAGAAAGAATGAAACTTCGCAATAGTCAATAGTCAAATGTAATCAAAAACTTTTGAATATTGATTATTTGTGTTTCATTTAAAATAAACTGAAATTTAAAACCAGATTAAAATAGCTTGCTTAAACTAATTTTCAACTTATTTTAGACAAATGATTTTATATAGTTCTCACTTCACCCGCTCGCTTGTCCCACTTCTACACTTCTTCCTCTTCCATAATTTTAGAAAAATACCTTTTATTAGCCAAAAAGTTAACAACAACAACAAAAAAATTGTAATTTTATTTATGCAAAAGCAGTTTTTTGTCTGCCCGAACTAAGAAATGTACGCTAGCACCTAAAACATGGTCACAGAATAGGAAAATCCCGCTACTACAATTTGATCGACCTTATAAATATAAAAAATGATAAAATGTTCCATGACCACAAAGGAAAAAAATTGTTTTCTCGTCAAATTAGATTCACACAACATATTATTTCAGAAAGAACAAACTTTATGTCGACAGAGAACATGCAGAACTACTCCAGAAAAACTTGAAGAATTAACTGAGCAATATTACAGAAGAGGTGTCATAAAACCATACATAAAAACTTGTGAAAACCATATTAATTTTATTTGTCCTTAAATCTTTAAAAACTCCGATTTGAATAGATTTTTATCTTAGTAAGATAATCTTACCACTTTAAATATAAGTTACCGAAGAGTTTACCACCATCATGAAACAAGCATTTTGGTTATAAATACTCAATAACCTTCAAAACGAGGAAACAGACTAAAATGTTTTTTGATGAAACTTCAAAACAAGGGTTTAAAGATCACATCAATAAATTTCTGGAAAAATTATAACACTGCGGGTTTCAATAAATGAAAAATTATTGAAGTAAGAAGTCTTTTAAAATATGAAATTTACATTGCCTATTGTTAAGTTAATAATGCTCCAGGTATGAAGGATATGTATATATTTGAACATAATTTTAAAATTTAATTTCAAAAGACAAAAAATGAAAATTGAAAAGCTGAAACGGAAAAACTGTTATGAAAAACTAAATGTAGTAAAACGCGTGAAAATTAGATTATTTGTATAAATTACGACAATTAAATTAGAAGATGTTAACGTTGTTTTGGTTGCGCTTTTCATTAGTTGCTTGAAACCATAGAATTTTAACATTGATTTTATTTCAGTGTGATCACTTGACCTCGTGTAATTAACATTAGGATCTCTAATTAAAATTGTTTCTAATAAATTAGGTTAATTAGATTTAGATATCATTACTGAAAATAGGTTAGAGAAATTGTGGCTAAGGTATTTCGAGCCATCCGGTGGGCAATATAGGACAAAAAGCTTTTCGTCATTGGAAGTATTTTTTCGAAACAAACGCTTTCTATTTCGTTGGATTTGAGATCGTTACGCCTTACCCTGTTTAAATATTAGATATGTAAACGGCAACACATCCACCACGTCTGTTTTTACATATGCTGCTTAGAAATGCATAACCCTCGATATGATATAGTTCACTAGGGTCGTCCTTGCTTATATGGGTTTATATGGGCGAATATGTCAATGTTTTTGTCGCAGTTAAACAAGTATATGATGCTAAATGTTCCATAGGACACGGATATTTAAATGAAAACATTGTAAGCCTTTCATATACAGAATATTTTCAAGTTTTTCCATCACTGAAACAATATGGTTCAAATACATTGGTCCAGGTTATAGTTCTATGTCACCTGATAATAATAACATAACTCTTAGGAAAGCATTTTCTTTTAGTATAGTTTTATTTTCTGGTTGGTATTGCCATAAAAATATTTGTATAAATTTCAACTCAAATTCTATAGTTTTAAGAGAATTTTGCAATGACGTCATTTTAACAGTTAATGTAGCGTAGATTAGAAGTGTAATATAGATATAGTTAAACATTTTAAGAAAGTATACTTAGATACATGCAATATTTATAAAGATAACAGCTTTAAATTGAAATATTTCATACGAATCTGGCTGATGGCGTAGAATAAAGTAATAATATGATGTAACTTCCAAATCTATATTATTTTTTTTTCTTCTTTTAAAACTTTATATTAAAATATAAAGTACCCCCCTGCCCCCCCCCTCCCCCCCACACACACACTACTATGTGACGTCTAGAAAGACGTCTTTAGTTTGTCCGGATACGACGTTCTCAAGACTATTATATGAGACCAATTTAGGTCATATTTTTTTTGGCATATATGTATACATAAAAACAGTGATCGATTAACAAAATGATAGATTATTAGAAATAATTTTCTAATATTCGTGTTCTAAAATTATGACCATAAAAAGTTTGATTCATTCCCTCCCCCCCTCCCCCCTTTGATTTGAAGAGATATTAAACTTTGATGGGTCATAAAAACCGAATACAGCAGATTATTTCTGGAAATTTTAAATTTGTAGATAAATTGAAAATAATTTAATTATGGTAAAATAACTACTTTTTTTTAGTTTTTTTTGGTTCCCAGGCTGCAATCATTACAGTACTTGGCAAAGCATCCTTATATGACATTAACATAAACATATACATGTTTGGAATAACTAAACACTAAAAAATGAGGTCAACGCCCCCTGATGAATAGATATCATTTATAACAAAAGACTTGAGCTCAGCTAAAGTCCATATTTATCCATAAGTTTATTTATGCTTGGGTTAAGTAAAGTGTTACAAAAACGTTATGGCATACTAAGAAAAGTACTTTGAAAAAATGCTAGTATAAAAAATAAAATTTTCATATCTTTTTTTCTTATTTCAATATATGGTGTCTTTGACCTAATATGTAGAGTTAAGACATTAGAATAGAAAAAAATTGTTTCTCTGGCTTCATTTTATTTTTCATTTTGACTAATATTTGAAAAATAAAATATTACCATTTCCCTGGTAAAATTGGTATGCTGAACCTAAAAATTAAGTATGGTTAATATTAAATCAGTTTTTGAATGACTAACTCAATATTGGTTTTGCATGGTTTTACTTACCTCAGGCCCAACTATGCAATGACTAAATTAACACTCAGTAATAAATTAACAATTAAAATTTTATTTTTTTGGAAATACGAGTTGATTAAAAATGTTACATTTAAAAAAGTTGACGAACTTGATTTCCTTACAAATTAAAAGTTCATAAACTTAATGTTCAGGCCCGTGTACAGGCCTGACATATGAACATATATTGCCCGTATATGAACAATAATTGTAAATTGTTAACTATAAATATAGGTTGAAATAAATAAATAAGACATGGAAATTCATGAACTTTACTTTAAAAGAAAAAATTTGAAATGTTTTGTGTGATGCTAGGATTAATTGTAGGAACTACAACTTGATTAAATTGGTTGTCACAGCATGCCTTACTCTATGTTCACTATGCATGCTCACTGGACAAGTTACAGCAATAAAGAAGAGAATAAGTCAAACTATTGAGTAGTATTTTGATAAACAAAAGCTTGTTCATCAAAACGGCAAACAACTTGTAAATATTTTATATAAAGAATATTTTAAACATTGTGTGGAGTAACCTCGTAATTCATCGGAAAGTTCAACAATCTCTTTTAATACTTTTATTAACAAAGACTGTAACACGAGCCCACTACCGGGCCTAACCAACTTTGGAAAAAACGTTTATTAAGGCCCTATTTATTCGGAGCCTTTGATAAAAAAAGATCTAAACGGCTTTGTGGCATTGAGGCCACTAAGCCTTATAGAAGCCTCACTAAGGTGTCCCGTTCCCGCACAGTTTTTGAACGACAACACCAACTTATAAATTGAGTTTTAGACAAAGAAAATAATAATATTTACTGAGCATATTTTAAAAATAAAAAAATTCAAGATTCCCCCACTAAGAAAAAGTTGAAAAATCTATTCGGTGCACTTATGCTACCGCCCTCTTATTCCAAAATTTTCAAATTTTTTTGGCGCACTTAGTCAAGTATGCATTTATGTAGATATTTGCAAATTCTATTGACGCACTTATACCAATGTTTACAAGTTCTTTCGGCGCACTTATGCCAGTTCGCACTTATGCCGCACTTATGCCAGTTTTTGCAATTGATTCGCACTTATGCCAGTTCGCACTTATGCCAATTCGCACTTATGCCAATGTTTGCAAATTCTTTCGGTGCACTTATGCTAATTCGCACTTATGCCAATGTTTGCAAGTTCTTTCGGCGCACTTATGCCAGTTTGCGCTTGTGCTAGTTCGCACTTATGCCAGTTTTTGCAATTGATTCGCACATATGCCAGTTCGCACTTATGCTAGTTCGCATTTATGCCAATGTTTGCAAATTCTTTTGGCGCACTTTTGCCAGTTCACGCTTGTGCTAGTTCGCACTTATGCCAGTTCGCACTTATGCCAGTCGCTCTTATGCAGATTCGCAGTTATGAAATTCGCACTTATTCAGTCGCCCCGTACAATAATAGGGGGATTCTAATAATAAATAATAGTGATATAGAAGTTTTTGAGAGATCAAACCGTGATCTGAAGCACCTTAGGGTGAATGTAGAGAAACTGAGTTAGATCAGAAGTAAGACATAAGTCGAGTAGAGAAGGTAAATGATTCAGATTGTCTGGAAAAAGAGTTGGAAATTTTGACTACTTTTGTTAGAGATTAAAAAAGACAAAAGGTGTGCGCCTTAACGCCTGCAGAGTCACTGACACTTGTACCAAGCCATTCAGTGTTACAAGAATTCAAGTAACCAACAACAACTTGGCTGATGGATAAAGAGAGAGAGCTTGGTCAATTTGATCAGAAATAACATCAAAAAGAGTGCAGTCTTGAGATGAAGGAGAGAAATATAGAACAAAGAGAAAGGCGATAGAGTGAAGTGGTGCTGAACAAAAGCACATAAAAGAATAGTCTGTTGAGTTTCACGACAAATGGGTGAATTCTTATGAATGTAAATGCCCTGGCCAAGCATGTAAAAATTGGAGTCTTTTTCGTTCTAATTTTACAAAAATGGCATTGAAACAATTATTAAATCTACTTTATTTCTTAATATCTTCCACAACAATTACAAAATTTATATATTGGTAAGTTTAATTTATTACAAATGGAAAAAAATGAAAAGTATTCAGTTTTTGGAGAAAACAGAATTAGCCTCATTTACGGTATATACAAGAAAATACAGAAAATGTTTGGTTTTTACGCTCATTTAATATTTAATGTTGCTTCCTGAATTTTGAATAAATTTAATATGCAACTTGACATACTAGTCACAAGATTTTGGATAGTTTCTATTGATATTTTATTCCAAGCTTCACTGAAACAAGTTTTCTGCTCCAATGTGGATTCAAATTGCTTAACCTTTTCATAAACCTAGAAAATATTCCCCATAGATTTTCAATTGGGTGTAGATCTGGACTGCATGTAAGCCATTCCATTACATGAATATTTTTTTCTCTAAACCAAGCTTTTGTATGATTTGAATTATGGATTGCAGTGTTACCTTGTTGAAAAGTGAAATTTTGAAAATTTAAGTTTTCAATCAGTTCTTCGTCATGTTCAAGCAAACTAATTTCTAATAAGTCGATGTAGTCCTGTGAACTCTTTTCCAATAAAATCAATGCCAGTGGAAGTTTTCCAGCAAAGGAAAAAGCCCCCAAAACAATATTAGTTACAGCACCAAAGTTACAACTTTTCCGAGTTTCTTCCTCTTTTCGAAGATCGTGCCAATAATATTGACAACCATCAAGACCATCTAGATTGAACTTTTCCTAAAGAGAACCTGATGCCACTCTTCCTGCCAATTTGTTCTTTTACAAATTGTAATCTAGCTTCTTTTTGACAAACAGTAAATTTTGGTTTTGGTTTACGTTTTATCCAAACTGTGTTTGGATCTTTATGTAAGATTTGTCTCACATGTTGAACAGTTACAGATAATTAAATCACAAATGCGTATTACTCTATTTGTTACCGAAAGTATCAAGTATTAAACATTTTATAGTTTATCAAATGCACCGCAATTTAATTTTTCTATATTATAATTTAAAAAGTTGTTGTTTGTAACAATAATTATTCATGTGTGGATACAAAATATGCATATATATATATATATATATATATATATATATATATATATATATATATATATATATATATATATATATATATATATATATATATATATATATATATATATATATATGTTAAGTATTTTCATTAAGTATATTATAGAATGTATTATTATGCAGCTTAACTAAACAACGGGTATTTTTAATTTTATTGGAACTATTAAAAATGCCGGATATTAGAAGATGTTGTACAAGTATCAAGAGCAGGTGGTTTAAATGGTATATTAAATTCACTACCAAGTAGTTGATAAAAACTTATGTAAGATACCGAAAAATTAATCATAAATGACTTTTTAAAGACTTTTTTCACCTTTTTTAGTATTTTTCAAACTTGTTGTTTTTATTAAGACTATAAATAAAATATATTTATAAGACTATAATGATATTCAGTAGCTCAAAGACTTAAAATAAAATTACTTATGGCTTACTTAACAATAATACTTTTTGTTCTTTATCTGTTTTTACCTCGAGTTTCCTGAGTTGTTTCACCTGTTAAATAATGGCGAGATAACACTCTATTTAATCAATTTTTTCTTATATGAAGTATTAACTCTAAAAGTCTCTGACAAAGAAAAAAACGCTCAAACAGGATGTTTTGACTTGTTGGAACAGTCATTTTTTCATTTGCAATCATTTTTATGCCAGTTAGATGATGTTATGCCATGCCATTCTTGCTGATTCAAAGCAGTTTAAAAAACTTGAGCAGCTGAACAACGTTAATAAAAAATTGTTGTGTGACGTTGTAGAATTTTTGCATTTCGTTCACAAGGCTACCGTACAATTACAATGTCACAACATCCCCTTATGTATAGCCAATACTATTTTGTTTATGGTCAGTCAATATCAATAGTTTAGACCGTGACAGTATGCGTAATTTAAATGCAGCTTTTCTGTCAAGCTTGAATAAAAAATATATTATTCGCAGGCTTACAGTAATAACACAAGACAATTTGACAAATACTTGGCACTGCCCGAGACAGCATGTGATGCATTGCAATTCCGGAAAGACAATGACCGTGAAAATACAATGACAATGAATTCAAAATTCCGACAATGGCGTTGATTGCTAGAAAAGTTTTGGTTATTCCTGCAACAAGTACTGCGAGCGAAAGAGTCACACACACTGTTTTCAGTGTGCAGGATGACGACGAGTGATTGCAGGGCTCATCTAAGCTCAGAAGCATTAGAAATGCTGATATTTCTTAAATATAACATGCAGCCCTGATTACTAGACCGACAGTAGGCTGCTTAAACTATCGTTATCTGTGTTCAAAAAGTTACTGCTTTTATATATTGCGCACTTTGACTGCAGCTTTTTTGTTTTTTAACTATTAATGTTGCAGTAGTTAAAGCATTGCAAATTTTTTAAATAACTTGCAACGCTTTAACTACTTAATATTACTTTAACCTATTGCAAATGTAACTAATAAAACTAATTAAAAAAACTGTGATAATACCGAACCACTTCGAACCCAAACTTTAGTTGTTACCAAACCAAACCAAAAATGAATTGCACTTAAGATTGATCCGAATAGAACTTGAACATTTGATATAATCGAAACAAATCGGGCCCAAACAGTAAAAAAAGGTTTCAATTCCCAACTCTAATAGCAACCTCGTAAACTTTAATATAACTTGGGTAAGTACGCATATAACCAAATTAAAAGTAGGGGAGACCGGGGCTAGTTGGCTCGGTTTTTACTCTATGAGCTCTGTAGCCCTAACAGTACATTTTTTTAAAAATATTAGAGTGTAGTCTTAAAGAGTATAGATTAGGGTATCTTATAAAATTTGTATTCATTTATAATAAAAAATTCTTGGGGCCTTTCCAGACCCTCTAAAAAAAAAAAAATTTGCGCCAACTTACCCCACCACGGGGTAAGTTGGCGCAAACTATAAAAATGATTATTAATGCACTATTAAGTGCAAAATTAATAGAAATTTTTTTAAAATTAATTTTTGCAACAACTTTATCCCAAAATTTAATATTACTTTTAGCTGGTACCAAATATTAGTCCGTATAAAAGCCAAACAGTAACCCACCTTTTATCTGTGGAAAAAAAAACTAAACAAAATTTTTTTAAAATTTTTTTGTAAGAATAAATATTGTTAAAAATAAAAAAAATAAAAATAATAATTTTATAAAAATAAATATTTTTTTCCATAGTAAATGCTATGAGCCAACTTACCCCATGAAAAATTTGTCAACTTACCCCGAAAGCTTTTTTTTAATAAACAGTCTATAGATACTAAAAAACGGCAGCTTTGAAAAAAAAGTCTGACTGGATATAGTAAACCAATTGTGACTGGAACTTTTACAATAATTTTTTTTCATACGACTAAATATTTTCTTTGTAAAGTAAAAAGGAAGCGATGTTCTAAAAGTTACGTTTTTGTCCAAAAAACGCATAAATCTCAATATCTCCCATGCGCATGCGCGAATCCTGACAATACTACAGTGAATGATGAAATGGTCAATGAGGAAGTTTCTGAGTAATTTTTGTCACTTTCTGATGAAATGCTCTAAAGATAAACGCAGTTCGTCAACTTACCCCTGCGGCCAACGAGCCCCGGTCTCCCCTATTATACCGACGTCAAAAACACTCTTTAATACTAATTTACCATAAAGACAAGTTTGCATACACTGAATCTCTGTTTACAGAAATGAAGGTGCTTAATGTTTATCAAAATAACTTATATCAAAAGTTATTTTCCATGCTATTGATAAAAATTTCTAAATTTACATTAAATAGCTTCTCAAGTTTAACCTGTTATTTTTTGGTTAATAACAAATTTAATTTTGTAGGTAAAAATTTATTCTATAAATTTTGTGGAATAAATTAACAAAAAAAAAAGGCGTATTTAAAAAACTGTTACTAAGCAAAAAGCCAAAAATGTATCATGGTACCCCACTTTCCCCTACATGAAAGAAATGTAGGGGAAAGTGGGGTACCATGATACATTTTTGTATCATGGCACTCCACAAATATATTTTGGCCTTTGAACGATTGCAAAATAAATCTTAACCACGAGGAGAACAAGAAGACTGTTATCTTCTTGTGTCTCCATAACAAAAAAACGCTTATTAAATAGCTTCATGAATAAAAAAGTTAAGGAACTTTTTAAACGATAATTTGACTTTAAATGCAAAAATGTCAACTGCTTAGTTTCCATATCAACTATAGGAGGCTTTAAGCGAGAAATCTTTAGACTAAGCCAATTATTAACTAAAAAAGTTCGTCAGTTACAAAACATAGCCTTTGTAAATGTCTAATTTAATCAGTTGGCAAAAAATTTTTTTACTGCTTTAACAGAAGTAAAAGATTATTTTTTTCAGAGTAACAAAAAAAAAATAGTGCCTAAAGAACCAACTTAGACCTAACACCGTCTAAGAAGTTGACCCTCATCAAGCTAAACTATCCTAATGGAGTTGCGTAAAACTAAGCTAAAGTTTTTATCAGATAAGGAAAGAGAACAGATTAAAAAAGAGATATATTGGAGGAAGAGGAAAAACAGAAGGCAGAAAGTAGTAAAAAAGAAAAGAAGGTTTTCGCAACACCACACAACTCCCAAGAAGTCCAAGCTGTCAAAAGTGTTTCCAAGGATTTGTAAATGACAAGCTCTGAGGCAAGATATTTAAGTGTTACAATATAAGTGGTAATATTGTAATAATTAATCAAGTGTAACATTAAAATTAGGATTATAAAAGTGTGAATTTTTTCACCCTTTAAATTAGTTTTAGTGTACTTTTTTTTAAGTGTACTTTTATTTAGTGTATTTTTTTTAGTGTACTTTTTTGCGCAATAAAATCATATTTTACGCTTTATTAGAAATGTTTGATAAACCTTCTGCTTTGAATTGTCAAATATGTACCATTCATTATTTTGATTTGTTGAAGCTTTAAGTCGTTACAGTACTTTTTACATTTACTTTTTATAAATAAAAAAAAATGAAAGACATGTTCTTCTTATACCATAATGTTTGAAATAAAAGAGATGTACAATAAAATTTTACAATATATTTAAAATTTGATCAAGAATACATGAACATTAAACGCTAATAGATATTTCAAAAAATCATTTTCCAACCTTCAATAAAGTTTCAACATTTTTACAATTCTCTTTAAATTAAATAATTATGCTAGAATTTTTTTTAAGCTGTAAATTTTATCAAGTTTGGTTAGATGGGTACTAACCCGTGATATGTTTAGATATCACGATGCTAATGACGCAATGAAGCTATGAGATTTATTCTAAAATGTGATTGGTATTCACATAGTAAAGAAATGTTGAAGGAAATTGGATGGTATTCAGCCCAGCAGAAAATCATATTTAAGGTTTTGAATTTTGTTCATGAGGTAGTAAATAATCCAAATAATAAAATATATGTAAATATGTTCAGAAAGAACAGTGACTTACATAAATACAATAGCAGAAACGCAAACAACTTTCATATGGAAGTGCAAAACAATATATATAAGTATATAATATTAGGCAAAGTTTATTGATTTTTTTAATTAGAAACTAAATATACCAACAGTTTACCAAAATACCAACTACAAAATACATAAGTCGGTTTGTAAAAGAGACAATGTTCTATTCAATACTTATTACTATTTACCAATTAATTACAATTAGATATAAAATAAAATTTTATAGCAAATCAAACAAACATTTGTCACTAGATTAAAGTAATACTGTTATCTTTTTCATTAAGGGATCATCCATAAATTACGTCACGCAATTTTTGTCATTTTTCCGGCTGGTAAGTTAAGGGTTCCAAGTTCGCCTTTCTGATGCAAGATTTTTTAATTTTTTAAAAATTTTTTTAGTTGTTTTTTATGTTGTTGCACACCTTGTGCACCAACTAATTAAAGTTCTGCACTTGAACCATATAAAGTTAATGCACAGAACGTGCACTGCACATAGACTGTTACAGCTGTAGCAGTCCCTTTACAGGCTGTAACTACTCCGTTAACGGAGTGTACATCGACTTAGTAAGATAATGACGCAGTTGATTTTTCAATCTCAATCAATTCATATATATTCTGAAATAGTTGTTACATTCACGGAAGTTTACAAATAGTACATGTACTAGTCTTAAGTAAAAACCTTGTAAATAAAAGCTACTAAATATATTGCTAATGCTAATAGCAATATTAATCGTCCACAGCTGTAACAAAACGAACATTAAAAGTTGAAGCAGTAAAATACTAATAATGATAATAATAAGAGTGGTAGTAAAAATAATAACAATGATAAGAGTATAATGATAATAATAAAAATAAAATGATAACAATAAAAATATGTACAAAAATCATATAAAGAATAAAAGTAATATATTATTAGTCACACACATACACCTTTTATTAATGTGATTTATACTATTATCATATTTTATTAATGCGATTCACTTTATACTGTGATTTATAAATTCAAATAGATAATCAAACATATTAAAAACGTTGGTTATATAAAAACTTTACAAGACAGTAATTATGAAAATATCAGAATATAAAATTATGCTCATACACACATTATGTTACATACACACATATACAGACACATATATAAACACACACACACACACACACACACACACACATATATATATGTATATATATATACATATATATATATATATATGTATATATAAATATACATATATATATATATATATACATATATATATATATGTATATATATATATATATATATATATATATATATATATATATATATATATATATATATATATTTATATATATATATATATATATATATATATATATATATATATATATATATATATATATATATATATATATATATGAAGGTCATAGGGAAGTGTTAGTGTAAATGTATTCATGTGTATACAAATAAACATGCATACATTTACACTAACACTTATTCGCATGCGTTTATCACAAACACTTATACATAGATACACATATCTTTGGATTTATAAACTGTATTTGATTAGGAAGGAACGGAATAGGTTACTCTTAAAAATATAGATTGAATGGAGAGCTTGAAGGTCATAGGGAAGGTAATTCCAAGACTTTATACTTTGGTTTTTTATGGACTTATATCCATATGCAACAGAACGATGATTTAAGACTGCAAGATTCAAATTATCAGTTGAACAAAGACAGCATCGGTTATTTGCATTTTTTGGAAAGAAATTGTTAAAGGTAAGAGGTAGGTTTTTGTGTTAGTGGTTCTAGAAAAACTGGCAATTCTAGAATTGAACAAGTACACATAGTTTAAGGATCTTAGAAGTAAGATAAAGCACATTAGGATTGGATTTGTAATTCCAAAAATGTATTATTTTTAAAGTTTTGTTTTGAAGATGAGATACCCTTAAAACTTCTTGCTGTTAAGATTGTCCCCATATTTGACAAGCATATCATATATGCGAGCCAAAAATGGCACGATATATGTTTAATAATATTTACAGATTGACATAATGGCGAACTTTAGCGTGCATTTCATTTGATCTGCTCAATTTTATGGCTAAGTCTTTGAGGTGGGATACAAACGATAGGTTGGAATCAGTTATAAATCCAAAATATTTGATTGAGTTTACAGGAACGATTTTCTGGCCACTTAATCTAAAGTTTAAATTTTATTGATTTTTTTTTTTAGCATTGAATTTGACCAGTCCAGTTTTGATACAGTTGAGGGAAAGCTTATTTGAGCGAAGCCACTGAATTAAATTGGTAAGATCATGATTAATGTATTTGTTAATTTTTTTTAAAGATTTGTTGATAATGAGCAAGTTAGAATAGATAGCAAAGTGGTAAGGAGTTGCATACTTAATTGAGTTATTAAGGTCATTAATAAGGAGAAGAAAAAGTAGTGGTCATAATACTGAGCCTAGAGGAACACCGTTGGAACATTTTATTTGAGTAGAATTGAAGTCACCGACTGAGACAAACTGAGATCTGTTGTGAAGATAAGAGGTAAACCATTTAAGAGGTATTCCTCTGATTCCATAATATTCTAATTTCTTGAGTAGGATAGAATGATCTACTGTATTAAAAGCTTATTGTAGATCTACAAAGACACCGCATGCAAAAATTTCATTATCAAGAGCTTTTCCAATTGACTTAGTAATTTTAATAAGTGAGTCAGTTGTGGAATGATTAGCACGAAACCCATACTGGTGTTTGTAAAGGCATTTAAATTTATTCAAAAATGCATAGAGCCTCTTATGCATAGCTTTTTCGAAGAGTTTGCTTAGGTTTGAAAGAAGAGAGATAAGTCGGTAGTTAGATATATCCATTGTAGAATCTCTCTTAAATATTGGAATGACTTTAGCAACTTTGAAAGCATCTGGGAATAAACCGTTTTGAAATGAGTTATTTATAGTAATACTTAGAGGTTTAGAAATTATGTCTGTAATAAGTTTAAGAAGGAATGTACGAAGGCTATTAAAACGAAAACTTTTCCAGTTTTCAGAGTGGTTTTAAAAAGATTAGAGATTTCATTTTCTGTGACAGAATCAATAAAAAACGTATTAGAATTCGGAGAGTTGATATAGTCAGTAAATTTGGATGCTGAAGGTACGTTTTTGTATCTACATGTAGATACATCGACAGTTCATGTATCTACAAGTAGATACATTAACTGAGGGTTGTGGTTTGATCAGATACTCTTTTAATTAAGGAAAGTCTTCTCTAGATTTGAAACATAAAAAAAAATGTTGCGTCACAAAATTGGAGACAATCCCCTTCGTCTCAAAATCGCCTACATTTCTCCCCTCCCCCTCTTAAAGCGTTACGTAATTTATGGACGACCCCTAGTGGGCAATTATTATAGGTAATTTTTAATACCATTAAAAATTTTATTATTTTTACAACGATTATTAAATTTGAATAAATAGACTAAAAATTTTAATACTGAAAGTTGCTTAAAGTTTTAGTACTGATAGTTGCTTAAAATTAGATCTTCAAACATAATATATAATCGATATTATTCTTGATCAATAAATCAAGAATAATTGATATTATTCTTGATCAATAAATAATCAATAAATATTATAGTTTTTCAATACTTTTATTTTTAATGTTATTATTATTATTACTTTTAATATTTTGTGTCACTCTCTTGTTTTTATTATATTTTAAGCTATTTAGTTATTACGATAAGAGGTTTTGGTAAAAATTGTATTAATGCTATTATTGCAATATTAATATTATAATATTATTAATGCTATTATTAATACTATTTTTACTATATACTTATTTAACGTAATGGTTGTAAGGAAAATAAATTTCTTGTTATTGTTGTTATTGTTGTTATAGATTTAAAATAACTACTCAAAAGGAACAACTTTACAAGTATATTTTTGAAGGTTATTTAAAAGCATTTGCAAATAAACCATAGCAAAAGTCTCAAGAAGAAACATATAAAATCTTGTCTGAAATTAAAACAAGAAAAAAAGCATTATCAGTAATTATCCGAGAATGAAAAAGAAAACTCCAATTTGTCAAAAGCTTTAACATAGCAACCCCTGAAACAAGATCAGTTAAAGAATGGAATTTTAGAAAAAGATATTGCATATCTTACTGAATGAAGAGATTGCAACTTGTTGTCACAAGAAGACTACCAAAAACTAGGGCAAAAGCAAAAACATTTGGTAGATAAAACCGAGATCTTGTACTGTGTCAAAAAGCCACTGAACATCAAACTGTAACCAGACTAAAAAAAAAAAAAAGCAATAGAAGCTTAAGGTCCAAATCTTAGAAAAAAGCTGTGTAAAAAGTATTTGAAAAATTAAATGACTTGGTTGAAGTATTAAAAAAACTTGGCTACAATCTCTCCAGATCAGGAGTTTACTTAAGATTACTTCCAAGCATATCTTTGAGCACAGAAAGAAAAAGACATGTTCAAACTGCACCTGTTTGGTTAATAAGAGCACAAAGTTCTAAGCATAAATATCATACAGACACAAAATTTTCCAAATTATCCATCAGTGCCCTTGAAGAACTTGCGGCAGTCTTGGGTCCTAAAGAAGTGACGTTTCACTCCCAGGAAGATAAAGCCAGGCCAAATTTAATTGACTGCTGCAAACAAACAAGCATCAATGATGGCGCATATGGTGTACAAAGTGACTTTAGCTGATCATGATTTTGTAATTGCTCCTCAACACAAATTTATTCCTTCAGTAAATGCAGCCATAGAAATCAAAAAAGATTGCATGAAAAAACAAGCAGTCACATACTCTGGCCCAACATACAAACCAATCAGAATTACAAAACATGATTTATCTACAGCACTTATTCACTTAGAAGACATGAACAGAGTTAACCATCTTCCTCCATTTAAAAGCAGCCTATTTACTGAAGACGGAGTTAGCAAACCAGTCATTTTTATAACTGTTGAAGGTGGGCAAGATGAAAATCCAAAATATGAAAAAACAATTCATTGTGCCATGACTATTTCAAAGAGCACGACCTTGATGGAATGTGTGTGACTTCTAATGCTCATGGCAAAAGTGTCTTTAATAGGGTAGAGAGAAGAATGGCTCCGCTAAGCCATGACCTACCAGAAATTATACTTCCATTTGATCATTTTGGAAGCCATCTTAATTCAAGAGGAAAAACAACAGACAAAGTTATGGAGAAAGCAAATTTTGTCAAAACTAGTGAAGTTCTTGCATAAATTTGGTCTTGCACAGTCATTGATGGATTTGAAACTAAAGCCGAGTACATAAAACCAAACAGTGAAAAATGTGTTTAATTAAAACATTTTGGAGCAGAGTGGGATAATAAGCATGTCAGAGAAAGTCAATACATCCTTCAAATTGTAAAATGTAATGATCAAAACTGTTGTGGCCATCGTTGGAGCTCACTGTTTCATCTTATTTCAACTGATTTTTTTTCACTACCAATTTCTTTGTTCCAAGGAGAAGATGGTTTTGAATGCAATAATACAAAGAGCAACTTTGCATGCCTCTTTTTAAACTTTACACTTTGCAAAACAATTTTGCCCACGAATGAGTCAAAAAAGTATCCCAATGGATTGACATACGACTACTTATGTCCAAGAATTCAAAATTCTTTATCAAAAAGAATTTGTACCAATTGTAGTTTATATTTTGCCATTATAAAATCAATGAAACAACAAAAATCAGTTTGCTCAAGTATTGGATATTCGAATGAGCTTCAAAAAATTAGACCTCATTTCCTAGTTGCTCAAAGCCTATATAAAATCATACGTGTCTTTTTAAATTCGGACAAAAAAACAATTGATTGATATGATCAGGACGATGTTGATATCTCTGACCTCATCTGATCTTCAAAAATTATTAAAGCACACGGAACTGCAACACTTGAAGGTCAAAGTTCAATTTGGAAACCAATTTTAGTTTTAGACAGAAACTCATCAATTGTAATTTTTTTTTAAACACAAACTGTTACAAATAAAATATACACTTATGAATTTTTTTTTGTCTTTGTTACTTTACACTGGGTGGGTGGGCTTTTGTGACGATTTGTTACGAGATGGAGGGGCGTGTCTCCAATTATATGGCGCAAGATTTTTTTTTTAAGTTTTAAATCTAGAGAAGACTTTCTTTTAATTAAAAGAGCATCTGACCAAACCACAACCCTAAGTTGATGTATCTACATGGAGATTGTAAAATCACCTGCGCCTATATCTTACTTAGTCGATGTACACTCAGTTAACGGAGTAGTTACAGCCTGTAAACAGACTGTTACAGATGCAACAGCCAATGTGCAGTGAACGTTCTGCGCTTTGACTTATATAGTTCAAGCACAGAATTTTATTAAGTGGATGCACAAGGTGTGCAGTAACATAAATAACAACTACAAAAAAATAGTTTTGCCACCAAAAGATGAACCTAGAACCCTTAGCTTACTAGCCGCAAAAATGTCAAAAATTGCGTGACGTAATTTATGGACAACCCCCTAGTGAAAAAGATAACAGTATTACTGTAATCTAGTGATAAATGTTTGTTTGATTCGCTATAAAAAATTTCAATTTATATTTAATGGTAATTGATTGGTAAGAAGTAATAAGTATTGAATAGTTGTTCTTGTCTTATTGAAGATAGAGATTTAATGCTAATGTTTACTTATTATTTGAAAATTACACATATTCATTTACTAATTATGACACTATAGCCTTGATAAGTCTTATTTTTGATAAATTTTATCACACTTGATTTGAAACTTTTATTTCTTATACTTTTTGGTTTCTTCAGGTATTTAATTACAGAGCTTAAGTTCATTACAAAAAATTAATTTCTGCCCACTTATATTGTTTTGCACTTTCATATGAAAGTTATTTGTGTTTCTAGTATTGTATTTATGTAAATCGCTGTTCTTTCTAAACATATTTACATATATTTTATTATTACTACCTTATCAACAAAGTTCAAAACCTTAAATATGATTTTCTCCTGGACTGATAACCATCCAATTTTCTCCAACATTTCTTTACTATATGAATATCAATAATATTTAATAATAAATGTCATTTATTCAGCAACTTTTGAAGTATTTTATATCACCTTCAATTGCATTTAAAAAGATTGATAATCATAATAGGAATGAGGCACAATAATCATAATAGGAAAGGATCAAATAATTTCAAAAATTGCGTAACGTAATTTATGGACGACCCATAGTGACTCTTGTCAAAAATTAATGATCGTTATACAAAATGTTATAATAATAACAAAAAATACAACGTGTGACTTTTGTCAATAATTAGCTTTGCTAATTATTAACAAACTATTGACGCACATTAAAATTACAGTTTCCCTAGCTCAACAAGAGCTCATACATATTTGTTATACTTCAGGTTAGGAAATACTCTTCTTTCAAAGCGACTGAACCGAACAGGCTGTAAATCTGTCTCACAATCTGTTGAATAGTTTTGATTAGTGCTGTTCATGCTACTGTCAGTCTTATGTTAATTCTGAGAATTTATTTGAAAACATGAATCTTCATTGACAATATGTTTTAAGTTCGTTTCGGGGGGTTAAACTAGTTTCAGATTGTAATCGTCATCAGTTGGTAATAAATTTTTCTTTTTTTGTTTACACAACGATACTGCATATGAGAAAATGCCATTGTAACGTATATCCATTGACTTCAACTTCAGCTCTTAAAACTTTATGCAGTGCCACTATACTTCCTTTCAACCATCGTTGCTCGTACGGCGTCATATGCTTGGGCTTCACCT
This sequence comes from Hydra vulgaris, assembly GCF_038396675.1. Classification (NCBI taxonomy): domain Eukaryota; kingdom Metazoa; phylum Cnidaria; class Hydrozoa; order Anthoathecata; family Hydridae; genus Hydra; species Hydra vulgaris. Next base: position 6,378,759 of record NC_088928.1, on the reverse strand, counting down.
ACACTTCATCACTAACTTTCCATCCTTCAAACTTAGTCAAAAACTGTTGTGTTGATTCAACTTTATCGATTCCAGGAATTTGAACGCATTTGTAATGTTGGCAAAAAATTTCAAAAGGTGTGCTAAGTTATGATAGAACGTAGTTGATTAAGAATACAGAAATAGGTATACCACATTTTGCTCTCGCATTTGTTCTTTTTACCACCAGATGAACTCAATTCCATTTACCAATAGTTTTTCTCAAAAGATAAGTCTTATTTACCATTTTGACAACATAGCTTGCATAATCTGAGATCTAAATGACCCAGAATTATCTGGGGGAACTTCAGAAAGAGGTCTAAGCGATGACCAAATTGTTTTTAACGATTGAACAACCATTTCTGCACTTTCGTTGCCTAATAATTTCCATAACGTATATCAGCTTGGGCCACAATCAATACAGGTGAGATAAAGCATTCAATCAACATGAGTAACATCGCAAGCTACTCTTTTCCATACTTTACTGACATTAAGATTTTTTTTACCCACGAAATCACATTAGGATCAATCGAACTGCATTCATCACATTCAGCAACAACCTGTTTCACTGCGTCTCTTTTAGCATGGTTACCAGCACGCGTACATATCTACATACTTTTGGAAACTACCATGATTGCAATTGAATGAATTTTTTGAATCAGCTGATTATTGTACTTTCAAATATTATTACACGGTTGCGTTGCAACTTCGTTTTTTATCTACTTTGTTGGCTCTTGTGAGAGTTTATCTGCAAAACTTTTTGTTGTTGGTACCCATGTCACATTTATATTTAAGACATAAACCTTGACTAACTTTACAAATATTTGAAGCCTTTTTTAAGTAAACATTGCACAGCACACTTTATAGGTTTATCCCAAGTCGGTTCAGAATTTAACCAACTGAATACACAATGAAAATTAATTTTAATAGAGACATCCATTTCAATGCCATGTTGAAAGCCTATGCCTCCAATTCAGCTGCGTTGATATGCATTGCATCAGATTAGATGGTTGGGGCCATGTCGAATTTCTTTTTTTTTCACCTTGCATTATCACAACTCCTTTGGCCATCGAGCTTGCATCACATTATACAGTTAGAGATGCATTTGGTTTAACATTCCATATACCTTTTGCCGGATTTTATTTTACAACTTTATCTACAACTTCCTTCATCTATTCAATAACGTACTTATTCAATAAAAGTTTATCCCAAAATGCTTTGTTTGTTCATTTTTTTATAAAGCTGCATGTGAATCACCACCTAGCAACTGATATATTAGCAACCAGATTACAAGAAAACGAGAATAGATCCCTCTTGGTGAGCACACTTTTAATCATAGGATTTTTGCAACCTCTCTTCCAAAACATTTCCTTTGTAGATGGATTTACTGTAAGTTTTAATCCTAGTGCACTAAGTTTGTTTTCGCCAAAATATTCAAGTGTTTTTGCGTGAAGGTTCTATTTCTTCTCATGTGCCACCAGCTTTCTTCCATTTTCCATTGGTTGTTAAAGTGTTGCTAATGTAAATCTTATCCTCTTGTTGATTTTGCGAGTGCAGAATTTTGTTGGAGAACATATTGCAGTATTGAGCACATCATCACTGGCGCTATGTTTATATAAAACGCCAAACGTGTTAGCGCATATCGCTATTTTTTAAATGACAATTTGGTAAGGCCAATGTCTTTAATTCACATGAATTTGTAGGTATGCTTGTTTTAGATCAACAACCGAGTCATTGCTATTTTTACTTATAAGTCTCCAATCCCTCATTGAAATGTTGAGGACATCTGAATCTCTTATAGAAGCTTTTACATAGGTGTTGATCTTGCTATAATCAAGCAAAGGTCTTCATTTAATTATCTTAAATGACGCACATCAGCGGTATTAAACCTATAGCTTTTCCCATAATTTCATCCTCATATTCGATGAGTATGCCTTTTTTGATCCATTCATTTATTTCGTTGATGAACGTTGCACAATGTTAGTCAGATATGTTATACTAACTTGTTCTGTTTTTCATTTTAGGTTCGTTCTCCCACTCCCAACTTCCATTTTTTGCCATCAAAATAAGCTTTGCTTGTTTCAATTTCAATTGTCGCAACATGAGGTATTGATTACAACTTAATTAAAGAATTACAGAATTTCAATTTTCCAGTGCCAATCTTTAGCCTATCGCATGCCTTTATTAAACCCATACCAATAATCATATCGTATTTGTTTATTACTTCATCCACACTTAAAACCAACGCGTCTACCAAGCATCTGTTTATTGCGTGGTGTAGCCCCAAGTTCTTTACATAGAATTATTCGCCCATTGTTGTAACATCTACTACACAAATTACTTTATAGTCAGATGGCAGTTTAGTGATGATTGATTGCGAACAACCACGAGTGCTGTAGCTTTTCCGTTTATTACCAAGTTGATAGTAGGTAGTATTGTTTTGGGACGAGTTCTTGTAGAAAATACAAACTCGTCGTATTTATATTTTCCTGGTTTTGTTGACGTGTGTTGCATTCTTTCGCAGCATGTTCATGCGACCATTTATTGCATAACGAGGTTTGTGCATAACGAGGATCTAGTTTGTGCAACAACGGATGCAGTCTTGACACAATCGTCAAAGCTCAAAGCATATTCTCCCCAAAGAATAGCATTCAGAAATGCACCATCATTAAATCTAATAATGAGTTGATCACGAAGTTGGCCTTTAAGTTTTTATAAACAGCTAAAAACTGTTTAAAAAAAGTTAAGGTTGCCGCATGGCAAGTTCTAATCGTCAGCTTTCTTTTTTTTAAAACTTTTGTTACTTAAAATGCAAAACAAAACAATTTTCTTTTTTTCAAAATAAACATTTTTTAACAACGTGTTTTATTTTGTGATTTAGAAAAATCAAAAAAGTTTAAACGAAAAAAAATTAAATTACGCCAGTGGTAGGAACCAAATCACGGCTTCCACATTAGTAACCTGGCGTGCTAACCACTCGGCTACACAGGCATATTGTCTAATAAAAGGTTTTAAAATTATATAAAAAATTAAAGACTTTATAAAATCGAAATAAGTGCTACAGATCAAAGATCTTAAGGAAGATCCTCATTTGAAGTTTACCTAAGTTAGATATTTGCACACACTTTTGTTGACTTTTCTTATAAAAAAACAGAGCTGATAGTCTTTCTCGCTATTACCTCCATTACAAGATATGATTGAAAATTAAAAGCTTTTTATCGTTAATTTAAAAAAAAAACAGTCAATTATTACTTAAAAATGACCAAGGATATTACTACCAAGAACAAACTTTGACAGATCAATGTTGTTCTGTTTTTTTTTTTCAATTCAAAAAGATTTAAAATATGCAATGTAAAATTCTGTTAAAATCATTATTTTATATGGATGAATGTTTTTAATTTAACTTGCAAATAACTTGCAAATCAAAAATCTTATAGACATATGTAAAAAAATAATTGTGGAGCATCTGCCCCAGTGCCCCGGCCCTCTATCTAAAATAAAAATCTATCACAAGAATCCACTAAAAAATAAATCGAGCCCATAACCTAACCCCCCTCCCCTAGGGTCTCGCGCCCTGAAAACAGCTTTAACATGCACGATCATCGGCACTACAGAAATGCTAAATGTTTTAGAGCTCCAGTTAGTCTGGAAGGTAATGAAAAATCAAAAGTATTGAATTGCTACAAAAAAGTGGGGACCCCGTACGAGCTCTAGGAAAACCAAATAAAGAGCTCTTTGAAGGGCTCATTTTTCTCAAGACCAAATGGCTCATTACCAAGACCAAATGGGTTTCTTTAGCATTAAAATCAGGTATATAAAAAATTGCCTAAATTTATTTAAATTGATCAATACAGGCACTTAAAAATAAGCTTTAGCGTTTCTGTTCATTTAATTGGATTCGCCTTCCCTGAAAATAGCCAGGTACAAGTTTTTAAGTAAAAAGATTAAATATTTTTAAAATTATGTAACTTATAACCTATAAATAAACGTTGCAATTCTAAAGAGATCACAGGGGCCTGGCCAACATCTGTTAAAAGTAAAATGGTCATATTTCAGGATCTTCACGGCGCCAGAGGCTAAAAATTTCAAGGAACTCTTATTTTATTAAGTACTCTTAACTGTGTAAAAGTCGGTAAAATCTAAGATATAGGGTGACATTTTATATGTTTTTGGGTCATTCAACATAGAATAACCCCTATGTAAATTGTCCCCTGGTCACTGAGTGTATTCAGGGGGTTACCTGTTAAAAAACATGTTTCTTAAATTAAAATAGAGAAGGTTTGTTTCATCTGCAAAGGACTCTAAAAAATTTTAAAGTTTTAGACATGTTATTTATATATTTGTAAGAAACAGCAAAGGGCCAAGGACAGATCCCTGAGGTACATCTTCTTGGATATCGCTTACGTTTGAGCATACCACACTAATTGATACTAATTGAGTTCTATTAGTAAGGAAAGATTTAATCCAGGAGTTTGAAACTCCTTTAACACCATAGTAGGATAGCTTATAAAGTAGGATGGCTACATCTAGAGAGTCAATTGCCTTTTGAAGTTTGATAAAAAATACCATATCCAAACGTTCCTTCATCCAGAGAATCTTAAATTTTTCTGTTAGACTTGGTAAAGCAAGTGATGTAATAATACTTTGTTTTGAAAGCTAAATTGTAATTCAAAAAACAGTTTATTTCCATTGAAGAATTCATATAAGTGGTTAAACATTAGCCTTTCAAGAATTTTATCAATGTTGGAGAGGAGGGCAATTGGCCTATAGTTTGGCATAAATAGTTTTGAATCAGTTTTAAAAACAGATATAACTTTGGTAGTTTTTAAGTTTTCTGGGAAAATACCACTTGAGAAAGAGGTATTAAAAATGGTAGAAAGAATTCTTGAAAGTTCCGTTTTTAATAGTTTTAGAATTTTAAACGATTGCTAAACATATTTATTATTGTTCTATTTTTTATAGAGTTGTTATATTTTTTATAGAATATTCAGTACATTATTCAAATTCTCTCTTAACCCTATTTTTTTTAAAAAAATCAATCTTCTCTAAAATCCTCTATTATACTCTAAAAAATTGAAAACTTGATCAAATCTTCTCTTTAACTCCTTTTTTTTTATTTTTTTATTTCTTGATGGTGCCATCATGAAATGTAGGTACCATCATGAAATGTAAAATATGTTACAAATTCCTGATCTGCAAAACTGTATAATGTCTTAAAGGGCATTGGGTTGTTAAAAATTATTTTAGGAAATCGATGTCATTAAACATCAAAAATGGCATCTTCTAACCCCTTGCCAAACCCAAAAAATGTTGAAACACTGGCGTTAAACCTATATAATTATAATTTGCAATCTTTTAAGTCGTCTTTTAGCCTATGCTGATGTTACTTCAAAGTTGTGTGAGGGGGCAAGGAATTTAGACGTTAAAGACCTTTCACACAAACTAATCTGGCTTTAGTCGATATACTACAAGAGTTAATAATAAAAATAACTTTCAGAAGATTTCCAATACTTTCTTCCTGGCATCTTCAAAATGTTTAAAAAATTAATTTGGTATTGACAGGTTAAATAGTTTTTGTGTTCCTAGTAGATGAGACATTTATCATTTTCAAAATTTATACAAGCCGATACTTTTCTTAATATTTTATATATACTGTGGATGAGTGAAATAAAAACGTTAATTAAGAAGAGTTTTTACTAATTTATTCTAAAGTGTTACTTTATAAGGCAAAAAATTGGCAGTAATTTTTTTTGACAAATGCTGTTTGAACAATTTTTTTAAACTTAATCATCTAGATTCAATCGAATTTATTAAATAGTAAAAAACAGTTTTAGTCTTCAACGGTTGAAATAATTTTGTAACCTTCAACTCATTGAAGAAACTGGTTGTCATTGCTCTAGTATAAATTCAGATCGTAGCACAATCTATCTGATGAAAGATGGTATTACTTATATATGTGATAATCAATAAAAGTCAATTAGTTTTTAAATGACCAGACAAATACTGGCCTTTATTATATGGCTGGTTGTGTATTTCATGTTATGCATAGTTAATGTAACAATATCAGTCTCTTTGTTCCAAAATATAAAATTAATAATAAAAAGTGATAATAAATATGACTCAGAACCAGGAGTTTTCATGCCGGCTCTAGCTCAATAACCTTCATTGGAAGGGAAGAGAACTTTCTGGATAAATGGTTTTCCCCTGTGTTTTGTGATAAGACCTTTAGGGTTTTTCGGAGGAACTTAACTAAGTAATAATAACTATAATAAACTTTTAAGTCACAGGTAACTTAAAAGGAAGGATCGTCCTGCCAAAATTTTGAATGTAGCGCAGTTCCGTTTACTGCTTAGGTCTCTCTGTTGACTTAAACCGCCACTGCTCATATGAGCAAAACAACAGCATTCCATATACATTCTATTTTACAGCGCTCAACATTTTTTCTTTGAGACCTTACCAGGGCCGTACCAGGCCAACTTTGCGCTTCGGGCAAGCAAATAAAATTGTGCCTCCCTCCCAAAAAAATATACAAAAACACATTATATATATATTTACATGAAAAAAAATTAATTATTGATCACAAAATTTATCGCATCAAGTTAAAAGAACAATTTGTCACCAATGTTTCACAAACTTCAGTTCAAGGTCACTTTTCTGGCTTTTTTGGAGGCAAAGTCACTAATGACATCATCAAAATCAAGTGCGTTGGCCACTTCATGTTCAATTGAAACTACTGCCAGACAAGACAAACGTTATTGGCCCATAGTTGATCTCAAATAGTTTTTTATGATCTTAAGTTTACTGAAGCTTCTTTCACACGTGGCAACTGTAACTGGTTAGGTGCGGAAGATGCGAATAGCAATTGCCGTGTTAGGATAAGCATCAGTCAATGAGTATTTATGAATGAGCTGCAAAATGTCCATCGGGCTAGATTTTTCAAAGTTTTCCATCATGACAGCAGCTTGATATTTAAAGCTTGCCATTTTTGACTGGAAATCTGAAGAATCTAAATCTGCCATGTAAATTTTAGACAAATTTTTGGCTTTAGTCTTAAGTTCATCCACTGAACTTTTGGAGAGAGAATGTCCACTGAGGAAGTCAAAATCTGAGGATACTGCCGACATAGCTTCAAACCGCCACTCAATTTGTGTGAGAATGCTGTCAAACACAAGGTTGCACTGGGATCCGAAATCTGTTTCTGGTGACAAACGGCAAAAGTCATCTTCAGCTTCATAAAGTGCCATCTGCTTCACTTTGCGCTTTCTCTTCATAGGAAAGTCTCCTTCAATTCCAATTTGGATAGCTGTTTCTGCAGCAGCTTTGATAATGTTGTCCACCCCAACATCTCTTAGATTCTGAATGGAAGCCTTCAGTCCTTTCATTTTTTTTGCTGCAATGTCAATTGAAATGTTTTTAGACTGAAACAGTTTGTTTTCCCGGTCAATTAAAAAAAGAATTTGACACCAAAAATCCAACAAACACAGAAAACTGAAATCAATTTGAATGATGAGCTCTTTTGCACTGCAAACTGAGACAGCATTTGTCTTGGGAGTGTGAATTATGGATTCCAAAACTTGAAGAACTTCTTTTATTTGTCTGTGTAGTGGGATGATTGCTTCTTTTTTGGCAGACCATCTTGTATCACTATTTCCCTTTAGTGAGATGGTCAATGTTTTCATCAGTTTTTCCCATCTTAAGGTAGAACTTGAGAAAAAGTTAAAGATGACTTGAACTTTTCCAAAGAATGTAATCATGAGTGGAGAAACTTTAGCAGTATGGACACCAACAAGGTTTAAAGTGTGAGCTGCACATGGAACAAATCTTGCAAACTCATTTAGAGAATGGATGTGAGCTTGGACGCCATTATATTTTCTGAGTATTTGGGTCATCTGCTCTTTGTGGGAGGCATCTGGAGTGCAGTCAAACAAAACAGAGTAGTATTTAGCTTCTCTGACATTTGACAAAATTTCATTCCTGACTTTCTGCCCAAGTAATTCAATCAGCTCATTTTGAATTCGAGGAGAAAAGTATTAACATAGGGGAGGATGGGGGTAGTTAGGATCGAGGGTAACTCAATGATTTCATTTAACCTTAGAGTCTTCCCTCCGAAAAGCCAGAAATTACTCGAAACCATCCTAATTTACCATTTCATGCTACACACAAGCATTATAAAATTTTGCGCATGCGCATAGGATATATTGCGTTTTACGTATTTTTTGGACCAAAAAAAAATTTTGGAGCATCGCTTTCTTTTAACTTTACTTAAAAATAAGTTTTTCTTATAAAAAAAAAAAGGTTATCCCAACTCGTCAATATTTCAACACTCTCAACTCGTCAGTATGCCATCATGGGTAAAAGCCATCATTTTCATTAAAACAAGCTGTGTCTGCTTTGTTCAAAAGATAAAATTAAAGTAACTATTCCACTAAATGCACAAAACTTGAATATAAAATGCATGAAAATTTCATTTCTGCACAGTTAATAGTAAAATCACAATCTTAAATATATGAAGGAAATAAAACTACAACAGCACATCCCAAAATCGATTTTTGTTGATTATAAAAACAGTACTTGTGCACAAGGGACGTTTTTTAACTAAAACTAATGTAAAGTATAGTCATGTAGGTCTAATCATTTTTTTTACCAAAATCAATTTTAATGGAAATATGACCGGTATGCCATCATAGCCTCCTTTCCCCTACATATTTTTATTGTTATCGTTTTATTTTTATTATTATCATTATACTCTTATCATTGTTACTATTTTTACTACTACCACTCTTATTATTATCATTATTAGTATTTTACTCCTTTAACTTTTAATGTTCGTTTTGTTACAACTGTGGACGATTAATATTGCTATTAGCATTAGCAATATATATATATATATATTTTTTTTTTTTTTTTTTTTTAGGTGCGCCAAGAAGTCCTTACGGTCTTGTCACAGAACACCGCGGAAGTGCATTTAACCAGGAAGTTCACGCCTCCTTACCGTCACGCCTCCCTTACCGTGACGCGAAAATTTGTCCAGAGCTCGTTTCGAACCTAGATCTCCTGCTTTTAAAGCAAACGCTCCAACCACTGCGCCACGGCCGCACTTTAGTAGCTTTTATTTACAAGTTTTTACTTAAGACTAGTACATGTACTATTTGTAAACTTTCGTGAATGTAACAACTATTTCAGAATGTATATGAATTGATTGAGATTGAAAAATCAACTGCGTCTTTATCTTACTAAGCCGATGTATACTCCGTTAACGGAGTAGTTACAGCCTGTAAACGGACTGCTACAGTTTTAAAAGTCTATGCGCAGTGCACGTTCTGTTCATTAACTTTATATGGTTCAAGTGCAGAACTTTAATTAGTTGGTGAACAAGGTGTGCAACAACATAAAAAACAACTAAAAAAATTAAAAAATCTCGCCTCAGAATGGCAGCTTGGAACCCTCAACTTACCGGCCGGAAAAGTGACAAAAATTGCGTGACGTAATTTATGGATGACCCCTTAATGAAAAAGATATTAACGGTATTACTGTAATCTAGTGATAAATGTTTGTTTGATTTGCTATAAAATTTTATTTTATATCTAATGGTAATTAATTGGTAAATAGTAATAAGTATTGAATAGAACATTGTCTCTTTTACAAAACGACTTATGTATTTTGTAGTTGGTATTTTGGTAAACTGTTGGTATATTTAGTTTCTAATAAACTTAAAAGCAAAAAAAATCAATAAACTTTGCCTAATTTTTATTTCAAACATTGCGGAAGCAATATATTATATACTTATATATATATATATATATATATATATATATATATATATATATATATATATATATATATATATATATATATATATATATATATATATATATATATATATATATATATATATATATATATATATATATATATATATATATATATATATATATATATATATATATATATATATATATATATATATATATATATATATATATATATATATATATATATATATATATATATATATATATATATATATATATATATATATATATATATATATATATATTGTTTTGCACTTCCATATGAAAGTTGTTTGCGTTTCTGCTATTGTATTTATGTAAGTCATTGTTCTTTCTGAACTTATTCACATATATTTTATTATTTGGATTATTTACTACCTCATGAACAAAATTTAAAACCTTAAATATGATTTTCTGCTGGGCTAAATACCATCCAATTTTCTTCAACATTTCTTTACTACGTGAATACCAATCACATTTTAGAATAAATCTCATAGCTTTATTCAGCAACTTCTGAAGTATTTTAATATCACCTTCATTTGCATTTAAAACGATTGAGACACAATATTCGTAATGAGGAGCCACTATTATATTATAATTTACTTGGTTACATTTCTACTTGGTTCACTTTTCTACTTGGTTATCCACTTGGTTAATCCACTTGGTTACATTTCTACTATCATCCATTTGGTTACATTTCTACCACTTGGTTACATTTCTACTATCATCTACATATCCACTTGGTTAATCCACTTGGTTACATTTCTAATAATTTTTGATAGGTAACCCAACATTTTAGATATTTTCTTAGCAGTATACTTGATATGTTAAGTGATTTTTAAATTTTCATCAAATTGAATGCCCAAATAGTATTTGGGTATTCATTTTGATAAAAATTTTAAATTTACTTAACATATCCAGTATATTAAAAAAAGAAATGTATTATTGAATAAGTCACATGAATCAGTTATCTTGAATAACAAGCAAATTAAATTCTCTGAATATGTCAAGTATTTGAAATACTTGACTTATTCAGAGAACTTATTTTTCTCATTATCCAAGATAACTGATTCATTTGAGTTATTGAATAATATATTTCTTTTTTTAATATCTGAACTTGTTACTAACATTACCATTGATTTCTTTGTGTTCAGTTTTAATTTATTGGGTATTTCCATTTCTGTGCGTGATTTTTTATTTTTCTTTGTTTTAGCAATTAAAAGCTGGGAATGCTTACTACTATGATTTTTTTTAAAAATGTTTACAGCAAAAATATTTTTTATTATATTTAGATTACCTGAATAAGTTAAATGTATATGTTTTGATCATTTTTTTTTTTTTTTTTGCGTTATAGTATCGCTACAGTTCAAAAATAAACAATAATTTTCAAAACACTATACTTTAGCTAGAAGTAATTGATGACTGCCATTTCTCATCAAAAAAATATATTAAATTGGAGTTGTAGAAGTATAATATTTCACTTAAATTTTATACAATATATATAATGCTGAAATTTAAATTTTCCCAGGAATTAAAGTTTATCTAGTAACTAAAATTTGAGTTTTTCTGTTCTGTGCGTGATTCAGCTTCAAACTTAATGAGAGCAAAATGGAGATTGCCAGTTTTGTAATTATGAAAATAATAAACAAAATATATATGAGTTTCCGCTTATGATTTTTTGGAAATGCTCTATTATTATTTAACCATAATGTACTAGCTTTGAGATCTTCATTTAGTTTTACAATTGCATCATCAATATTATATATATATATAAATATATATATATATATATATATATATATATATATATATATATATATATATATATATATATATAATTATATATATATATATCTAATTATATATATATATATATCTAATTATATATATATATATATCTAATTATATATATATATATATATATATATGTATATATATATATAATTATATATATATATATATATATATATATATATATATATATATATATATATATATATATATATAATTATATAATTATATATATATATATATATATATATATATATATATATATATATATATATATATATAATATATATATATATATATATATATATATATATATATTTATAAAACTCTATGTAAACTGGATGGATACCATATTTAAATAGAGGCTTCAATCTCAGTAGAAATTGATATTACAATTTTTTTTAATGATAGATAATTTTTTAAATAACATAAATATCCCTCATTATGAACATCTATATATAAGTAAAAAAAAATAAAAATAGTAATAGTTTCTTAGGAGAAAAATTTTGTAAAAAATATTGTTGCCGTATTTAAAAATTTTCTTTTAATTTTTGGTATATTATAAATGAAATCGTTTAGAGATAAAAAAAAATGAGTATAGCAAACTTTCGTTTATCAAAAGTTGCAGCAAAAACTTTTCATGCTCAGTTTTCTCATACAATAGTTACTTCATCAACTATGAAAAAAGAAGAAAAAAATTTAGAGGATAAAACGCCATTAGGAAGAATAAGTAATGAGGGTAAAGAAGAAGATATAGGTCAAAATGGACCATTTAAAAAATTTCCCAATGCAACTAATCCAAAAACTGGAGAAATAGGTGGACCTACTGGACCAGAACCAACTCGGTATGGAGATTGGGAACGAAAAGGAAGAGTAACTGATTTTTAAAGGTACACTTTTTATTTGCAAAATGAAGCAATATCTTTTAATAACATTTTCAATACTTTTTAAATTTTTTATTTTAATTTAAAATAATTTTCATATGTTAAGTGTAATTTGTATTACTTTTCCTAACATTTGTTTTGTTATTTGTGTTTACTTTTTTCTTTTCTAAAATTAACTAATTTTTATAATGACCATGTTACTATACTTAAAAGTGGAAAAAAAATAAAACAAAAACTCACAACAACAATATAATCGATTACAAGAACATAATCCTAGATATTTAGACAATGAAAAAATGAAGTTATATAACAGGTGAGGTTCAGGTCAGGTCAATCAGGTCATGATCCCAGGTCAGGTTAAGGATCATTACAATCACCCTGCTACAAGACTTGGACAGGAACATCATGTGACCATATACTGTAACTGACTATGCTTATTTTCATTACAGTTTGACCACAGCTGTTTTGATGTTTTAACTATTTAAATGCAATAAAAAAATTGTTACTTAATGAATAACTTTAATTCCTTGATATTTTCTAAAGTTTTTATTTTACCAAAAGGCTTTAATAAGATTTAAAAATTACTACAATGATTATGTAAATGTGTAAATTAAACAAAAAATATTATATTTACTTTTTTTTATGTAAGCAGGTATTTTTTATAATAAATTTAAACGTTTGAAATTATTTTTCTATTTCTTTCTGAAAATCTTTTGAAACATTTTTTCATATTTTAAGTTATGAATAAGTTCATATAAATTTTGCTGTTGCAATGAAATGATTTAATTGCTTTATTTTTTTTTGTTTCTATTTTTATAAAGAATTGTTTAAAACTTTTTTTTTAACTTGACTTACTACTAATCAGAGCATGAAACAATTGAAAGTTACTATTTTAAAAAAACTATATTATTTTTTTAAACAAAAAAAATACTGTAGTCTTTTTTTATGTACAACTTTTCGGAAAAAATAAATGTTTATACAATTTAAAAATATTACATTTTTTTATTAACTTAAATCAAGTTTGTTCATTTATTAAACAATCATTAGAAGAAATTTGTAAAAGCATTTTGCATAAACTTAAATAACACGTTTCAAAAAATAAATTTTAAAGTAAGTGCATTTCTGAAATGTTAAAATCGTCAAAAAAAAAATATTTGCATGTTCAGCAATAGCGTCCGATTCCGCACCATTCCTGTCCAAGCCTGTGCTTCTGGTATCATGTAACCCAGTACTACTTGCCCCATGCCCTGCTGGCTTGTAAGGTTTGCTTTTTTCAGGCAAAAGCTAATAAACTCCTTTTAAACTTAAAAATCCCCTGCCTTTTGGGCTCCTGGTTGAGTAAAGGCAAGAGATGGTGTCTTGATAAAAATTGTCATTTTGGGCAGCTGTTAACTGCATCCAGCTACTGTCTTGTAGAGCATAGGCTTTAAGGGTAAACAGAATAATTATGTTGACCAGTCTTTAACCCTACCTTTATTTATTAGGCTGGCATAGATGTAAGCCTGGGTTACAATGTTTCCTGCCTAAGATAATGAATGTTAGTTCTTCTTGACTTTACTCATAGATTTTTGAATGTGTCTCCTCCTGATAGTGGCTATGCAACTCTTCCTGTTATCTCCTAATGAGGGTGCAGCTCTAAAATTTAGTTAGTTTTTTCTAAGGCCAGCTGATAGTAATGTATTTTAATCCATTCATTAAAATGAATTACATTAATTTGAATCTAATGTAAGAAATAACTTGAAAAAAGTTACTTGAAGATTTGAACAACCTTATAATTTTGCTCGTTGAAATTTTAAATATGTTTATAATAAAGAACTTGAAATACTAGTTCTAATCTAATCTGGTACATTAACTAAATAAAATTTTCAAAATACAACATTTCCATTAAATTTTACGCAAGTTTTGTAAATTCTGATCAAGAAAGAGCTTGTAATTTAGAAAAACTACTGGTGACCAATCAGAACAGATTACAATATTAAACTACAATGTTGGTTTCACCTTAATAAAACATTTATTTTAATTCTTATTTTAATTGTGATTTTTAAGAGTTTTTTAAGAAAAATCCTTTTTTTAAAATAACAAATTTAAAAAAAACTGGGTTTTTTTTTTGTCTAAATCAATTTTAATTTATGTTATGTCATATATTTTGCCCTATACAAAATTCCCCAAAATTATTTTTCAATGAACAAAATTGGAAAAATAAGTAATTATAACTTGCTATTTTTCTGAAAAAAAAATTGTTTTCTGGTGATTATTTTTTCTCTGAATTTTCCAAAGGAAGTGCGTGATATGAAAAGGTACCAAGTCTTAGAAGTGGAGTCTTTGCAGTGACAAGTCTTAGAAGTGGATTCTTAGCAGTGACAAGTCTTAAAAGTGGAGTCTTAGCAGTGACAAGTCTTAGAAGTGGAGTTATCACAACAGTGCTAGAAAGGAGTTAATTATGAACAGAATAAAAAAAAATATTATTGATATTATAATTTTTAGCAAAGTTACAGATTTTTAAAGAATTTCAGATTGGAATCAGAGTTATTGAGAAAACAGCAAGAGAAAATTGTTCAATTTTAAAAACTTCATTATTTATGGTAGTGCTGTAAGTCAGTGGAAATATTTTTTCCTTATTACTTCATAATGTTTATTTATTAAAAATCTTAAAAAGGTACCAAGTCTTTATTGAAGTACAAAAACATATTAGTATTATTGTTTATTACTTTTAATTAAAATTAGGATCAACAAGATCCTGGTAAACAATAATAATAGATAATTAAAGTTTTGCTTGCATTTGACAATTTCTGAAATTTCATTTGCTAATTCAAAGGAACGCCACTGCAAAAAAATTGCATTAAAAAACCCAATAAAACTCTGGCAATTTTGTTTTTTTTAAAGATATTTTACAATTTTATGAACTATTATTATCAACATTATTAACTATTATATTATTAACTAAATTAATTATTAATTTTAACTATTATAACCAACAATAACAGCTATCAGGGCAGATTTACTAATAT
The DNA here is from genome assembly GCF_038396675.1 of Hydra vulgaris. Classification (NCBI taxonomy): domain Eukaryota; kingdom Metazoa; phylum Cnidaria; class Hydrozoa; order Anthoathecata; family Hydridae; genus Hydra; species Hydra vulgaris. The sequence continues at coordinate 6,363,267 of NC_088928.1, read as the reverse complement.
TTGAATCATTATTGGGAAATGCATTACCACAATACGGTAGTGGTGTAGTGGTAGAGCGCTCACTTCATAAGGGAGAAGTTCCAAGTTCGATCCCCACCACGTCCCTGTAAGTACCTTGCTCAACTTGTTTCTTTGTGCAATGGCCTTGTTCATTAAGGTTTGTGTTTCGGAGTTAGAGAGTTAAGAAAGGGTTGTAACCACAAAAGTAGTCTCCTCGACTGTAGTGGTATTCTTGGCCATGGGGAGGTGAATAATTTGGATAAAAAAAATTTTATTTAAATATTTGTACAAATTGAAAATATGACTTTTTTATCTTTTATGTTATTCACTTCCCTAGGCTGACAAGGCCACTACAGTCGAGGAGGCTCCCTTATTGTGGTTACTACACTCTCTCAAATCTTTAAACCCAAAACACGAACCTTTATAAACAGCTGCTGCTGCGCAGAGAAACAAGTTTGTTCATTTGAATTTCAAGTTCAAATTTGAAGTTCGATTGAAACTTCAGTTACTTCCACACATTTTCCAGCCTTCTTTTTCCTTTTTCTCATTGACATTTTTAATAATAAAAAATGTTATTTTTAAATAAATCAATATAGGTTTAACGTGAAGCTCTTTTATAGTTTTGAAAATTATGTTTAAAAATCTTTTTTTGTTATAAATTATTATATAGCATTTTATATATTTTAAATGAAGTAGAAAGTTATGCAAATTTTTAATATCACTAAACAAAAAAAAACAAAAACAAAAAAATTAACAGATACAAAATTAAAATAAAACCCAAATTTACTCAATAAAACCCAAATTTACTCAAAAAAAACCCGGGTTTTTCCAACCCTGTTTAATTATGGAATAATTTTAAAGCTAAATTAAAAACTATTTTGCCATTCATTAGTTGTTAGATTTATAATTCTGTTTTCATTACCAACTGTTACAGCTACATGTTTTTCATTACCAACTGTTACATGCTCCATTACAATCTCATAAGTTATTTGCCTGATGTAAAGGAATTTCTACTATATTCTGATAACTGTGTGAGAAAAAATAAAATAATTTAATTATGCAATATCTGTCATGGAAAGTTGCTGTGAGTTGAATAAAAAATAACAATCTTTATCCTACTAGTAGAATATGCAAAGTTTGGTTTTGGAATTCTGAAATCCATATTCTGTCACATAGAATCGGCAACAGTTGCAAAATTTGCAACTTGTATTAAAGACAGTACAAAGAACACTACTGTGTTCAGCTTTGATATCTTTGTACTGTCTTCAATACAAGTTGCAAATTTTGCAACTGTTGCCGATTCTATGTGACAGAATATGGATTTTAGAATTCCAAAACCAAACTTTGCATATTCTACTAGTAGGATAAAGATTGTTATTTTTTATTCAACTCACAGCAACTTTCCATGACAGATATTGCATAATTAAATTATTTTATTTTTTCTCACACAGTTATCAGAATATAGTAGAAATTCCTTTACATCAGGCAAATAACTTATGAGATTGTAATGGAGCATGCTCGCAATACAATATGCTCCCTTTCCAGTCAGCATGTTCTCTAGTATGATGTAATTGTTCTGCATCCCTGAAGCTTCATTTGTAATTCTAAATATGCCTACTTTATATGGCACCATGAAGTATATTGGCCCAGGTTGGTCTAGCAGATTTGATAGGAAAGTTTGTCGGACATAGTCAAATGAGAGATTAGCAATTGAATTTCTTGTATCATTTTTTGCAAGTTGTATGCCATCATAGTATAAATAGCTCTTGTTAAGTTTAATTGCAATGTTTTTCTTTAAATTTTTGTACTACCCCTCCCATTCCCCATCCTTTCTCAAACGATCCATGCAAGTTGTACCATTTGCTCCTTTATGATAGCCACATCCAGATCTTAAAAAACTGTTTTATTTTTTTTGATTCTATTAACTAACTGTGCAAATAACTTAATAGAACTGATTATGTCATTAACAGTATGAACAAGAAGAATACCAGCAGCCAAGAAGAATACCAGCAGCAGCCAAAGGACTAGACATAGACTGCACCACAGCTGGTACATTTCCTGATTCTAACAATTTTATGGTCCTTAAGGAATCTTTATTCCCAAGGAATATTTATTCCCATACTTCCCAAAATAGAATCATCAGAACCTGTATCACTGTTTTTAACTCATGATCATCAAAGTCATCATGGTAACATGGAATGCATGACCCATTTCACAAACATTCAGATTTAGTTTTTCGTATTTATTCAAAAGTTATCAATGCGATGTTATCATCAGCACGCTGTCAAGTTGTCATTTTTTTATTTTTTTTCTGAGTTCTTTTTTTTTTCATTTATTTTTTTCATTTTGTGAGTTTTTGTCATTTTTTCATTTTCTTTTTGAATTTTTTCAATTGAAATTTTCTGATGATCAGAGCCATACTTATTATGATTGTAAATACTGTAATAAAAATAATACTAATTAACATTTTACTTAAAATAATTACACAGGTCATTAAAAAAAAATTTTTTTTGGTGCTGAGCAAACAATACATTTTTTGTAGAGCATTTCTTATTTTGACTTTCAAATATGCAATTCATTTTCACCATCATGTTAAGTTGTAAAGATATATAGGTTCAAATCCTTAGCATTTGGGACAAAATCCCTAATATTGTCAATAACAACAAAAAAATGGTTTAAAATTTCAAAAATGGTCTCAAAATTTATTATATACTATTTTTATTGAGATTTTTGAAAACAAATATTTTTACTTTAAATTTATTAACAAAAAAATATTGTAAAAAAATGCTTAAGATTTAAAACAATCTTAACAAAATAGCAATAATATAAAAAGTATTCATTTTTATTACAAAATGTTTGCATGGCAGTAAAAAGATTTTGTAATGTATACCTAAAATAAATAAATTAATTTGTAAAATAGTCTTCTAAGTAGCAAGAAATAAAGCAGTTTCAACTAGTTTAGCTTTTAGCTTCAACCAAATTTGTCAGCTAAAGGTCCAGCAGATCATTATTAGACAGAAATTTCCTTACATTTTGCTCTTTAAATATATGCTAAATTATCTAAAACAAGCGGAAATGTATAAAAAAAAAATAACTAATACATATTTTCAACTAAGTTCATTTTTTTTTGGTTTTTAAAAAAGAGGTGTATGGTGATTTAAATATGAAAAAAGCATATTTAAGATGTCCATGTTTGCTTATTACAAGCCTCCTGAGTTTCCTCCTATAATCAAATGCAAATGTTCATATTTGCAATAACTTTGGCACCATGAATAATACCAAAACAAAAAGAAAAAATAATAATTTAATAAGATAAGGTTCATGTGTATTTTCTAACAGTTTTAAGGCAATTTGACATTCAGCAAACACAAGAAACAATGAAATATCATTGACCATACCTAAAGTAAAGCTTGAATCCACGAAAAAGGTTTCTTTTACCAAGGAGTATTTTGATAAGTCCTCCATTCGCTGTTCGCCAGAGTACTAAGAGAATTTAAAACTAAACTAATGGATATTTCTACTTTTTAAATTTTATTTTATTCTGTGATAAATATACTAATGTTTTAATAATATTTTATATTCTTAAGTAACAGTTAGATTTATTTATATTTTAATGTATGTATTTTGTATTTTAATGCCCAATAGGGTAACAGCCTAGTTTATTGTGCTGATTTGGCATTACCTGTATAAATATTTACAATAACAATAATAATAATAAAAAAGCAAACCATGAGTTCTTTTGCTTGTGATAAAGCATTATCACTACTATTAGACAAATGAAGATACACTTCATTTCAGATAACTGGGAGGTGATTAAATTCTGCTTGTCATGTTCTAAGTTTAATAAAAACGTGGTGCTTCAAACATTTTTCAGAGACCTAAGAATGTTACACAGGAGTAAGAGCTAAAAGGCAACAGCAGTTGGCTTGAAGAGCCAATGCTGTAAATAAAAAAATGGTTTTCAGAAAACCTAACTGTGTATCTAATTATCTGCTGGGTGTTTGAATTATTCACTTAAACTTGTGATCAAAAAAGAACTATTTTTTTCATGGTGTTATAAGATTAATAGAAAAGAATTAGAAAAACATATAAAAGTAAAATCTTTCATGTGAAAGCTGGTGAACTGAACATCTTAATAAATTCAGAGGAAACCACCAAATTGCTGTCTGGAAGGTATGCTTGCTTCAGTGCATGCATTCTAATTCTTTGACATTCCTTTAGACATTAAAAGTAGTATTTGGTTTTGCAAAAACAACATTAATTCCTCGTACCATGACCAGCATTTAAAAATGTTGAAATTCATTTTCAACTATTAGAGACATTCTTTTAAATGAAAGAAACAGACTTTTTTTAAACAACATGTAATTTGGTTCTCTTTTATTTTAAGGGTGCAAACCAATTACATGTTTTAAATCTAACCACTGAGTTAGGTGTCTTGATATGGTATTTGGTGTTATAGGCATAGAGAATAACAGCTTTTAAACTATATTTTATTTTGTTCAATTATATTAATTATTTTGGATAAATCTTCCCTATTCCCATTATTGGTATCATCAATTATAATAATTCATTTCAGTTGGATTGGCTTTACAAATAAAGCATGTTAGAGAAGTTTTATCTCTGCGCTACAAACTTCACTGTCTATCATAGTGTAAAATATTTGTTAGAACAACAAATGTTTCTGCTCGTCATCAAGCCAACTGTTTTAGGATTTAAGTAATTGATTTGTGACAATATACACTGTTTTTCAATTTTTGAAATTTACAAAATTTCTTTCAGAAACAAAAAGAGGAAACTTTAGTATAGAGTTAAGAAAGGACAAAGATTATTAAAAATGTTTTTAGCATTATTCTTATTACACATTAAGACCATCAAAATAAAGAAGATGTTACTATACTACTTGTTGTTATAATATCACTATGTTGATTCATGCTTGTTTGTATTCAATATTTTAAGTGCTGCCATGAAATCTTACTTTTTAGTAAATTTTCAAATTACGCACGTAGACTGCTAAGTTAAGTCGCCATCATCTGGTTTGTAATCAAGCAGAAATTGTAATTTTATTTTAGCCATGTTATCAGTAATGGTCATAGAAAGGCAGATATGAGTTTTTTTTTCTTTAAAACCTTCCTGTTGTGTTTGTATTTTCTATAATCATGTTTTTATCTAAATTTATTGCTAATGTTTTTTTAGTTCCATTTCCTTTCCATTGCTGATTTATAGGCTTTCTTTGTTTTTAGCTGCTCTCAATAGTGATTTTGAGTTAGTCTGTTTAATGCAGCTGTATAAACAACCTCGTTAGCTTCTATTTAATTGATTTGCAATGTTTTAAATTGTTTATGTTGCTCATATAAAGCATAAAATCGCTAAAGTGATTTTTATTTTCAGTTTGTCTTTTAAATGTTAATGAAATACTTTTAATAAGAGTTTTAATTAAACAATCTAATTTTAATTTTGAAAACAGCATTTCTAAACAAGCAACGCTTCACAAGCAACGCTAGTTATTAAAACCATTATTAAGTTTTTTTTTATGGCTGTTTTTTTTTTTTAAATTCTTATTGCTTTTGTTCAGTGGAAGCATATTCAAAATCAAAATGTGTTTCCCATTCCTTTCGCATTAAAAATTTATAACTTAAAATCTTCAAATTCGACTTTCATTTTTTCTGTATCAACATCTCTGTTTTGTTGCACTTTTTGACTGAATTGATGACTTATACAAAGATTTCCATAGTGATTTAACTATGTTGACAACTCCACTTTGTGGCAATTGATCAGATCGTCCATTTTTGTTGGAAAATTGCGAGAATTAAAAACCAATAAAGATTTTTTCAACTTATTTTGAGCTTTTGTCAGCTCAGATGAAAGTAAGATTTATAAGCAAGTCACTGGGATAATCCCAAGAAAAACGTGTAGTTTTTCTCAATAGTGATTTTATATAAAACTTTATATAAAATATATATTTTGCGATATTATCGCAAAATATATATTTTATATAAAGTTTTATTCCATTAATAGCTAAACATTTCTTTTATTATTTGTCTATTAGTATTTAATAATTTTTATTCTGAAATAATTTTTATAGTTATGATTAATTTTTAATATACTTTAATTTCTCGGGCAAAATTTTTGGCAAATTTTTGTCTGAGAATATGATTTCAATTTTATTAGCATTTTCGAATACCACGTCCAATGTACCCCACAAGGCTGGCTAACACCCTGTGCCATTGATCGGTCTATTAGTTTCTGTTTATATTAATTTGATCACTCCTTCTAGTTTACCTATGTTTACTACAGTCAAATCACATAAGGAAGCTTTTAAAGAATAGCTGGTGCCAATTTCAAATATTAAATGCAAAATTTCATTAGAAATTATTATTGTTGATTAGTCAAAATTATTTCAATTATTGAGAAGTTGAAAAATTTCAAAAGCACTTGCGACATGAAAACTAGTCTAAAAGTAAAAAAATCTTTTTTTTTCGCATTTGTTCGTTTAGTTTAGTTTGCCAAAATATTTTTACAACAAAATTGGAGCAAAAATCAAGATACTCATTGAGACTTTCAATTTTGGGCGGACACAAACTGATGGTGTGATGATGTAATGGGCGGACATAAATTGATGATGTGATTTTGCTTGAATGGACCTTCATGTTGATGTTTTGATTATGCAAATATAAAAGGTAATATCATCTAAGAGGTATAATGGATTAAAAAAGTAGGTTTTCATTGCTAATTGACTTAACTTTTGTAATCTAACAAGTGTTTACATAAAACAGTAAAAGAGGTAGAGATAACTGGAACCTACTGGTTTTTATGGGTCAGAGAAAAGTTATTGACTTTAGATTTGTGTAATCTAACAAGTATATACATAAAACAGTAAAAGAGGTGGAGATAAGTGGAACCTACTCGGCTCAGAATAAAGTCATGTAACGAATGAGTTTATGTTGTCTAATAAATTTAAAACGGTCTTTACTTAACTCCTGATGTGTTCTTCATTTCTTGATGTCATGTTTGTGTTAACATAATTAATTACTACATTAGAATATAATTTAGACATTTATATTTAGGACTTTCTTGTTTTCTAAATTTAATGCTTGCACATTATTTATTGTTTTTTTCTCTCTCCTTATTAATTGGATGTTATCATTTTAAACTTTATAAAAAATGTCTGAAATGATATCAAAAAGATATTATTCCAGAAATTGAGTTAGCTGTAATAAACTTTTTTGGCTAACTTGAGTCAAATAAAACATTGCTGTCGCTATTATCGTCAAACAATGTTAATTTCACAACGACACAGTGCTATTGTATGTGTATATATTATATATGTGTTTTTAATATATATTTGTTTATATTATATATGAATATATTTTATATATGTGCTTATACTATATAAAAGAAGGGCTTATTGTGAAACAATGACAAACCACACTTTTTTCAAAAATGAGTTATCATTTTTATAATCATAAATAATATACGCAATAGCCAAAAAATATTAAGGCATAATTCTTAAAATCGGAGCTATAATTATAAAATCATCTTACTGTAAAATGTGATTTTATAGATTTAAATAAAACTTTAAAGTCATTTTTCTCAAATATTTGTTTTTGTGGCTTGTCATTGTTTCACAATAAGCCCTTCATATGTGTAATATATATACACATGTTTATTATGTGTTATTTAGTTGTTTTTTTTTATTTTTATTTAAAAGCGATTTTCGTCCCAGACACCTGTTCACTATGGTCGAGTAATTAGGTATATTTAAATTTTATATACATTTTTGTTATTAATATTTTTTTCATAACAAGTTTTGAAATGAATCATATTATCTTACGAAACATTTCTTGATTTTGTGTATAAAATTTTAATTTAGATCAAATTAAAATTGAGATAAAAATTCGATAAAAAGATAAAGATTATAAATGAAGAATCTTGAGAAAGAAGTTTCAATTACGATTTAGATCGTTAGAAGTTTCAAACGATTTAGATAAAAAGCGCACGCGATTGTAAATTTTGTTTTGATTAGCTTCTATTGGGCTGCCAAGATATGTTCACTATAATAATAGACAGCGGAGCTATTCATACTATTATGATGCAAAGCTGTCCTCGCTACTCAAAAACGCTCATTCAAAAGAGTTTTTATTTTAAAGTAAAAAATAAGCTTTCTATTGAGGAATAAATACATTGAGTAAAAATTTGTTAATCTCTCTTTATTTGTATGTACGACTAAATCTCGCACTATTACTCACTAATTGTAAGACATTTTGTTCTAGTACAATTATGAAATATATGTTCTTGTTCTGGCGTCCTTGCTGATTTTTTTTTAATATACCAGGGAGTTGAGCAATTGCTCCCGAAATAAATTTTAACATACAAGTCTAAAATATAAATGCGTCGAACATGTCACAAGTGTCCTTTGTGTGCCATTCTGGTTTTTGTTTTTGCTAAATACAGTTAACTGTAAGTTAACTGTATTTAGCAAAAACTAAAGTTAACTGATTATAAATTCCGCTAGTTATTAGATACTTTAAAAAATTGGTTTGCAACACGTTATATATTTTATACTTTGTGTTCTTGGTTATCGTTTTTAGTGCGGTAATTTAAATTTTTATGCTATCTACCACAATTTCGTAAATATATTCTCCAGATTATTAGTAGTTTAAAAAAATATGCCCTCCAAAAATATGTCTTAAAATAAGTAAAAAAATAACTTTGTAAAAATTTTTGGTCTTGTTATGTTATGTGTTTTTAGTGTTGTGCGCGTAAATTACGTTTATCCAATCGAACAAAAACTCAGAAATAGATTAAATATTCTGGTCGCTGTTTATAATCATTAAAAAAATGAAAGTTAAGAATGTTATGAATGAATGGTTTTAAGAATTACTAATGAGGCTAAGCTTAGCCTCATTCATAATTCTTAAAATCACAAAGACACGTGGACATACTGGAAAATCGTCATTCATAATATTATATCATAACATTCTTATAAGAATGTTATGATATAATATTATGAATGCCGATTTTCCAGTATGTCCTTGTTTCCGTGTCATTGGATTAACAATAATTATAGTAAACCATATAATGAATATTCACCATAAATTTCATAATTTTAATTTTAAAAGTGATTAAGGTATAATATTCGCCTTAAAATTGATATTCCTGCGCGACGGTGAAACAGTATAAATTATGATATAGGGGAGAGTGGGGGCATTTCTCCACAATTTCAATATTTCACTATGAAACATTGAAATTGTGGAGGCATCTTAAGAGTTGTGACAACCACTTTCATATAAACCATTTTCATATTTTATTTTGAACATCTTCGCTTCCAACAAGGCTGCAAGCCGCCACTAATTAAAGTTGGAAGAATAGAAGAAGTTGGAGAATAGAATCCGAAGTAAGAAAGTGTCGAGCTCGATAAAAGAATGCAATCTTAGCAGATGCTAATGTTGCAACTGATTTGATATATGGTTTCCAGGAAAGATTTGAAGTAAGAGTTAGTCCTAGAAGATGAAGAGTAGATGACTCATCGAGTACATTACCGTTCATAAATATAGGAAGATCTAAATTATTGCGATAACGTTTGGCTGAAAAAATTTGAGTTTTATCTGTGTTAAAGTTCACCAGCCGCTGAGAACCCCATGCTGTAGCAGAAGTGAGATCCTTTTCAAGCTCAAATGCCCCCTCCAAGCAGTCAGAGAGTGTTGATTTCATATCGCGACAAAAATAATTGGTATTATCATCAGCAAACAATGCCATCTCAGATGGGAGAATATCTGGAAAATCATTATTGTAAATTAAAAAGAGTATAGGGCCAAGAATACAACCTTGAGGAACCCCTGAAGATACAGAATAAGAAGAAGAGTGCTGTCCATCGAGGACAACTTTTATACTACGATTGGAAAGGAAGGGTTCAATAATCTTAAAGATTTTGCCAGATATACCATAAGAAGAAAGCTTATGAAGAAGACCAGCATGCCAAATTTTATCAAAAGTTTTTGAAATGTCAAAAGCGATGAAAAGCCTTAACCTCTCCACCTTTATCTAATGCACGATAAAACATATCAGTTATTACAGTTAGCAAATCAGTTTTAGAACGAGAAGATCGAAATCCATACTGATGGTCAGAAATTTAGTTATTAGATTCAAGATAAGAAATTAAGTGTTTGTTAATTAAAGACTCAAAAAGCTTGCTCATGATACGAAGAAGACTAATAGGACGGTAGTTAGACAAATCAGATAGCTCTCCAGAATTTTTGAAGATTTGGATGCCGTTTTCCAGCAGGCTGAAACACAAAACTCTGATAAGCACTTGTTTAATAGTTTTGAGAGTATAGACGACAGCTCCGGAGAGCACTTCTGCAAGACAATAGCCGGTATGTTGTCCGGGCCATAAGCTGTAGAAGAGTCTAGGCAGGAACTCACTTTAGATACAGAAGCTGGAGTGATATGAATGTCAAGCAATGGAACAACCTGTTTATTGGCAATACCAGGTAGAACGCAACTAGTGGAATCAAGAGATGATACTGATGAAAAGCTTTTAGCAAACAATTCAGCTTTGTCTTTAGGTGAGATGACAAAGTCTAAGCCATACAAGAGAGGTGGAATTAAAGATTCTCCAGAAGTCATGAGAGCCGAATTTTTGAGATGAGATTTTATGACCTGAGAATAACGGGTTTTGGCATTAGACAAAATCTTTTTATAATGGTTTCTAGCAGTAATAAACAGACGTCTGTTTTCTGAAGAATTGTTTTGCTGATAAATATGGAAGTAACGGTTTCGATTGGCAATCGCAGCAGCACAGTGTGAGGAAAACCATGGAAGAGAGTGAGGCTTGACCTGGAATTGTCGAGAGGGAACAAAAGATTCCATGCTAGCCTGAATCCACGAAGTTATGTAAGAAGTACATTGTCGACAGTTATGTAAGAAGTACATGTCGACAGGAAGACAAAAGATTTCTACTCAAGGGCCATTACGAAGAAAATCACGGAAAGAATCCCAGTCAGTTTTAAGATAGTTGTAAGAGGTACAAAAATGGGGGGATTCAGGTGATGAAGAAGAATAAGATAACAGTTTTAGAGAGATCAAACTGTGATCAGAAGCACCTAAAGGTAAATGTGGAGAAACTGAGCACTGACTAGGATCAGAAACAAGATATAAGTCGAGTAGAGAAGGTAAATGATTCGGGTTGTCTGGAAAGCGAGTTGGAAAGTTGACTATTTGAGTTAGGGATTGAGAAAGGCAAAAGTTGTGGGCTTTAATTCCGGCAGAATCACTGACACTAGAGCCAAGCCATTCAGAGTGGTGAGCATTAAAGTCACCGACAACAACTATATTAGCTGATTGATAAAGAGAGAGGGCTTGGTCAATATGATCAGAAATAACATCAAAAAGAGTGCAGTCTTAAGATAAAGGAGAGCGATATAGAACAAAGAGAAAGACGATAGAGTAAAGGTGCTAAACGAAAGCACATAAAAGAATAGTCTATGGATTCAAACCTAATTTCACGACAAACGGGTGAATTGTTACGAATGTAAATGCCCACGCCAAGCATATGACTATTGGAGTCTTTACAAATTAAAAGAAGATAACCATAAACACTAAGATCACAAGATGAGACAGCTGAACTCAAATTATTCTCACAAAGAGCAAGTAGGTCTGGTGAACTTTGCAAGAGATAAGACTCAACAGAAGAAAAGTTACTTCGAAGAACACGAATATTAGTGAATGATTGGTTTAGAGAACTTGGTGATGTTGATGGTTTTTTTATGTTTTATAGTTTTTAGTACTTTATTCATTTTTAAATTTTATTGAAGAACTTGACTCAAAGCATAGATAGAACTCAAAACACTGTTTAATAGCCCAAGCAAATGCCTCATTACTACTAATACACCCTTGGCTGTAACAAAGGGCTCCAAATGTGGCTTTGGTAATGCACACCAAAAGTACAAACAGGGACACCATCAATGCGCAACATGGCGCTTTTAATGCTTTGATAGAGCTGTACCCTCATTAGGAGATAATAGAATGAGTTGCCTAGTCATAAAAACAGAGACACAAGCAAAACACATGCAATGAGTCAAGAAGATCCAGCATTCCCTAAACTGGAAACAATGTATTAAAAATACATCTGCACCAGCCTAATAGATGAAGAAGGGTTGCGAGGCTGGTTAACAGATAGAATCTGTTTACCCCTTAAGCCTTTGCTTAGGAGGTCTTTTACAAGACAGTAGCCGGATGCATCTAACATCTTCCCAAGATGAGTAGTTTTATCGAGACACCATCTCTAGCTTTTACTCAACCAAGAGCCCCAAGGCAGGGAGTATTTTAAGTCGGAGTTGGCATGGCCTAGCTTTTTAACTGCTTGTAGATTTCATTTGGATTCTTTTGCTGGTAATAAGTATTCCTAAAACAGATTTCAAATCTTGCAGGGTTTTTTCTGTGCTGAGCCGGCTTGTTTATATCAATTATTTTTTCAGATTCAGTTGCCGCATCAAAAAGTGTTTTGAAACGCGAATCTGTGTGCAAAGTTCCAAATATTTGTTTAAGGGTCTAAATGATGGATTCAGCTTTACTAAAGTTGAGTTGACTTCCATAAAATTGAATTCTTGAAATTTTTAGGATGGTAAAATGATTCAAAGATTCAAACTTCAATTTAAAAAAGGTGTCAAAAATCTGGAAAGAAGACTAAAAGACCATTGGCATTTGACAAAGTCAATTTTGTTGGTAAGGTTTTCCAGCCAAACAAAAAGTGATTGTTAATTACTAGTAATCAATACCAGTGATGGTTTGCGCATTATTCGTCTGTTTGGGCAAAAAGGTTTAAAAGATTTTCATTTTGATGTTCGCCTTCGCTTTTATTTTGATCTTTTAGGCTTGAAAACCTTGAGAACCCATTTCAGCACACGTGGCAGCAGCTCCATTAAAGCCGTAGCTTTAGCTTCAACTAAAGTATCGAACCATGATGAGCAAATGACAAGTCTTGGGAATAAAACATAACTTTTTGCAAATCGGACGATGATTGAAAAATTGCAGTTTTTTTTGAAAATATTGATGTAAAGCAACTTTATTAAGAATAAAATTGTAATCATTAACTTGTTCATTGGAAGTAATCATTAATTCAAGCCCCAACTGTACATGCTTTTAGTGTAAATTAATGCATGCTTATAGGGGCGCCAATATGCGGCTATGCCCCGAGCTTTATAAAAGTTCTCGGTGGCCCTGCGTTTATATATATATATATAAATATATATATAAATATATATATATATATATATATATATATATATATATATATATATATATATATATATATATATATATATATATATATATATATATATATATATATACACAGTAGGCGGCCATATTATTAGTTACAGTTTGTTCTTTCACAAAAGCTACAATTAAATATAGATTTTAAATTAATAAACTTGCTTCTACCCTTACATTTTTAAACATTTTAATATCAATAATAGTTTTTTACATTTTTTTAATAAAGTTGTAACATTTGTAAATAATTGTGGCAATTTTTAGCATTGATAAGCTAGAATACGCAAAAACCTACGAAATACGTCTTTTTGCATATTTTTTGCAAAATTATAATTTGCGCGACAATCCATGCGTAATAAATGAAATTTTTGTCAACTGTTTGGTGTTTTTGTGACTCTGACTCGTTTTTATACATCAATGAGTGATTTTAACTAAAGATATTTGAATAAAGATATATCAAACAAAAAAATTTCACTTTTTTTCCTCGGGGGCATTGTAAGAGCAAGACGTGTTTATCAAAAAATTTACAATATGGAAGTTACAACCATAAATATTGAAAATCAATTACCACCAAACTGGAAGAACAAAAAAAAGGTATTCTTAGTGAAACTATCAACCTTTTAAAATAATAGGAAAAGATATTTAGCGATATCATAAGTGCAAATTTAAAAATAATAACAGATCGGTTTGAGAAACTTGAAAACGAGTTCAATAAAAGCAAATCGAAGGTTATAATAGTTGAAAAAGACATCAACGATATAAAGAAAAGTATCAACTTTCAGGAAGAAAATGTCTTTAAAAAAATAACAGAAACTAACAATCTGATGGCCAGGGAAATTAACAATTTAAAAAGATAAAATATTGACCTTGAAAATCGTTCACGCCGTAATAATCTAAGGATTGGTGGCTTAATGAGCTGCCCATGGAATCTTGGAATGACTGCGCAAAGTAAGTTAAAGATCTATTTAGAAACAAACTAGGAATCTCTGAAGACGTAATAATTGAAAGAGCTCACATCATTGGGAAAATAAATTAAGATAAATCTCCTAGAGCTATAATTATTAAACTACTAGACTTTCAAAATAAAAATAAAATCTTAACACTATCAAAAAAACTCAAAGGAACAGGAATATTCATTAATGAAGACTACGCGAACGAAACGATCGAAATAAGAAAAAAGCTTTGGGAAGATGTTAAAAGATTTCGAAAAGAAGGTAAGTTTGTAATTATCAAATACGATAAAATATTCGTCAGAGATTTTTGTAAATAACTTTAAATTTAACAAAGTACTTAATCGAGATTTGTGAAATAGTTCTGTACATTTTTTATTATACTAGCACGTTTTAATTTACCGCACTTTACATAGTGACTAACGAAAACAAAAACAAAACATAAGATTTTGAAACGCTGCGTTGCAACATTTTCAAAACTGCTCTAATATTTTACTAAATGAAACGACTCCGATGCGCAAATTTTTCACAAAAATAATTTTGATTCAAAATGTTTTGAAACAGAAACTTTTAAAATTGAATTGAAACTTTAAAAAATAGTTTTACTGCAATACACATAAATATAAGAAGTATAAATAAAATTTTTGATAAACTAAAACACTTTCTAATAGATTGCAATTACTCATTTAGTATGACTTGCGTAACCGAAACGTGGTGTTCTGATGAATTATTTCAAACGAACTCAAATTTTCAAATTATAAATTTTAAACTAATATATTATGAAAGAAAAACAAACAAAAGGTAGGGGAGGGGGTTGTGAGGGATCCCAACGAATATCCGGAATAATCAAGTGCTTAAAGTAAGACAAGACCTCTCCATCTCTGACACTGATAGCGAAGTCTTTACTATTGAGATAACGGGTAATAAATCATAAAATTTTATAATTTCCACTTGCTTATTATATTTTTCCACTATAGACCTCTGGAAGGTGATATAACTAAATTTTCAATTTTTTTAAATGAAATTTTTCTAAAAATAAATGACAAGAGAAAAAATATTTTCTTTATAGGGGATTTAAATATTAACGGCCTAAACTACAAAGAAAATGCGATTACTAAACTCTTTTTTGATAATCTGTTTCAATTGTGTATCATCAACAAACCAACCCGGGTAGCCCCAACCTCCGCCTCTGCTATAGACAATATATTAATAAATACATTTCTAGAAACCTCTTTAAAAGCAGGAATTATCAAAACCAATATATCAGATCATTTTCCAATTTATTTTTCATTATCTCAAGACTCAAAAACCTCTAACAATCCTAAAACCAAAATTTATAAAGGAAAAATCAATCAGTGTTCTATTAAAAATTTTAAAGACTCGCTATCGGTAATAAATTGGGATGGAGTGTATCAAGAATGTAACTTTGGAAACATAAACTCCGCATACAATTTACTTATAAATATTTTTCGAGATCACTACAATAAACATTTCGCTGTTGAAGAGAAAGAATATAACTAACCCATGGATAACTAACGGGATTGGAAAATCATCAAAACCAAAACAAAAACTCTATATCAAGTATTTAAAAAACAGAAACGAAACAAACTTAACTACATACAAGGCATACAAAAATCTATTTGAAAAAATTAGAAAGAATTCAAAAAATATACATTGTTCAAAACAACTACAAAAAAGAAAAAGAAAAAACCTGGAACATATTGAAAGAAATAATAGGTAAAAGCCATACAAAATCAAATAATTTACCTGATAAAATTATCATCAACGAAACTGCATATATCGATAAAATTCTATCGCTGAAAACTTCAATAGTTTTTTTGCAAACATGGCTTCACAAACATGGCTTCAATAATTCAATGCCCTGATATCTCTTTTGAAACCTATATCACAAACCAACATTTCTGTTGGTTTGTGATATAGGTTTTCAACCGAAATATTTATTTTCTCTGGACTAAACCATGAAGAACTAGAAATAGCAAAAAACTCGCTTTAGACGAATAAAGCCCCTTGGACAGACGACATTTGTAGCTATATAATTGTAAATGTGTTTCTGGTTATAAAGCACTCGATCAATTAAATATTTAAATCTTCAATTATTACAGGATCTGTACCGAATAAACTAAAAATAGCTAAGATAATACCAATATTAAAAACCGGAGATTCTTTTACACAAAATAACTACAAATCTATCTCAGTTTTCCTGTATTTTCAAAACTTTTGGAGAGAGTGATATACAATAAACTGTATAAATATCTAACAAATAACAAAATTCTAAATGAAAAACACTTTGGCTTCCAAAAGCGACAGTCAACCGAACACGCAATTCTTTAACTTATAAATAATATAAACGACTCCTTTGAAAACAAAAAATACGTCCTCGGAGACTTTGTTGATTTGTCTAAGCGTTTGATATAGTAGATCACGCTATCTTAATTAGGAAAAAGAAAAAATATGGGACAAAAAGTGTTGCACTAAACTGGTTCGAAAATTTTTTTACTTGACAATAAACAATGCGTTATTGCTCATGAAAAAAAATTATCAAAGTTATCAAAATAAAATGCGGTGTCCCCCAAGGGACCATTCTTGCACCTCTTTTGTTTTAAACATACATAAACAATCTTCCTTAAGCCTCAAGTAAATTGGATGTCATGATGTTTGCAGACGACACTAATTTATTTTATGCATCCTCATCAATTACAGAACTTTATAAAAGTAAAAATACTGAACTTGAAAAAATAAACAGTTGTTTAAATCTAACAAATTATCGCTAAACACAGAAAAAACCAAATACATTCTTTTTCATTCTAACCTTATAAAATACTTCCGATTTACCTTCGTTAAATATAGATACTAAGGAAATAGAGAGAACCCAAGCAACTAAATTTCTAGGAATACTTATTGATGAAAACATTTCATGGAAATCACATATATTGATGAGAACATCACATGGAAATCACATATAGGAAATCACATATATTAAATACCAAAATATTAAAAAACATTGGTATCCTCTACAAAGGTAGTTCTATACTATCTCTTGATAGTTTAAAGTTCCTATACTTCTCTTTCATAAAAAACTACTATATATACGCTAATGTTGCACGGGCGAGTAGTTATAAAACCAAACTAACCACGCATTATCAAAACAAAAACATGCTGCAAGAATAGTTTTTAATAAGGATAGACCCTCGCATGCTGAGCAAATTTAAAAAAATTTAAAAGTATTAAATGTATATCAAATCAATATACTCCAAAATTTGTTATTAAGCTCAAATATAAATTTGGGCTTGGTCCTTCTCACTTTTCAAAAGACTTCTACCATACCATACTAGAGATACCATACTAGAGGAACGGGAAACTTCAACGTACCTTTTAAAAAAACTAATTTCTCGCGCTTTTCCATTTCGTACCTTGGTCTTTGTCTATATAACAAATTAATGTTTAAAAATACTCAACTGGAAAAATTGAATAACTTAAATACTCTGCAAACGTTATTAAAAGATCTCATTTAAACGCTAACAACTTTATGAATTTTTATTAACCCCAAAACATTTAAAACTATGAATAAAACTAACTTTGTTCCGAAACCAATGTAAACTCTAATAACTCTAAAAACTCTAAATAACTCAAAAAAACAGCAATAGCAAAAAAACAAAAACAAATAATAGGCTTATTTGTCTATTATATATATATTACCTATTTAGCAAATCGTGTACCTACTTATATTTATGTGTATTGAAATAAAATTTAAAAAATTAAAAACTTCTTTTTGTCTGCATTCTTTGTTTTTTGCATTTTGAATTTTTATTTTCATTCTGCCGAAACAGAAAACATTTTTTTTTAAATATTAACTTATTTTAAAATTGAAGTATCCAAAAATATTAGTAACGCCTAGCGGTTTCTTGATGACAAGACCATCGGTCTTCTGCAAGTTTTCCGCGTTCTTTGAAGTAATATTTAATACTTTACAGTTTTATTTTATCTATTTTTTGTATAACGTAACTTTGTGATTTTTTTTTTAATTTTACTTACTCTGAAAAGATTCTATTATGTATTACGAATTTGTAAAGATTAAAGAACAAAAAAACAAAAAACAACAAAAAAAAAATTTCAGTAATATCTGATTCATCGAAACATTCAAATCACTTCCAAAGAAAATTGCAAATTTAGTTGAAGTTTCTGTGATGACATTAAGCAGAATTGAAGGTAGCTTGATAAAAAAATACCTGTACAAAGTGGCAAAGTTGGAAAATGTGGAAGGCCATGCATCACCACCCTGAGTAATGAACGGGCAATTCATGACATTTGTGTTAAAAACCAAAGAAAAAGTACAAAAGCTGTTACTAAAATCATACAAGAAGCCAGTATCAAGATTTCTAACAAAACTACAAGGCGTTGAATAACAGAACTGAGGTTAAAATGCTACAGACCTTCCAGGAAACCTAAGCTTACGCCTGCGATAAAATCAAAATGCTTCACTTAGGCTAAACAACACCAACACATCTCTGCTGAAGATTGGAAAAATGTAAATAAATACTTATTTAACTGTTTATTACAACAGCATCACTGATTAAAACAATTATGTGTGTTTTTATATTATTGTTTTTACTTGTTTTCAGGTGTGTTTCACAGATGAGTCCCAATTTGAAATATTAATGGATAATTCTTCTTTTGCTAGACCAAGGAGAGAAGATAAATACAACCCGGAATGTGTTATGGATTACGCTAAATCAGTGACGAGATATTTAGAGTCTAAAAATGTTGCTGTTTTATCATGGCCTGGCAAATCTTCCAACTTAAATCTAATAGAGAACGCCTGGGAACTTTTAAAGCGGGTAATTGGGCATGATACTAAAACCAACAAAAAAAATTCTCATAGATTTTTTTAGATAGATTTTTTTTTTGTTTGTTCTTTATTACAATATTTATTACAATTTAAATAAACAAAACTTTGTTACAATAATAAAAGTTAACAAGTCAAGATATCGTTAAGAAATAAATATTAAAAATAAATATAAAGAACGCGGATTACTCAAAGAAGACCATCAGGTCTTGTCACAGAGAAACTGACAATTGCTAGTGGATAAAAAACAAACAAAAAAAAATAAATAAAAAAGAATATACATTAAATATATACAAATACTAATACAGATAAGGGATTTTCAAAAACTTTAAAAATCTTAAAGTAGATTAGTATATTATCAGTTGAAAGAATGGGTTTTTTAAGATTTTGTTTAAAAGAATCAAAATTACATTCTTGAGAAAAATCTTTAGAAGTATTTAGAACTATACTATTCCATAAACATGGTCCGCGAAATGAAATTAAAAATTTTCCAAAATTAGTTTGAGAAAATGGTTGCCGAATTAAATTATCGTTCCTTAAAATATATTTATTTCTATCTCTTTGTAAATACAAGTTACGAAAAGAAACGGGTGATAGGTGGGTCTTATATTTGTACATAAAACAAAGAATAATAAAAACATTTAACTCATATATATTAAGTGCTTTCATATCATATAAAAGAGGCTTAGCGTGAGCAAAAGGGTCCTTGAAATTTATAAGGCGTGCTACATGTTTCTGTTGCCGATAGAGAGGTTTAAATTTAGTTTCTTATTTTGTATAAAATGCCTATACTCTTCGAAATTTTATTGCACAAGTTAGCAATGTGGCTTTTGCAATTAAGATTTTCATCGATATATACGCCTAAAAACCTTGTCACTAGAACTCTTTTAATAACTATGTTATCGATAAAAAGAAAGGGTAAGTTGCTAGGCAGGTAAGGATGAAAAAGAATCCATTTAGTTTTATCAATATTTAATGACAGTTTGTTTAATCTAAACCATTCAGAAATTTTGGCTAGTTTAATGTTCATGTTGCTAAAAAGTGTAAAAATGTTGTTATGAGAAAGAAATAAGTTAGAATCATCAGCAAACATAATTGTCATTAGGTTAGAAGCTTTTGGTAGATCATTAATATATATTAGAAAAAGGAGGAGTCCTAATATGAATCCTTGAGGAACTCTACATGAAATATTTAACAAATTAGATGATACGTTATCATCTGCATAAACAAATTGTTTCCGATTATTTAGGTAACTTTTAAGCCAAATTAATATATTTCCAGTAATTCCGTACCACTCCAACTTTTTAAAAAGAACTTTGTGATCAATAGTATCAAAAGCTTTTGCCAAGTCAATGAAAACACCTAAAGTAAATTGAGAATTTTCAAATGAGTCAGATATATTTCTTGTAAATTGTAAAATGGCATGTTCAGTGGAATGGTTCTTTTGAAATCCATATTGATTGCTGTATAATAAATTGTTTATAGTGAGATGATTATAAAGAGTATATCTTTTAAAACATCAAACGAACTTATTATAATGTTGCCGTTAATACCATCAGGGCCTACTGCTTTATTAGATCTCAACATTTTAAATGCGATTTCAAACTCTTCAAAAGATAATTCAAAAGAGTTCAAGTAAGAGTTTAGAGGGAAACATAGATCAATCATTAAGCTGTTTGCTATAGGAATGTTTTTTGCAAGATTTGATCCTACAGACACAAAATATTTATGAAACTCTTCAGTAATTTGTGTTTTATCATATAAAAATTCATTATTATGTTTAACCATGTTTGGCAAAGGGTGAGATGTACTTTTTTTGCTGCCTGTAATTTCTTTTATTATAAACTAAGTGCGCTTAAAATTTAATTTATATTTATCTAGTAAATTTAAATAATTTTTTTTTTGTTTTTTTTTGAGGCTTTCAAAAAGTTTAGCGTAATTTTTATATATAATTTTATTTTCATTTGTTTTACATTTTAAGTAATTAATGTATAATTTTTGTTTAATTTTTGAAGACTTACGCAAACCCTTTGTAATTTAATACTTTTAGCTTTGAGATTTAAATTAACTTCAGGGAAATTAGTGTCTTAAATATCATAGAAACTTTTAAAAAAGGAGTTATAAACTAAGTTTGTATTATCAGAGGCATTAATAAAGTTCCAATCAATTAAAGATAATTGTTCTTTAAAAGATTCAAGGTTTTTATTTGTAAAAGTTCGCTTTTTGAAAACTCGTTTTTCATGAGGAAGTAATTTATTATTATATATTTATAGAAAAGAAAACAGGAAAATGATCAGATATTTCATTTTTAACTATGCCTTTTTTTAAGGATACGTTAAAAACATCAGTGGTTAAATTACTATCAATTAAAGAAGCACTTGATTGAGTAATTCTTAGTTTGCTAATCAAAGGAATCGCACTATTTTCGAGAATGCCATTATAAAACTTTTTAATGTTATTATTGACGTGGTATTGAAAACAATCTAAATTCAGATCACCCAATAAGTAGATAAATTTATTTTCGCGGTTACTTTTTTTAATAACGTCATTACATAAAAACGAATTAAAATTTTTAATTTCACTTGAAGGTGGGCGATAACAGCAACTTAGAATTTTATTTTTTTATTTACTGGTTAAAATTTCAATCGTTAAAACCTCTTTAGCAGCATCAGTGATGCTATGTCATGCCAGGTAAAATATTGTAAGTTATTTTTAACATAAATAAGAATGCCTCCGCCACGCTTGTTTGTTTTACATTAAAACCCAGCAGTTCAAAATTGGTAAAAGAATTTACGTCATCCGAACTGCACCATGTTTCTGTTAAGCAGATCAAAAAGATTACTAGTTTCTTCAATAATTTACTAACGATTTCAAAATTTTTTTCTTAATATCGAATATTAATGTGAATTGTATTAATATTACTTTGATCAAGAAATTCTTTAATTTCATGAGTATAAAAGTAGTTGCATTTATTTTGCAAAACATCAGAATCAGTTTAATAATTAAGATCAGTATCAGATTCCTCGTCTATTAAGAAATCATTAGTTCAAAATAAATCATAAAAACTAGACTCAAAATTTAAGGTTTTATTAGAATCCATTTAATTTTTGTTTTTTTATATTCAAAATGAGATAAAAGAATTTCTTTTATAAATCCCGTATGATTAATTTGTTATATACAACTTTAGCGTACTTACCCTTTGCCCTTAAATCTTTTGCCTCATTCAGGAGTTTTTTCCGCAATTCCAGCGTATGATCACTATAATCTTCATTTATGTAAACCTTTTGAGTCCACGATTTTATCGTCGTATATTTTCTTAATACCGTGGCTTTGTCTTTGTAGTTAAGAAATCTTACTACGATTGATCTATTTTTTCTATTATTTTCAGGTAATTTTTTGCCAACTCGATGCGCCCTTTCAATTTCAAAGTTTCCGTGTAGTTGAAGTTAATTATTTAAAAACTCCCTTACTTTATTTTCACTGTCTTCCCAACTTTCATTTTCAATTTCTTCAATCCCGCAGAATCTTAAGTTGTTGCGTCGACTTCTGTCTTCAAGTTCTGCCAATTTGCTTATCATTTTAGAATTTTCATTTTCATTTATCAATGATGTTTTTGATGTTTGATGATCAGCGACTATTTTATCATAATTATTACTCACAAATTCAACAGCTTTATTAAGTTCGCGAAATTCCTTTTTTAGTTCCTTGTTCTCGTCAATTACTGAGTTTAATTTGTTTTCAAGTTTTTCAATTCTATCATTAAACTTCTTCATAATAGTATTTTCATGAGTTTCCAAAATATCTTTTAACTGTGCAGATGTAAAATTTTTAGTAGCCATTTTGAACTTATTATTTTTTTGATAACCAGTAAGTAAAAAAAAAAAACACGTCCGCTCGCGGTGAATGCTATTAGCTTATGATATATACTCACAAAATAATCCCTGGCATAATGATCAGGAATTAAAAGCAAATGTAAAGAGTTGCATCTAAAGTATGCCAAGAAGGATGCAAGCAGTAGTTGATGCAAAAGGCGCCCCAACGAAATACTAAAAAGTATTTTGTATTATAAGTTTTTTAAATAAATGCTTAAAAATAGTAACATCAAGGACGTGGTGACACCTGAAAAACAGGCACAAATTTACAGAAGAGGGGCCCAGTGAAGTACTTTTAACGAGAGACAAACGATCAAGGGAAATTATATTTATACCATAAAAAGTTTTTTATGGATACAAAATATTACATAACTTATTTGTATCAGCATAGTTCTCATTATGTCTGAATGCGTCAAATTCCACATTTTCTCATGTTCCACTGAAACACAATTCCCAACATGCTCTGATGTCAAACGATTTGCTAGACGAGTTTTGACAAGTTTTAGTTTGCCGAAAACTCTCTCACACTGCTGAATTTGTTGGAATTGTACTAAATATCTTGTATAGAACTGCAACAGAAGGGAATACAGCATCTAACACAGTCTTCAGCATAAAATTGCAAATGGTGAGGAAAGAAGGCAAAGTTTTATTATTCTTCTCAGTTGCCATTCTGTAGATCTCTGTAGATCTCACAAAATCATCCTTTTCAGCAGTGAATCCATTTAAATCAAACCAATTTTTAATTTTTCAAGCACTGATTGATTTTTTTCTTGTGAATTAGAGTTATGAATATTATGAATAATATCTTCACTTATATTTTTCAATAAAAAGATGTCTATGTTTTCTAAAATTTCCGCTGTGAAGAAAATTTGTCAACAAGAACTGCAGTTGCTGAACCCACTACAGTATAAAACACTTCTGCTACCCACTCATATTTAGCCTGAGTAAGCCGTTTATCTTCTGTTTTATCAAAGTCCATTCGTTTTTTTCTGCGAGTCCTTTTCTCAACAAATATTTGCTGTTCAAGCTAAGCTTTAGTTGCAATTTTAACAGCAGATAAAATTGCAACTAAAGCACTGTCCCTTAGTATTTGAAGCTTTTCCAGTGATACATCGACAGACATTATAGCAATGGAAAAATCAAGTTTTATTTACAAATTAAATTTTATTTAGGGGACCCAAGATAATAAAAATTTCTTTGAAGAGACATAAAGTCACAATTGTTTCAAATGACTGAAATCGGGATAAAACACCTTGTGCTTCACTTCGAATATTCATTTTAAATTCCATGTTAATTGACATTTGTTTGTTCGTTCCTTTTTTTTCCCTTCGTTTCACCTAAAACGTATATAAATATAAAATTAAAAATATGTCCTATGATAGGGTGTTGGTTTCTTTCGTTTGAGTTATAACTACTAACGGTCCATGGGATTTATAAATAGTAGTACTATTTATAAATTCCTTGGACCGATTGGGAGTGGACTAATGCAAATTGAGTAGTAGTGAATGAAGTAATAACAAAAATTCATTAAACACAAAATTTATTTATCAAACATATATTAACTATATTTATCAATGCATAGCAAATAAATTCATGCATTTTATATATTTATTGTTTTGAACTTTTCAATACCAATTTTCTTTTTTTTCTGTTAATTTTTTGGTTAATTTTATCACATAAAAAGGAGACATCGTTTAATCGTTCGTCACTACAAATGCTTGTTTTTGGTATTCTTTTCGTTTAGCAATACGTCTGCCTTAACCTTCTTCTGTTTCAGCCGCCCTTGCCTTGACATATTGTTCTCTTCGTTTTTTAGCAGGGATGCTCGTTGTTTAGCTGATTCATTTGCTCTAGCTCGAAATTTTCGTTCTCTTTTTCGAGCAAGACAACCTAATCGATTGACTTTAGTTTCCAACTTTTTTTTTTTTATTTAGCTTTCTTCTATATAATTCTACGTTGATAAGATATTTTTTTTTTTTTTACTTATTTACTTCAAAAACTTTAATTATTATTTTTAATTACTATTTATAAGTATTACTTATTTTTTTATTGTATAAAATCTATCAATTTCAGGTCAACGTTTTTTGTTATTATTATTCAACGGCGATTTTATTTATTTATGCTAAATGTTTGTTGTTTTTTATAAGTTTTGTTTTTTATTTGTTATTTATTACTTTTCTTAACGATTCCCTTTATTTACCCTAAACTAAAGTTTAGCGTATTTTTTTTTTAATATTACCGCTGACCTAGTGTTTGTTTTGCGCAGACACCAAACAGACCAACTAACAAACAAACCGACGTGAAAGCAAGTTAAATAAAAAGTTGTAAAAAATTCCCTGATAGAATCTTAGAGTACTAAAATAAACTTTTTCTCTTTGAGGATTGGGGGCCCAGTTTCTTTTTGTGTCCCCAGTTTCCTGAGCCATAATCAGGGCCCAGTACAAGTCCTCGTACCCTCGTACTGGGCCACCACATCCCTGATATATATATATATATATATATATATATATATATATATATATATATATATATATATACATATATATATATATATATATATTCTTGAATGTAGACATCATGTATAAGAGTATGTAAATTATTATTTTATAAACATCAATTAATACGAGTTTCTCTCGATACTAAATTTATTTTATTTTTATTAAAGAAATTTTCGCTGGATTGCGTCTTCTGCTTTAAATTTTTTTTTTTTGTTTTATTTGTTTTTTTGTATCTTATTTTTAAAACGGCAGTTTTATTTTATGTCAATTTCTGACGTAAGTGCGCCATAAATGGCGTCCAAAATTTTGTTGACACATATTGACCCTCGTCTAAATTGATACCGTTTTGTTGAGGGGCACCATGGTGGTATTGTATTTCGAGTGCCTCACGAACTTTACAATCAAACTTTTTAGCATCAACTTTTAAAGTTCTGCAACTGTCCCAGTTAATTTGTTGTGAACAATGTCTCATGTGTGTAGCTAATGCAGATCGTTCTTTTTTATTTCCTATTGTATTGTTTTTGTGTTGCTGCATGCGTGTTTTTATTTGCATTTTTGTTTCACCTATATACTTTTTGTTACAATGACGTTTAATAAGGTAGACTCCTGGGTGGCTGTTCATTTGTAGTTTAGATTTATTTCTTGATGTTAATATTGCTTCTAGGTTCGGGTTTGATTTAAAGACCGTTTTATATCCTGCCTTCCTAAACACCTTACGTAATTTGGGAGACAATATTGGTACCCAAGGTAATTAAATTGTTGGATATGTACTGGTGATGTTTTCATTGTTTTTAGTAGTCACTAGTGATTTTTTGTTCTTTCGTTTTATTTCTTTTATGATTTTTATGAGATTAGATTGTTTGTAGCCATTTTCGACAAATACTTGAATAAGGAATTTCAGTTCATTTTGTATATGTTTTTGACTGCATACATTAAATGCTTTATGTACAAAGCCCTTGAATATTCCATTTAAAATTTGTGGGTCATGGTTTGATGTTGCCTTAACTTGAATGTTAGTAATTGCATTTTTTCTGTGTATTTTAAATTCATATTTACCACTTTTGTTATTTATTATGGATATGTCTGGAAAGTTTAGTGTTTTTTTGTCATTTTCAAATTCGATAGTATATTGTATTTTTGGATGCTGTTGATTAAGTATTGTCTTAAATTGCTCAGCATGGGCAACGTTAGGGACTCTAGCATGACTGTCATCTACGTATCTATAAAATGACCTTAAATCAATAATTGGGTTGTTTTTCATAAGATAGTCAATTAAGAAGTGCCCTTGTGTTTTTTGGTGCTCTCTGATAAAGACTTAAAAAATAATTGTAATTCGTCAACTTATTCTTGCTGTTAACTTGTCCTGGTCTCCCCTATAGGGTTTTTTATAAATCTATTTTTCTTATAATTATTTTCATTATTTACACTTAAATAGTAGTTTGGCATATAAATCAATTGAATTTAAAAATCTTTAAAAACGGTAATAATCGTTTGAAACTAAAAACATGATAACAGATTAAAAAAAATTAAAAAAAAAAAATTTTAATAACATAAAAAAAAAAAAAAAATTAAATAATTGAAAGAATTTTATTTGCAGATAGAAAAAGATTAAATTTTCTGACGAACACATTACAAACAGTTTAAATTTTCTGACGTACATATTAGAAACAAACAAAACTGCTGTCATAAAAGTAATCTGTGAATACTTTAAAAAAAAACAAGATTTAATATAATATATTATCCATAGGGGAACCTGTAGTACCTTTTACCACGTTGTACCTTTGGTCACTCTACTATGCCGGCTTAGTATTATTTTTTAAATTAACGTGAAGTGCCGTTTGAAATAATAGTCATTGAAGACTCTTCTTACCGTAAAACATCATACTTGGGATAGATGATATCGATCCCCAAGTAATAATAGTTTTGGATCTTAAAAAGTAAATATTTGCGTTAATTTTATTCTGATTTTAAAAATGTGATACATTGTTGTTTAATTCATCTACGACATTATAAACATTACCCAACATCATTTTTGTGTTATAGAAAAGATTGGATGATTATGTCTGACCGTAAATGGGGATTAAGACGATAATTGTTAAAGAAACCCATCTCGTGTACCTTTGACCAACAAAAACTAAAGAAAATAGGTGACTTTATCTAAATAGTTATAATAACTGATTTTATTTTACTAATAATATTATTAGTAATACTATTATTAGTAATACTATTAGTAATACTGAGTATCGTAACTTCGATACACAAGTCTTTGCAAGATTGTAAGGATTGAGTTTCTAACTTTTTTTAGACAATTAGGATTGATTAAAAAATAGTTAGATTTGTTTTTTTATTGATATAAGGTAGGCTAGAAGTTGCTATATAATATATAACAAGCTAAAATAATAAAGAGATTGAAATATTGCATGATTTTTTAATAATAACATTTTGGTCAAAAGAACGTATCGGTTTGAATGGTTTAAATTTACTTAATAGACTAGGCAAAAAAACGCCTTAAAGCAAAAAGTGGTCAAAGGTACAACAGGTTACTCTCTCTCTCTCTCTCTCTCTCTCTCTCTCTCTCTCTCTCTCTCTCTCTCTCTCTCTCTCTCTCTGACGACATCTCAAAAGAAATTTTATCGGTTGTTAGAAGTACTAAATCAGAAACAACTATAAGAGCACTCGTTTGCGATTGAACCAATGTTAATTGTAGTAAAAAGTAATGGCATAATCCGAAAAATTGAACAATATCTATAAAGACCACTTTAATGGTTAGTTTGTATGCTGCATACAAATAAATTGCCTTTGAGAAATCTGATAGAAATTATTGGTGGGAAATCTACTGGTTCAAGAACTTACAAAGGATAATTAGCAGGCGTGATGGAATTTGATCCTCAACATAAATCTATAATTGATTTTTCTCCTGTATCAGATTGCGTTGCTGAGGCTAATGAGACTGTAATGAGTGATCTGAGTACAGATCAGATTTACCTGCTTAAAATATGTCTGTTAATTCAACGTGGTTACATCGCCAGTAACAATTACATTGAATACTTGCAAACTGCTCAACCTGGTGCAGTCAGTCGTGCCAGATGGCTAACTAAAGCCAAGTGTTTGTTGAGGTTGTATATTTGCGAGCAATGTGCTTCCCATTATCTTCGACGTATTGCTTCATTCATACTGAACTTCTATGCACCGTCATGGTTTCATATCAAATCTCATCCGACATGCCAAGATGGTGCCAAGAATTTCTTTTTCATGATGTCGCTTTACCAGAAACTTGACAAGCCTGATCAGGAGATTGTTGCGCCAGTATTGCAAAACAACAGCTACTTTTGCCATCCGGAAAACATCTTGGTGGCAGCTGTTGGCGATGATGATGAAAATATCAGGAAATTCGCTTGTAAAAAAATTCTGCATGCTCGTAGTGAACATTCCGATGATAGAATTTGTTGTTTTGATAAAAGCTTGATCAAAATTAACTTCACGTGCAGGTCATACTTAGACATGATCAACTGGAACAAGGCCATCTTTGCTTCACCTCCACTTCTGGATGACATCACGTCAGAAATAATTGTTAGTCATTCAAAAGTTATTCTACCTAATTTTCCATGCTATTCGCAAGATATTGAGAGAATTATCAAAGATATATCGGCGGTCTGCGGTAAAGTTTACGGACACGATTCACGCCATGGTGTTATCATTCAAATGAAGAAATCGAGAATAGACTTGCCTAGTTTAGAAACTAAAGCTGATTTCCTACCATAAGTAAGACACTTATACTTAACATTTGTATGCTTGATATTTTTAATGCATGCCATGTTGGTTACTTGCTTTATTTTCTTACGAAGATGTGGAATTAGAGGTGAAAACCTATATGCGAGAAAGGCTCAAAAGTGCGATAATTTGCAGACTAAGTTGCTAGAAAATGATGATGTATATTATAAATCAGTTTTTTGTGTAATAATTACATTCATTTAAAGCACTGATTTTCATTTGTCTCAGACCCTAATTGGAAAATTTGTTATATTTTGCCCCACCCTAATATATATATATATATATATATATATATATATATATATATATATATATATATATATATATATATATATATATATATATATTATAAAAAATTGATTTTTTGTCAAGATTAAATGAAAATAACTACTGATTTTTACTACTAAAAGTTTCATGCGTTTAGCAATCATCAGGTAAAAAATACATTGTTTTTTTCGTTAAATAATATACTCGAAAAACATCGAGGCGTTCAAAAACAATTATACAACTATAACTATTTGCGAGCGTAGTTTGGTTTTTTAATCTTTGGGCTCGTGATTGACAAGCAAGAACTTGTTTTCGTGACGACACTTAGATATAATTTCTGTTTTTTTATTTAATAATTCTTGCGTACCTTTGTATGATATTATGCAAAGTTTTTCATGAAGGCAAAGAAAGCATTTTTTTGGTACGTTGCTAAAGGCGGGGACTTGTTTAATCATTGACCAAGTTAATTTTGGTGTTATTTTTAAGTTTTCATTTTTCTGCCTTATATACTTTAAGAGGGTGGTTGAATTTTTCATCTATTTATTTGTGAATGAGTGTTTGTGGTTAGCCCATCTTTTCTTCCATTCACCTTCTGCTAGGCCAATATATACTTTTTCTGGGGTGTTAGGGGGGGATACTATACATTTATAAATAACATTAGAGGCTCTACATTTTCCTATTATAGGGCAGTTTTCTTTCTTTATGCAATTACAGAGTGGGTATTCTTTTGGTCTTTCTGAACTAATTTTCTTGTAGTGGCTTTTTATTATACTTTCGATATTTTGGTGTAGCTGTAACTCAATTTGATGGTGTTTCGATTGAATAGTTTACTTAGGGGGTGGGATGTTGGAAAGTGTTTGTCGAATAAATTTAGGAAGATATGTCCGACATTGGTAGAAACGCTTTTATATATATATATTTACATATATGTGTATATATATATATATATATATATATATATATATATATATATATATATATATATATATATATATATAGTGAGAGAGAGAGAGAGAGATTAATGCGGGGCTCGTTGAGCATAGGGAAATGTTAGGCAATCAAAAGATCTCAAAAACTACGCATCACATGACAAAACATCAAATGAATGAAAGTTAGGGAGCTATGATGTTTACATAATGCGCAACAAAAGGTTGTAGGACAGCTGTTAAGTAGAATGCACCGTGACCTTTTTTTTAGTTTGGATCAAATAAGATCAAGTAAGAAAAAAAAATTTAATGCTACTTTTCTTTTCAACGCTTATAATTTTTGTCATCTCTCATCATTTAAGTGTTGATATTTAACCAATTTATCGGACTTTTAATTGAAATCAGCTGTTTTTTCCTAGATCTTACTGCTCTCTTTAAAACCTAACTAATAGAACACCTGTCTAGTATTGAAAAATATATTATATAAATATATTTAAAAGTCAACACAGTCGTATAAGATATTCTTTTTATATTTTATGACACTTTCTTACTATTTAAATTTCTTTTTTTTTTCTCTTATTAACGTCAGTACAGTGTATAAATAAAAAATTTTATATATTATATAGGCACGCTTACTTATGATTAACATAAATTGATGTTTAACATAAGTTTTATATCATGCATATTCATTTATTCGTTAATTGATCAACTTGCCTCACACATTTGCTCAACATACCCCGTTGAGCCATGTTGAGCACCTTAGTAAACTTTGGGCAATGTATTCTAAAACTAAACAAAAATATATACTTGTTTTAAACCAACTTTTAGCGGGTTAAGTTATCTTTCCAATAGTGAAAAAATTATATAATAGTTTTTTCATTATTAAAACGATAATTTAAAAAAACTTTATTTACATAAAATTTTTTGTCATTTTATTGACAAATAACGTATTTTAAAAATGTTTTTAAAATTTATGTTTTTAGAATGTTTTTAAAATGTTTTTAAAATTTTCGCGTCACGGTAAGGAAGGAGGCGTGAACTTCCTGGTTAAATGCACCTTCGCGGTGCTCTGTGACAAGACCGTTAGGACTTCTTGGGGCACCTATAATAAAATTAATAATAAAAAAAAAAACAGTTCTGCGCATGCTTAAGAACGCTGAAACACTTTAAACTAGGATCCTAAAACCCAGCGGAGTAATTCCATGTCAAAACAACCAGGCCATGCAACCCTATGTCTTTTGATTTTTTTATATTTTTACCATAGTTAGTACATTATGAGATAAGATAAATCCCAAAATTTCAAGGTCTCCCAACGGTTCGTGAGTAATGGTTGTTTTAATTTTAGCTACTATTATTGATTTGGTAATTTTTCGCCATTTTTAATTTTACATTTCTCTTTATAAAACCAAGCCTTTAAACGTGTGAATTCTAAAAATAAGTGACTTAGTTAATCTCAAGGTGAGGAATTTAAATATATAAATAAAAAACTCTTTTTAAAATTAAAAAGTACCTAAATATCAATTATAAATGTTAAAATAATGGACACCTGCCACTGAAAAATTTTTAGGTGTGCGGTAAATTTTTTAAGCCTAAAATTTCAAATTAGGTCATTGTATGTTTGAAGAACATTGTGTGAAAAAATCATTTATGCCAAATACATAGTTTTGTAAATATTTTACTTTAGTACTAAAAATGTATATATAATTGCAGGGACGGACCACGATTTTTAGGTGTATGAGTTAAATAACTTCCAGCTAAGTTCTATACAAACCTTTGAATGTTCATACTTATGTCATTTAAGGATGTTTTTCAAAAAATTGCGCTGCGAAGAGCCTGGGAACAAAAATACCCTAAAAAGTAGAAATCATCCGCCCAAACGTGATGGGAATTGATTTTTCCAAATAGAAAAATCACTTTAATAAGACTAAAAATTGTACATATTTTTGAAATTTTGTCAAAAAATCATTTGGCATTCAGAAGGTATAACCATGTAAAGTTTACAACCCCCTCAAAACTAGGGGTTTTTTTTAATTAGGTATGATTACTAAACAAATCATTATTTTGCAATGAAATTTTATTACCTTAAAAAAATTTCTACCTAGTTTAGGATATTAGAATTCATATTTCTAAAAATTAATTTCCCCCACGTTTTAGATTTCTAATTTTTAGGGTATTTTTATTCCCAAGTTCTTTGCTGCGCAAATTTTTGCAAAACATCTTTAAATGACATAAGTATGAACACTCAAAGGTTTGGAATATAGAACTTACCTGGAAGTTATTTAACTCAAACACCAAAAAATCGTGGATCCGCCCCTGAATTAAACGTGCAATTTTTATTTCTTTTCCTAAGAGTAATTCCATTTCAAAACAACCAGGCCATACAACCCTAAATTCTCTGATTTTTTTTTCAATTCTCGCCAAAGTACTTTAGGAAAAAATGATAATTTCTATCTAAATCTAAGTGGTTCTCAAGTTATGCAATTTTTTTTAATGCATTTTTTGTTTTCTTTTTGTTCCTTGGTTCCTTGTCTTTTCCAATTATGAAAGTTTAATTGCTGAATTCAGACATATTCATCTAATTTAAATGTTGCAATTAGTTCTACATAAATAATGTAATTAATACTTGTGCATTTTTAAATTAAAAATTAAAAAAACAAGTATAAAATTTTTTAATTCATTATCAAAATGATTACATGTGATATTGGTAAAATTTTGAAGTAAGAATGCCATAAAACCTCATATTCTAGAAATAAAGAGATTTTTTTACTACATGACCTAGACACTAATACTAAAACATTTTATGGAGATCTGAGTTGCATGCTTGTGAAGAACTATTCAGCATTTGTAATCACCATTTTCACTACTTTGGAAAAAGATTTGAAAAGAAAAATGGCAATTGTTGTAATGCTTATAAAGTGCATAAAAACGAAATTAAAGGTAATTTGATTTCAAATATATTTTATGTAATTATATCAAAGAAACCCTTCTTTAATTTTCAAATTGTATTACTTTTCTGATGGGTGTGGAGGACAGTATAAAAATTCTCAAAATCTATGCCATCACTCAGAAGATTTTTTATTGGAAGCTGAATGGATATTTTTTGCAACCAGTCATGGCAAATCTTCTTGTGATGCAATAGGTGATACAGTAAAACGAACAACAGCAAGAAAATATCCAAAGAAAAATCAAATACTAACAATCGATGCAATGCTTGACTTTTGCACTCAAAAAACGCTCACAATAAAGTTCTTTAAAATTGATAAAGGAACTATGGTTAATGTTAGAGCTACATAAAATTAACGATTTGAGAAGGGAAAAACAATACCAGGAAGTCGAGGATTTCACCATTGCATACCAGTTTCGAAAGCATCTATGTTATTTAAAAAGACTAGTAACAATATAAATCCAAAATCTATTAATATAACTAAAAAATCAAGTTACCAAAATTTAAGTTTAATAAATTTTGAGCTAATGCAGCAATACAAATATTACGCATGTACGTATGACTCATTTTGGTGAATTGCAGTAGTTGAAGAAAACGATGAAGAATATAATGATATAAAAATAAAGTTTATGCATCCACACGGTCCATCTGAACAGTTTTTCTGGCCGAAAAGGAATGATTATTGTTGGATACCAATCACCAATAACATTTTGGTGCACTTATTAATGTAATAACATTAATAAGTGCACCAAAAATAATATCAGACAAATATGAACTTTCAAAAAAAAGTTTTAACAAAATTAATAAGTATATATTTGTAAATCAATAATTTTTAATAGATATATTATAAAAAATTGTATATAAATTCAAGTAAGCATCCTTTTTATTTATTTTGAATACTACGATAAGCGAAATATGCTATATTTGCTTTTTTTGTAATATTTTTCATTTAATTTTTAAACTATGTATTTGGCAGAAATGATTTTTTCACACAATGTTCTTCAAACATGCAATGATCTAATTTGAAATTTTAGGCTTTAAAAATTTACTGCACACCTAAAAATTTTACTGGGGCAGGTGTCCATTATTTTAACATTTATAAAAATATTCAGGTACTTTTTATAAAAATATTTAGGTACTTTTTAATTATAAAATGAGTTTTTTATTTATATATTCAAATTCCTCACCTAGAAATTAACTAAGTCACTTATTTTTAGAACTCAAATGTTTATAGACTTGGTTTTATATGGAGAAATGTAAATTTAAAAATGGCGGAAAATGACCAAAACAATAATAGTAGCCAAAATTAAAACAACCATTACTCACGAACCGTTGGGAGTTAGACCTTGAAATTTTGGGATTTATCTTATCTTATAATGTACTAACTATGGTAAAAATATTTAAAAAAATCCAACGACATAGGGTTGCATTTAAAAAAAAAATTGGTTGTTTTGATGTGGAATTACTCAGCTTTAAATAAATAACATTGCTTATAAACAAAAAAGATGGCTGATTACTTTGTTGAAGATGTTAAAAAATATCTTTAAGATGGAACAGTTCAGAAATGTATGAGTTTAAAACAGCGTAAATCATTTCTAAAATTTCGATTTACGGGTATGTATTAATGTTTTTGTATTATTGTATGTATTAAAAATTTTGTATTTGTACTTTGACTTTTTTTAAAGATTTAGAATTTAATCTCAGATAAAATGTAAACATTGTATACAAATGTAAACATTTGCATATAATTTATATACGATTGTAAAAATTACAGTTATAATTCTGCAAATGACTAATCTTCAAATCATTTGAAGATTAACGTTTGCAGAATTATTGTTCATTTGACAAATAAACATATACAAAAGTAACCGTTGCATACACGTTTTGCATACACATGTCACATGTGTTTATCAATGTTTACATGAGTTGTAAACGTTTGCGTATAATTTATATAATTTATATACGATTCTAAACATGACATAAATAGTTCTGTAATGAATAATATTGCATAAACTTATACAAATACTCAAAAGTAACCATTGCATACACCTTTGGCATACAAATGTAAACATTGCAAATGAAATTCTGCAAACTAGTGTTCAAATGAACATTTATTTTGAAATAGTTTGATGAAAGTGTGGAAACACTTCTTGTTGTTTTTTCCTCTTAGATTGAAGACTGTAATATGTAACTGCTTTTAATAAGCTGCAGGTTCTTTTAACAGATAAGGAAAAAAACATGCTTTTAGATGTGCACAGCTCTAATCATGGAGCTCATGTTGGCCTTAATAACACAAGAATTAAGCTAAAAAGTGCTTTTTATTGGCTAGGTAACGGTTAAATATTTCAATTGAATATATTTTTTATCAAATTTTCTCATATAATAACTGTCTTCTTTACATTAAAAATGATTTTCAACATGGTTCATTTTCTGACTTAATGTAATTGTAGTTGTAATAGTAAATTATTCTAGTACAAAAGTCTATCATATTGTTTGCATAATGTTATCAAGGTATGGTTAGTGATATTACAAAATGTATGAAAGAATGCAACAAGTGCCAGCGCATGTAGAAGATTAAAACTTGTGCTGCGAAACTGAAACTAATTAAGGTCAACATATTGTGGAAGTTTTTAGGTATAGACCTCATTGGTCCCCTTCCGCTTACAACACAAGGGAATAAATACATTTTAACTGCTACTGACCTTTGTAGTAAGTATGTTGAAGCTTTTTCAATACCAGAAAAGTCTGTTTTTTTTTGTTTTTAAGTGTCTTGTTACTTTGTTTTAACGATTTGGCCCTCCAAAAAAAGTACTATCAGACCAAGGTAGAGAGTTTGTAAATAGCTTGAATGAATTTTTATTTTCTACTTTCAATATTAAGCATTTAATAACATCTGCTTATCATCCACAAACAAATAGACATGATGAGAGAACAAATCAGATTATCACGCGAGTTCTTCCAAAAGTAGCTAATGAACCCCAAGATAATTGGGATACTTTATTAGAACCAGTATTATTTGGTCTCCGTACATGCGTACAATCTTCAACTAAGTTCACTTCATTTTCTTTAATGTTTGGCAGGGAGGCACGGCTTTTTTCATCTTTAGCTCTCAATGATAATGATCCTGATTTTAATGATAATAATTGACATTGCAGAAAGTAATGCAACTGAATCACAGATTTAATAATTAATGGGTTCCCGTATTGCAGTTCATGTCATAGTGAAGAATAATATTTGTATTACACAAAAAAAATGCAAAAACACCATGATAAAAAACATTTAAAAAGTTTCAAGTCATTTAATTTTAAAATAGGTGACAAGGTTTTAGTGAAAAATTACAAAAAGATAGGTCGCAAAGGTAACCGTATGGAGCATGATTGTCTCGGAGCTGCTATAATTACGTTGTGTCCCTTAATGGTAAAGTGTGGAAATCAGCTGTAGCTATCCCCAATATGAAGCCTTATTTGAAAGAAAATCTAGGTTTTTTCTCTTCAAATATTTTAAAAGAACATAATTATTGTTTGCAAATCACTAACCAAATACATATAAACGAAAAACTATGTGATGAAAATACAAACTCTACTTCCACAGCATTAAAAATTACATCCACATTAATGTATGATTTAGAAAGAAAGAAAATAAAAGTTAGTGACGTGATTTTCCTAGTTCTCCTAGCAATTATAATACTAACAATAACTATAGTAATAGTAACTATATTTATAGTACCAAAATTTTAACAGCTAAAGAAGAGAAGCCAGTTGATAGTGTTGTAGAAAGTGTTAAATCTGATAGTATAATTAAAAAAATTGAATTAAGAAGTTCATAGTTTTTTAAAGTTTTTTGTGCAGTTCCTGTTGCCAGTAATTTTTATTCAAAATTGTCGACACAGTCTAAAGAAAAAGCCTTAGAGGTTTTAAGAAATCTATCTGGCTGACTTGATGACACCTTGATTGATATAGCACAAAGTTTGCTTTCATATCAGTTTCCTAAAATATCTGGGTTTCAAACTTTGTGTATTTTTAGTTGTTTTTATTCAGGTGGTTTTTCAGAAAATTGCAGTTTTATGCAGATAATTAATGTTAGAAAATCACATTGGGTGCTTTTAAGTAATGTGTCCTCTGATGTTGTTTTCCATTTGAAGTGTGTTCAGTTCTAAAATTCACTTTTTATTAGTTCAAATAATATACCATTGATAGTGCACAGAGTTGCACGTTCATCCTTGAATTGTCAAACAAGCAGTTCTTTAATTGTCAAAGTAATGGATTGTCAAACGCAACTAAATGGAAATGATTGTGGTCTTTTTGCAATAGCAAATGCGACAGCTTTGTGTAATGGTATCGATCAAAGTTTAGCTATACGGAAACATAATGATATGAGGTAACATTACCTGAAATGTATTAAGAATGGTGTATTAGAAATGTTTCCCTTCATTACTGTGTTAGACGGTTGTAAAAGGTTTGCCTTTTCTACTGATTGCAATCATTTTTGTAAGTGCAGACAAAATAATAATAATTGATTATCATTCAAGTTTTTCTGGATATGGATTTATAATTCCTGTTACATCATTAGTGTTTATGTATCCTGTTGTTTCTGCAGTTTTTTTTAGTTTTTATGACATAATAGACATAAAAAAGTTTTTTTGTTTTCGATTGTCGGATTGTTTATGTATCTTAAATTTTAGCTAATAAGTTAGTTATTTATTTGATGTTTATATATATGTCTTATAGTCATTTAAAGTTATATAATTGGTTAATTTAGGTAAACTATTGCTTCTTCTGTATTTTGTTATTGGCATGATGATTTGTTTTGCTTACTTTGTAGTTTATTTTTTATTCTTATAAGTTATTTATTATATCAATTAGGATTATTGATATATAGTTAATAGCTACTGTTATTAAACTCAGTTCTTTACTTACAAGCGTTTGTTTTTGTAGCTGTTAGCTATAAGTACTTCCACTACGACAAGAGTAATATTTAAAAATATGGTTATGTTATTTTTAATTTTAATGAGATATTTGATCAATTTATTATAGAATATTGTAATAGTTTAGACTATTCTGGCTTGTAAATGGCGTGATTGTTTTAGCATTTTTAACATTCATATATTTCAAATTTAGACAAGGTTCAAATTTTTCTGGCACAAATTTAGAGTTCATTTTATAAATAAATTCATTAACATATATTGATCAATGCAGTTGTTAAGTACTTTTCTGGCATAAAAGCAGGTATTTAATATTTAATTTTTTTTTCACTGCATTTTTATTATACTATTTATGTTATACTATATTTCTATATTATATAGGCTTGTAATTCCATGTGGAAAAATCGAATTTCTTCCGAAAATGCCCAAGTTTCATCCGAGTTAAATTTTTTCAAAAGGACATGTTATTTTATTTTGTTATTTATATTGTGTAAGGATTTTTTGATCTTATTTTCAAAATAAAGTTTTAGTTTAGCATGAAGTGTGTCGTGTCTTTAATGTCTTTATAATTTAAAACATCACATAGTAAGAAATATTAAATTATTGTGCTATATACTTAACACCGCTAAAATCGTCGAATAACAACCGTCTAGGTTGTTATTCAACATTAGTGCAATAGTGGTGTAGTGGTAGAACGCTCGCCTCATAATCGAGAAGTTCTGAGTTAAATCACCACCACGCCCCTAGTTAGTACCGCGCTCGACTTGATTATCCGCGAAACAGCCTTGTCCGTCATGGTTTGTGTTTCGGTGTTATAGAGTTGAGAGAGGGTTGTAACCTCAACTAAAATAGCCTCCTCGACTGTAGTGGCTTTCTCGGCCTTGGGAAGGTAAATTTGCTCGTGAGCTGACTATTTTATAACTATTTTATTTGATATCATTAAAGTATGTCTTTTATTTTAGTATACTTATCCAGTAAGTGATTTAAGAAAAGAAAAAAGCTTTTCTTAAAAATATGTTTCTTGCCATACTATACTAAAAAGATATAAATTTCGACTAGAATATACTTCGTGAGTTAAATATTATTAAAAGTAGGAAATTATTACTATAAAAATGCCGTGAAATAACAATTCGCTTGACTTCGTTAAACCAAGGACGTAAAATAAGATTTTACGTCCTTGGTTAAACGTATATATATTTTTTTAATTTGTCTGCTCGGTGTAGTTAAGGCGATTTACAAATTATTCTAATTCTTTTATTTGAAATTAGCATAATTTAATAAGGGTATTATTAAATTATGCTAATTTAATAATACGCTTTAATATTAAACAATAGCATTAAATGTTATAATTTTTTTCGCTTCAGGTTTTTTTAATATTTGAAGAAACTTTTCTCTTTTTTATATAATTTTCTAAACCTTTTTACTACCCCTAATAGTGAATTTAAAGAACACAATTTTGGAGTCTTTAGGTCACTTTCGCTCATCTGCGTTACCATGAATTTAGTTAAAATCGTTTGAAAAAGTGACTTAAATTACTATAGATCCTAGTTCTAATCGGTTCTGACGTACATTGGCTTTATATAGTTGACAAAATACAATATTTCCATCAATTTGTACGAAAAATAATAGAATTCCGAGCAAAAAAGAGCTTATAATTAAGAAAAAGCTCTAATAATCGATCAGGACAGATCATATTTTTAAACTATGATGTTCATTTTACCTAAAAAACGTATTTATTTAAAATCTTATTTGAATTTGGGATTTTAAGAAGATTTTTTTAAAAAAAAAAAAGGATCTACGGTCTGGGTTTTTTTGCTACAAACGTTTATATTTTATGATACCGCAAAATTTATCATTTTAATTTTTTTCGTCTTTTCATAATTCACAGACCTGATCATTTAACGGAAACATGGCGTAGTCAACAAAATATCATAGAGACGCTATAGTATTTTAAAATTGCCTTAACTACACCGAGTGGGTTAATAAAAAATGCCTCGACTGTTCAGTTTGTCTACTTATTTAACGGTCTACTTATTTAACGTGACTTGGATACGTTAAATAAGTATCCGTGAACTAACGCATGCGCAGAATATCATTTTGTCTAAATTAACGATCTACTTATTTAACGTGACACCGGGAAAGATATTTTTGGTCTATCTGCAGTCTCCGAGAAGAACATTTTTGGTATAATTGCAATCTCCGCAAAAAACAATTTTGATCTATCTGCTTTCTCCGGGCGAACAAATTTTAAGTCTAATGATTTTTTGCGCCCTGAAAAAATGCTGTTTCTTTTGAATTCAAACAACAAAACTAAACCAGTATATTAAACAATAAGGAAAATGCATTTCATCTGTTTATTTTATGTAAATTACCAACTACGCAAAGACCGCAACATTCGTAATGATAAACTACGTAATGATAATCCTGATGCACCCTTTCACTGGGGCATTCGCGATGGAGCAATCATCAAGATCCGCGGTGCCCTTACTTCTCGCTCCACTCCAACTAACTAGCATTAATCTCAACACCAATCGCTTACCAACCATCTGTACTACTAATATGCGCTCACTCTGTAACAAAATTGAGATTTTTAATCAATTTCTCATAGATACCAACATTGACATTGCTTGTTTAACTGAAACCTGGCTTAACCACAGCGGTAAGCAAATTATTCTTTCTCAAATCAATAATAATTACACTTGCATAAGCAATGAACGTCAAGATCGCATGGGTGGTGGTACTGCTATATTTATAAGCAAAAAATACTCAGATAAAATAGAAAAAATAAAATTAACTACAGACTACTCGTTTAACTTGGTGCCTAATCAAGAAATCGAACTAACAATTGCTCGTGTGTACCCAAAATTACTCCCCCGAGAATACTCTTCTTGCCTAGTTATATGTGCCTATATCCCGGTTTGGTCTAAAAGTGAGCAGCGCAATGCATCTTATCAACTTGCACAACTCATTGAACCAGCCATAACTTGTTGCACAATCGGCAATAAACCACTAATATTTCTTGCAGGGGATCTAAATGGCTGCCCTACTGACTTTATTTGTCGTTCTCACCAACTCATTCATCTCAACACACACTCCACCAGAAAAACATCTATTCTTGACATCATCTTGAGTAACGCCCCTAAATGCTATGTGTCGAATACTCTTCCTAGTTTTGGTAATTCAGATCACCTTGTTGTAGTTAGTCAACCTCCTCTAAATCTCTATAAATCTACTCGCCCGGTTCCCCACAAAGTTGTTTACCGGTCAGGTAGAATTGCTGACACTGTTGCACTGATACTATCTACCAATATTGAAATCTTAGTTGATTCACCGTATGAAATACAAGTTGCTTGCAACAACTTTTATCATTCTATACTCTCTGCCCAAGACATCTGCCAACCTCTAAAAACAACAACGCTCGTTAACTCTAAGCCTTGGATGACACAACTTATTCAAGGCCTTATAAAAGAGCGTCAACAACTCTTTTTCTCCGGGTACTACAAAGAGTGGAAAGCACTTACAAATCGAATTAGTAAACTAATTACCAAAAGAAAGAGAATCTACAACAGGCGTTTCACTACTAGAAAAACAGATTTTTGGCGTGAAATCAGTCTTGCTGATAAAGGTAAAATCACAACCCCTATCTCTGAGACACTAGCAAACCAATTAAATGATCATTTTCAAAGTGTTTGGACTGGCAAGAAACAACCCAGCCTCTCATGCTTCATTAACCGAGAGGCAAACCCGCCTACTACCCCCATTTTTACCCTTAATAACATTGTCAACCAACTCAGCAAATTCAAACCAGGTTCCTCAGGACCAGATGATCTCTCTCCGTTTTTACTCAAATCTGCTCGCTTTGAAATCGCCTCATCACTCTGCATCTTATTCAACCGCCTTATAGAAAACAGTTACCTACCTGACCAATGGAAATCAGCAAACATAACACCGATTCCAAAAATTTCTAACCCACAATCGTCTAATGACTATCGACCAATTGCCATTACATCCGCATTATGTAAAGTTTTTGAACGTATTATTACCATATTCATTGTCCATCACACCAAGCACATATGGGTCTCTAACAAACAGTTCGGTTTCCTTCCAGGCCGAAGTACGATGGACGCTATTATTCAAATTATAGAGGACTGGAGTCATGCAAAAGATAACAACAAATCAATTTATGCAATATTCTTTGATTTTGAAAAAGCTTTTGATCTTGTCAGTCATGACAAGTTACTGTTAAAGTTAGTGAACATTCTACCTAGCTGGCTCACCTCATGGATCGCAGCTTACTTATCTAATCGTCAACAAAGAATTAAAACAAATGATCACACCACTGACTGGAAAAGTATCGAAGCAGGTGTACTTCAGG
Organism: Hydra vulgaris; assembly: GCF_038396675.1. NCBI lineage: Eukaryota > Metazoa > Cnidaria > Hydrozoa > Anthoathecata > Hydridae > Hydra > Hydra vulgaris. Next base: position 6,320,610 of record NC_088928.1, on the reverse strand, counting down.
GTAGTGTTCTAGGTCCAATCCTGTTCATTCTATTTATTTCCGACATTAACGTCTATCTTCCACCTGAAACCATTCTCGAAAAATATGCTGATGACATACTGACCTATATAATTAATGATAAATTTCCTACCAACCTGCCTCAATCCATTGTTGATGGCGTCGCTCTTTGGTCAAAGGTAAATGGAATGAAACTTAATGGCCCGAAATGTAAAATCATAAGAATTATTCCCAGATGCTCCGAAATTCAAGCTTTACCATTCATTGTACTCAATAACACTGAACTTGAAATAGTCAGCAGCCACAAATATCTTGGAATCATGCTCAATGAGAATATTGATTGGGATGAACAATGGACAAAAGTTCATAACAATATAAAATCAATACCATATCTGCTCAGACGTCTTAAGCAAATTGGTCACACTCAGCCAAACCTTTTACAGGTCTACCGATCTTACGCTATTAGCCACTTGATATATAGTGCTCCTATTCTTACTTCGTGCAGTGCTGCTGGAAAAAGAGAGATCCAACATTTTCATAAAAATGCCCTACAAATTATTGGAATTGATGTAACCAATTCAAGCAGCTTCAATATTATTTTCGACATGGAAGAGTTACTTGACAGAATCTGTATTAATACACTCAAAAAGATCCTTGCAAACCCATGCCATCCTATAACTACTAATTTAACTCAAACCAACAGCAGAAACCCTAATAGATTCCCGTATGCTCCTAACACCGCAAAAACAACTACTTACCAGAAAACTTTTATTCAAAAATACCTCCGAATCCTTCGTGATGGCGTCAGTGACCTCTACCTCCCAAACAATATTGGAAGCTCTACTGCCTTTTCGATGCATAAATAATATTCCTCCCCTGTAGTCTTAGCAAACTATTGATATTAAAGGACAGAAAAAATTGTACAATTCATTACTTGTAATGCTAATCAATTTTAAATAAAGATTTATAAAATAAAAAATAAAATAAAATAAAAAAATAAAAAAAACTATCAGTATGTTATAGATATCTGTATCGACAGTTTTTTTATATAAACTTTTACATGATTCGTTTAATTTTGCTGAGCAGAAAGTTTAAATATACACTATACATTATACTTTAAACAGTTATATGTTATGTAACTGTTAGCTAATGAATAATGCTTTTAGAACTTCATTATACTACTATCAAGCGAGAACTGTCTGCAACTACTTTAATCTCAAAACAGATTTAAACCAAGTTAGTATGCATGAAATAAGCATCAAAAATACAATGTGTAGCTTATCACATAAGCGATTGGATGTTAAATTAGAATACTACTAAATAGCAAAAAGCGGATTAACTTACGTCATATCATTTTCCAACGCTTACTCGAAGAAGCAAAAGTGTTAGAACATTGCTTATTTTCTTGGATGTTAGTGCTTTATTAACAGAAAAAAACTAGTACTGTTACTGTGATAGTAGTTAGTTATGATATATACTAAAAATGATATTGTTTTGGTTGAATATAAAACTGACAAGTTGGGTTATTATTTTTTTAAATTCAATTGATTTTTGTCTAACCTTGCTACGAATAAACAAAAATACACTCATAAAAATGTATCATAATAATATAGTAATAATGTTGCAGTCAAATTTATATATATATATATATATATATATATATATATATATATATATATATATATATATATATATATATATATATATATATATATATATATATATATATATATATATATATATATATATATATATATATATATATATATATATATATATATATATATATATATATATATATATATATATATATATATAGTATTTTAAATAACATTAATTGTAACAGTTAAATATTCCTTAAATGTATATTTAAAATATGTATTTAATATTGTCTATCAAATGTGAGTTTGATTCATTATATTGCATATACTTTAAAATTGTTAACAATCTGGTATTCAGATCCATGCGCAAGTAAAGAGTATGTTTATTTAAAAAAAGGTATTTTTTTTTTTTTGTTATATTCGAGTGCTCTCTTTTTGAAAATAAAGAGTTGTTATTTATAATATTTTATAAAAAATGAAATCCTATATTTTATATCGTTATATACCCAAGGTTTGATTTTAAATTCAGTTGAAGAGAGATAAAGTTTCAAACGATGGTTGATGGTCAGAGGCTTTTATTTATTTATCAATAAACTAAACCAAATCTAGAAAAAACTTAAAAACCAGTTAATTACTTGGACATGGGTTTATATCATATGTATATGTTCAGCAAAGTATTAAGTAATTATATGAAATCAGTATTGTGAACTTTTAAAAACTTTAGAAAATTGACAACTGATGTTAGCTTTAGAACAAAAATTAATATTATTTATTGAAAACTTGTTGAAGTTATTATTTGTTGTTATTTTAAATAAAATTTTGAACAAAATTGTTTATTGTCATTAATGTTATATATATAATATTAACGACAAAAAATAATTTTGTTCAAAGTATATATATATATATATATATATATATATATATATATATATATATATATATATATATATATATATATATATATATATATATACATATGTATAAATGCTGGCCAATTATATATTTGAGGGACCTGAGGCTAATCATTTTGTGGGAGTTTCATAGTAGTAAAATAAAAACCTGCCATTAGGGCCCCAAAATCTTTAAAAACCATTTAATATTAGTTTTTTTGATTTAAAAAAAAAATCTAATTTTCAAATAATGGTATTTGCAATATGACTTTTAAATTTTATCCCTACATACGGAGGTCCAGAGCGTGGAGGAGCCTAGTCATGGCCCTGCCTTAGAGAATAAATTGGTTTAACCTAAAAGCTATAATAATAAAATCTTTGCATGGCTTTTTTGAGAAGTAATAACTTTGTAAGTTGATAACTTAGTATAATAAGACAATATGGTTATTATGATTTTTGATTAGTAATGCAAAAAAATAACTCAAATTTCTAAAAGAAATCAATTATATTTGTACAGAAAATAAAAAAATCTGAAATTGGAGCCCATTATATTAAAATATTCATTTGCCTCAATGATAATCCACTACTGTTTGTATATATATATATATATATATATATATATATATATATATATATATATATATATATATATATATATATATATATATATATATATAATCCATTAACTATTAAACAATTTTATTAGTTTAGTACTTAGTGAATTTTAGTGAAGCACCAAATTCTGAGTATATTATATAATTTACTTAATTTATAATTTTACTATATTAAATTACTTATAATTTTATTATATTAAAGTTTATTTTAAAACTTTAATTTTATAGAAACGTTTTATCATAGCAAATTTAATTGGTTATATTAATACATTTTTTATTTGTATAAGTTATTTTATTAATAAATTCGGTCTTGCTAAAGCATGTCCTTTTTTAATCCCTTATATCGAAGTGTTGTTGGACCCTTGATACCAGATTATTATTTTCTTTTCCTTTTTTTTTTCTTTTAATGAATGCACTTGAAAATTATAATATGAAATTCGTTTGAGAGGAAAATTTGGTAATTTTTATTAACATATAATTAAAAATTATTTACTTTCTCCTTGTTGTAAACTGGCAATTTGAAAAATATGTTTTTCAAATTTGTAGGATTTGTTTTGATAAACAATATGTTCTTAAAATATCTTAACCAAAGGTCAACAGTCCAAAATATGAAATGATTCGATAAAATCGAATCATTTTTTCGAATTGAAGCGACACTCTGTTCTACCATATATATATCAAAATTTGTTCAACGCCCCTTGACCATCTACGAGACATGTCCGAAGGGAGCAACTAACCAATGATAGTTTTTATGAAAAAATGAATATATATATATATATATATATATATATATATATATATATATATATATATATATATATATATATATATATATATATATATATATATATATATATATATATATATATATATATATATATATATATACAGGGTGTCTTCCAAGTCAGGCATGTCAAGGAATTCAGATTTCTGTAATAAATCAGGGTTTTCTCATGAGATTTTATTGATGTTTTGAACATAGTATTCATATTTATATACTGGCAATTGAAAAGGCTTTTTTATGTTGAGCTCCCGTAGCTTTAAACTAAATCAGGGAATACAGGTAAAAAAATCATGGAAATCTATTCTAGAACATTTGCAGACACCCTGTATAGGACGAACCACCAAGTATTAATGCGGTGCGGTTATAATATTTATAATATTACCTAACGTTTTTTGATTGCAGTATGGCTGAAATAGTTAATAAAATAGAAAAATTTTCAGAAATAGAAAAAGATTTTTTATTAATTGAACTTCCAAATTACCTTGAACTGCCCAGTTTCTGTGAAAACTCAAATGTCGTGCTTAATATTAGACATTTATTTATCTACGTAATACACATATGGTCCATCCAATTTAGAGAATCTTTAGAATAATGAGAACTTGCTAAATCTGGCTCTTTTCCTATAAAACGAACACTTTCTGGGCATGTCTTTTTGTTGTTTGTGTAGTATCCAGAATTTCCAGGCATGTTGTCCCCTGCAAAACAAAAGTATTTTTCGTCATCGATGACTAGAAGCGATTTTGTGTTATAGAACTAGTTTCCTGCTTCTTTTCTTTGCCTTTATTTGTTGTTCTATAGTTTATTTTGGAGTCTTTTCACGTTTTCTATATTTAATAATAATTTTTTTTAACTGCCGATCAATTGTCGATTGATTTACACCGAATTTAATAGCTATTTTTCTCTGACTTTTCGATTGTTGACAAGTCTCGTTAATTCGGCTTTCTTTTCTCTAGTCCAGGATGTCGGACGACCAGGGTGCTTTCTATCAGAAAACGATTGAACAATTTCAAGTCTTTTTAGGTTATCATATATTGTACTTCGAGCAAATCCTTCCTTTTCAAAATGATTTACGATTTTTTTTTTTTTATAATAGGTTTATTTACAAAAAACATTTTTAGTTGCTTTCGAAAAGATTCTCGTTCAGCTGCATTTAACCTCATTTTAAATAATTGTGTTTCAAATAATAAAGTTTATATTTTATAGAACGTTTATGCCTACGCATAAAACCACAAAAACTAATTATTATGCTCAAAAAATGAAATTAGGATTTGTCCGATAACTTCCGCATCACCCGTTACAACCCGTGTGCCATCAATTTTTTTAAACCCTCTGGCATTGCCTAAAAGCACAGTACGTCGTTTTTGTCAAACAGAATACGCAAAAACTAATCCTTAAACGACGTGTTTCAAACCTGGTTTTTTTGCTAGTCTTAATGGTTTTCAACCGAAGCAATATGTAAATGAGTTTATTGATTCTTTGGAAAAATTGGAGTCTCGTTATTGTAGAAAAGATACTAAAAGACTCTACTTAGTCGATGACTATACATCTAAGGCTGAAACATTCAGGTATAATATACCTAGATTAAGTGTTTATAGCTGTGAGGTCAATTTCTTTATTTTTATATAAAAAACACCTAAGTTTTATGGACTTGCTGCACTAAGTTCAGCTATTTGAATTAAAAGAATTTGTTCAAAAAAAAGTTGAATTAAAAAAATTTGAACTTA